>NC_067476.1:82845745-83209495 GCF_947179515.1 Apodemus sylvaticus | reverse complement strand
TAGCCTGCTATGGGTATATCCTGCTCCTATGCCTTCTAGGTATTCTTTGACAGAAAGGACTCTGTTTTTGTTTTCCTTTTTGAAAACCAAAGAGACTGAAGACATCTAATGCAACAAAATGAAAACATTGCTTCTCTCCAAACCCTATCTCCTGCCACATTTTATCAATGTGGCACCCACCACTGTGTGATGTACATAAATCATCATCTCCAGATCTCTTTTTCTACAATGAAACACCGCTAAGTTTTATATTTGTTCTAATTTCAGTTATTTCAAGAAATCTTTATATTTCCACTTTCAGTCTTTTTTTAAATTCGATATATTTTTTATTTACATTTCAAATGATTTCGCCTTTTCTAGCCCCCGACTCCCCGAAAGTCCTGTAAGCCCCCTTCTCTCCCCCTGTCATTGACTGACCAAAATTTTGTGATTGAAAAATATAATGTGATCTTTGGGTATATGTAATACACTGCGAAATAATTGGCCCTCAAGAAAATGTATTTCTCTTTCACATAATAATTTAGTTTTATGATGCAGTGTGTGTGTATGTGTGTGTGTGTGTGTGTGTGTGTGTGCACATACGATGTGCAAACACTTAGGACTTGCTTACTAGGAAGACCAGTATAGGAGGTTAGTTGTGTCCTGTGACCTCATAAGTTCCATTTTCCTCTTCCCTCCTGCTAAGGAATATTCAGATTTTTTTAGGAGCAAACTTTCCATCTGCATGTATGTACTATTTCTTATCCTATTCTCTGAGCATCAAGATGCAGCTAGTGAAGGAAAGGAGGTTGGGCATCAGATCTTTGCAGTTCTCTTTCAGCCTTCAGATCCCATGCTTGCTGTCATCCATTCATTACCCTTCCTCATACATTTGTCTATTCAACATCTTTTTTCCTGAATCTAACATGTCTCGGACTTAGTAGGCGCTGGAGATGCTCTGGTGATAAAAACAGATATAAACCCAGACTTCAGGATGTTTCATTGTAGAAAAAGAAATCTGGAGATGATGATTTCTGTACATCACACAGTGGTGAGTGCCACATTGATAAAATGTGGCAGGAGATGGGGTTTGGAGGGAAGGGGTCTTTTCATTTTATAACACTAGATGTCTTCAGTCCCTTAATGGGAAACATTCACGTTGATGACCTGGCACTTTAGGAATATATCAGACCAAGAAGGGATGGACAATCTGGTAATCACATCCCCCCCCCCATGTCCACTCATCCCCCATTGGTTGCTCCTTTAGAAGTTGTACACCTCCACTTCTCCTGGTCCCACTTTGCTTGGGATAAAGCTACAGGGCTGGAGATAGCTGAGGGATGTAGCATTTGTTTGGGAGGTATTGCTTAATGTGGTGTCAAGACGATTAATACTTTTTCACAACAGATAAAAGTTCAGGCTTCTCATAGAGTGCATTCTAATAAAAGCTATTAAAGAAATAAATACCTTTCAAAGACATAGATTGTTGATACTGAAATATAAGATAAGTGATCTGTGTAGGCTGTGGGGAATGTTCTCTGTGTAGAGATGCACTGTGCCTGGAGCTGATGGAGACTTCTGAAACTACTCCTCCTCTTCAAAGTGTACACCATCTCCCAGCATTCTCACTAGTACACTTGGTAATCTTTGGAGGAAGACTGACTGATCCGTTTATGTGCAAGATGAAGAATTTGCCTAGGATACCATCATTACTTTCCATTATTTTATCCTGAACGTATTCTCTCCTGTGAAAAAGCTATTAGAGTGACGTCAAGATCCATTTGTTTCAGCCCTTTCCTTATTGTACTAATTATGCATACCTCTAGGACTGATTTCTTTTTTATGGTTTCCATAGGTCTTAGGATTCAGACTCTAGGAAAATTCACAAAAGCACCCACACTAGTTGTGGCACAGTGCCCCTCAACTCCTGCACTAGTGATGGCTTTCTATGTCCTCTAGTACATTTGGAGGTTTTGTGGATCTCAGGTGTTGGGAAGTATTCATAAAATGCTATTCATAAAAACAGAATCTTTTAAGATGTGTTGTGGCTCATTCCTTTAAAAAATCCCCTGGTTTATAACTATGCTTGGTGTCTAAAATGAATTATTGTGACATTGTGATTTAAAGTGATACTTTGTGTAGGACTGTAGTGGACTCTATGCACAGACTATATGTTTGTATTTTTTCATGCCTGAAATATGAAGGTAGCTTTTAGAAGTCCATTTGTTTGAGGCAAAAATCTAGGATTAGAACTCATTTTAAGGGATATCTGTACGTGGAGATCTCTATACAATGACATATATTGTTATTTAGGGCAGTGAAGAATGTTTCTGATTTGAATGGGCTGCCAGTCCCTCTGACCTCTGGCCAGCTTGTTTTCATGGGTTCAGATTGGCTATTTTGGGAGAGAGGGACATTGGGCTGCTGTTTCACTACAATGCTTTCTACTTGGTATATTCAGTCGGGCTTGGCAGGAGTGAGCTAGTCATCCTACCCTGTGAAGCACCAGCCATATATAAGTGTGGTCTATTGTGGCATGGGGGTGAGTGTATCTTTTCAGAAGCCATAGAGCCAAAGAGGTAGCAGGAGCAGTGGCCTAGTATTATGACTAGAAAAACTATGTGGTACTTTACTGTATTTGAATATGTTTATATAAACAGATTCCTACAAATGATGATGGGAGATAGGGTCTTTGTCAGTGGCTGACATTTTACATGATTGACTAAGGACAAGGACGAAGAAATTGTTTTTCTGATTCCTATAATGATACTTGGACATTTAGGTTGTGCAAAATGTATGTGTGTGAGTGTGTGTGTGTGTGTGTGTGTGTGTGTTTAAGTACACTAAATTCAAGGATATGTACTCAAGACTCTAGAGACCCTTGGAGACTTAAGCTTGCTCTCAGCTTTTCTATATTGCAAATATAGCTAGAGCTGAATGTCTGGATGGCTTTCCAGTTGGTCTCCCAGGAGGCAGAAAACAGCTCTGAGCACTTGTTAGTCCAAAGGTTTGAATACACTGGAGGCAAGATAATTAGGGATCTTCAGGAGAGCACAGAGGAGAGTAATTGAGAGAAACCAAGTGAAAAATAATGGGGAAGCAAGGGAGATGAAGGACCATAACTCACAAGATGTTGGCTGGTCCTTATTTAGATGGTAAAAAGGTTCAAGCTTTTAACTAGAAAGCCCGAGGTACATTGAAGCTAAAGAAAATTTCATTCAAACATTTATCGGTATGTCTCAACTGAATAGTCTACTCAAGAGAAGGCTCAGAAAGTGTCATATGACTCTCTAGAGGGAAGTCTCCCCAGGTGAACAAAGATCAGCATGCTCTGTGGTGGTTAAGAAAACACCTTTCTAATCTCTGCTGGCTCTAATTCTGACAGGCTGGGATTTTGAAAGCAGAACATATACCATGATGATGGCGCTTGGGTGTACTGTACCAGCACAGAGAGGGCAGCAGGTAAAAGGCTGAAATGAAATGAAGCCCCATAGATACCTTTGGCCTGACTAGGCAGTTGGGGGCCAGTGGTGCTTGGAGGGGCAGTTCCCAGGCTGCTGAGTGCTCAGCCTCTCTTTGGCTTGTCAAGAGAGGCAAGCACTTCAGGGAGTCCAAAAGAAAGCTCGTGCTCATTTCTTCAGCTTGAAGATTAAGGTGAGCAGAAAGGAGATGTAGTTTGATAGAAGCACAGAACTGCTTCTTGGTGAACAGTTCTATGCAAGGATGGTGGCTTTCTACAGCTGATGTCAGACTTTGAGATTTTTCCCATTTAGTACAACCGCACCAAACAAACCCATGTTAGATAATGAAATGAATTTAAAGCAACCCACACAATGGCTTCCTGTGGGTAAGGCAGCTGTTATCCACTACCCAGAGTTGTGGTACTCCTGTGAACATGACAGTGTTCTATTCTCTTTCCTGCGGAGTTATGCCATGGGTATTGACTAACCATCCCAGTTGGCCTGAGGCCAAATTGTTTCCTGGGATGTGGGACTGTTTGTGCTAAAGAGAGGTGCCAGCCAACTTCAATGGCTGCCCACACTGGTGTAAGAGAATTGTTATATCCTTTGCTGAATGCTTTGCCTGACTGATCCTGTGTGTCTGCCCCATCACTTCTGAGGAAGACTCAATTTGTTTTCAGTTCTATTTTATTGATGAGGCTAGTTAGGAAGGAAACAGGTTAGCAGACTTAACCAAGCAATCATTAATGTCAGTTCTCTTTGGACTATGAGAGTCCAAAATAACCTTACTTTTTTGTGTGTTTTTGGTAGTGAATTGATTAGATAAACTATATTATGTAATGATATAAAAACAAAACCAAATGCTCTATTTTCCTTGTGTAGAAGCAAAGTAATTTTCCAAAGTCATATGTTTAATGAACTGAGCCAGGAATCCTGCTCTGATTAATTCCCAAGTCCATGTTCTTTGCTATCATGCAGGTAGGACTGGCTTGGGGAAGAAACTCCCCACTTAAGGCCCGTCTGGCTTTTTGGGAAGTTTCCATCCTTACTCTTGAATGCCTCACAACCTACCACCCCAGCTACATTCTCCAGCATGAAGAATGTTGAATGAGCTTTTACCAGCTTCCCAACTGGACAACATAGTTTTTTTATAGTGGACAATTTTCTTTTCAGCTTCACAATGCCAGATGTGAAAAAAGTCTTAACTTGGACTATGTTAATGAACACCAAGAAGATGATGCTAATAAAGTTTTATTTCTCATGAACATGAAGGAGCAGTAAGTTTCTGGGAACCTTGTGATGTCCTCGGAAGTTCAGAGTCTTCAGCTGACTGTCTCAAACCTTGTCTGTCTCAAACATCTTTCCAGTTCAGATTTCTGTTCTAAGAAGTAAGTGCAACAGGAGGGTCAGCCAGGTGATTCCACTAGTGGGTGAAGGGTTAAGATGACTTTGAGCAAATTAGACAACAGGATAGATCCCTCTAAAGCATCTAGCTCTTCCTGGAATGTCTCAATTGACTTGGGTTCATTGTAGATGAAGTCACTACTTGCTATTTCTTCCCAACAAGAGGCTCAGGAATCCTGCAGTTATTCTCTCCTCTGACTAGTACAGATTCATGGCATGAATTTAAGGGGAGGCTCTGGGATCAAACAGCCTGGGTTAGAATGCCAGTTGTACTTTCTTTCAGCTCTGTGACCTTGAACAATTCAGTTGACCTTCTAAGTACATGTACTTTTCCCTATAAAATAGAGACATAATCGTACCTACCTATTAAGGTTGTTGTGAGGATTTGATAATATAGGGCACCCAGATTGCTGGCTAGGTGAGTGCTGGACTCTTGATTATAGTCAGGATTTCACACTGGCAGCCAGAGAAAGCTGGAGCCCACATGCAGCAGCTGAAGCTGTGATTCAGAGGTTGCCAGAGAGATCACAGACTTCATGGACAAAGGCTGATGGTGGACTCACGGCAGAATTTCTCCCGTCTCTTGAAAAATCCTCACATGGACTTTTAAATACTTCCAACTGGGTGAGCTAATTTACCCAGAGTAATATCTGTACTAAAATTCAACTAATTTGGAGCTTTAAGTTACATCTGCAAATCTCCTTCATCCCATCACCTGGATTTGCATTTGACTGAGTAACTGGCACTCCCAACTGGACCAAGGCATCATCCCAGAGGCTCTCTTCACTTGCTCGCTGAATCATATGCGTTGTTTTCCTGTAGCTATTTACGGCAAATAGACACAATCCTGGTGACTTCAAACAATGGGTGCGTGTGCTTCTCACACTTTTGAAGACCAGAAATGTGAAGTGCGAATTAATAGGCTGAAGCAACATATCAGGAAATCTGTGTGTTCCCTGAGGCTCTAGGATAGAATCTGCTTCTTGTAATTCTTTTTGTGCTTGTCTCACCAGGGCCATTCTGTCTCCATGGTCACACTGCTTTCGTTTGTAGGTATGCTAAATCTTTCTGCCTCTCTCTTCCTAGGACATGTGTTACATTTAGTGTCTCTCTGACAATCCTGGACAATCTTCTATCTTACATCTTTTACTTAAGTTCATCACATGTTTTGGTGTGGGCAGCAACATTTACATTTTTCATGTTTTGGGATCCCTGTAATGTCTTTGGTGACCGCTGTTTGAACTCAGTATCCTGTCCTTATTTAATTTGGAGGTTTCCTTTGTATCATGGACTTTGCTGTATTGTGGGGGCAGGGTGGGTGGTATTAGGTAACAGTTGCCACATGTCTACCTTTAAGATGCTAAACAGAAACAAATTGAGTCTCTAGAGGCCTAGGAAGCCTGGGAATAAAACAAAGAGTGGAGTTAGAACTCCTGTCATGTTATCTGTAGCACAGTGCAAGGCTTCAGAGACAGGAAGGCTTCATGGAGGCGGGAGTACTTAACAGATAGGAATGCTGAAGCAGTCAGTTACAGTGCTGCCTGAATCCATCTCCTGAAAGGCTGATTCCCAGAAGAGATTATTGGGCCTAAGTTCCAGAGTCCTATTAACAGCTGCAGAGTCTGATATGAACATTCTTAGATCTCTGTAGGCACACTTTCAGAACCACTGTTTAGACATAAAGATAATGATAGAGTTATGTCTGTAATCTCAGTGCCTACCTAAGGCAGCTGAGACAGGGCGGCTGTGGGTGTGAAGCCATCCTGGGATATCTAATAAGCTTCAGGTCAGCTGAGGCTGCATGGTGAGAACCTGTGAAAATGTAAACCAACAGGCCTCCAAGAAAATGACAATGATGTTGGAGGAGACTGTTTTCACCTGTCAATTTAGACCCTGATGTAGATGTCAGAGTCTTAGAAAGACAATAAAGTTTGCTCTGTTTGTTGGTTTCCTTCAGTTTATCATCCCTTTTGAGCAGGATATCAGCTGTAACTCCGCTAGAACAGAGGGCCCATGAAGCACAGACACTGTTGTAGCATCTTTTATTCAGAGCACTTAGAAAAGTTCTTAGAGTATAGTAAGTGTTCAGTAAACACTTCCTCAGTGAAAGACTGAATGAATTCTGCTGTCATACAGCTTAAATGTCTTAGTTCATTTGACTTTGTTCAACCTTGTCAGTGACTTTGTCCTGACAGTTATTTAAATAGAATCAAATCAGTCAAGTTTAAGAGTTTCTTTCCACTTTGAGAAAGATATTCTAGTCTACCTAGTCTTTGTAGAGCTAGAGAGAATTTGGAGAGTCTTTAAGCAGTGGAGAAATGCCCATAAAATAATTAGGATGGTTTAAACTCATTTAATTCTTAATATTTCCACTTCTAAATAAATATTTCATGCATTGCTCTTCTGGGAGGCCAAGATCCAGGAAATTTCAGCAATAATATGTGTATGAAATTTCTCTTTTCCCCACAGTAGCACATTTTGAAAGATATCTCAACAGGTTATGACAAGTAGAACAGGAAAATATTATTTTAATTTCCCTGGGTCAATTATTAGAATTACTGAAAAACGTATTTAAATCATACTTTGTCAGTGTGATCCACTCAGAGAAGGGAGGAAGATAAGAAAAAAAAATCTGGACGGGTGTATCATAATTAAGTTTGTACCCAAACTGCCAAAACCAATCAAATATGCTGGGCACATCTGTCTCCCGACTACTGAATGGGGTAAATGTGTTTAAATGTGACTTGCTGCGATGAGGCAGGTGGTCAGACTGAAGGACAATTTCAAGCTACGTGCATCTCAAGAATGACATTCCTACTTCTCAGCTTGGAAACAGATGCTGTATAAGAAGCAGTTGTGAAAACTACAAACATGTTGGAGGAATTTCATAGAAACTGGCACTCACTGGGGTCACGGGGTTTGACAATATGCCACGAGACTGCCTTTATCCCTCTCCCACTTAGCGAGGCTGGGGACAGAGGGTAGAACTGGGGTTGGGATTGGGTTAAAACCGGCCACTGTGTGACTGACTCAACAGTTTCCCTGGGGCTTTGCAATTTGATCACAGATTCCCTTGCATCCCAGACATCCTTTGTGTTCTCAGCACACTAGGCAACTGATTACCCTAGGGACAGTCCAACTCTCTGATTGAATAATGACACTCTAGCTTCTAAAGTCATCAAGGGAGACTATAGCTGGTGGAAGAGTGCTTTTTGTGGGAGTTGGATCAGGTTTTAATAAAGTTACAGAGGCCAGTTGGCTACAGGTCTACCATTCCTTAAACAAGCAGATGGCGTAAGGTGGCAAAATGACTACTACATTCACATAACACAGCATTTCCCTATATAATGTTCTGTCTTCTTTTAACTTTAAAGCAGAATTGGGTGACTTTATACATTCTTATCATACGGTTTCATTGCTGTTTTTAAGACCTATTTGCCAACTCATTTCTCTTCCAAACACATAGTAATTGGTGTATAAGTCTCCAGGGTTTGGGAACTGGTTCAGTTGGTAGATCCTTGTCATGCAAGCATGGGGACCTGAGGCTGGTCCCTGACATCTACCTTAAAAGGCAGAAGTGGTACAAGCTTGTAATTCCGGTTTCAGGGAGGCAGACACAGAAGGCTTCCGGAAGCTCAATGGTCAGCCAGCTTATTGATCAGCGAGGCCCCAGTACAATGAGAATCATTGGCTCAAAAGATAAAGAATACAGCTCCAGAGGAATCACGCTGGAGGCTGACTTATGGACTTTACATGTGAAAACATACATGTCTGCCCATACACATACATGTGTATCCTCACACATCTGTATACATACACACAGAAATAAATTAGTTTACCACTCTATAAATCTTAAAAACTGTCTTGATCCTATAGCAAGGAATTTTCCATTGTATTGATAAATAACTTTTAGAGGAGGGGAGAGGGAGAGAGAGAGAGGGATAAATAGGACGTGATTTCTTCTGAAATTTTAGGTCTGTTACTAAGGATCTTCATTAAAACAAAATTAGGCAACAGAAACCATTGCTCATTGTCTGCCTTTCCCTGTGCAGGTGAGACAGAGCTTTGGGGAATTTTGTGCTACAGCACTGCACGAACAATATCCACAAGTGGGTGGGTTTGAGTGGGTGAGTGGGAGACTATACAGCCTTCCTGGAAGAGTACTTCCAAATGATGATGAATGTGCAGCTGGCTCTTCCATGTAACTCTCCTGTCTGCTCTAGAAAGGATGAACTGTTGTAATAAACACAAAGAAAGAAAAAGAAATTTAATCTTAGCCTTGAGGACTGAGCTGGTGATATAATTTCTGCTTCAGACCTTTAGTTAGATATAGCACTTGTTGGATCCCATTATGACCTACATTTCTGTTCCTTGGAAATGATTTCTTCCTAAGTTGTTCAGGATAGCATGATATGATGGAGAGAATACGAAGGCAGAAAGCTGAGAAACTGTTTTAGGCTTCCTTCTTTTTTTCCCTGTACTCTAGTCATTAGACTGTGGGCTATTGTTTTAAGACATTTTCTCTCACCAAGAACTCGTTACCTCTCCTGGTACCTGGCATACTGTAGGATATCCAGAAATACTATTGATTGAGTAGGAGAGAATAAAAAAAGCACTTGATTCTAATTCAACGTAACAGGTTGTGTGCGATTTGGGGAGCCTATCTTGGGTGGAAAGATATTTAATTCCAAGTAATTTATGAAATAAAATTTACTATATCAAAGAAGCATCACCCTCCTTTGTGTATGTGTGTGTACATATGCACATGTGAATGTCCATACAGATATTTATAATAATGGTCATTCTTTTGTCTATACTAAAACTTATCTTTCTTACCGAACTTACATGTTTTGTTGGCTAAGATTCTTGTCTTGGGCTATCTGGTTCAAGTATAGTGATTACTAGGATTATGCATTTATCCTTCTCCCTAGGACTGGGGTCAGAATTGATTAATATTAACAAATTATTCCAACTTTCATGGAGATACTGGATTATTAGAACCCAAGGAAAGAAGAACTGTGCTCATGTGAACAAGATCAAAATGCCAATAACAAGGTATATTCAATTTTTGTCTCACAGAGGCTGCACCCATGAGTGGTACCCAGCTCCTCTATTGTTACTCCTTCCTAGTATCGTAGAGCTGCAATATGAAGAGCTGATGTTTGTGTTTTTGTTCTAACATCTGATGAGGTATGGTACCTGGACTTATGATATGGGTGGCAGGTTTCTTGATGTCTAAGAGGTGATGAAATCTCCTGATGTCTAGGAGGACCTAGATGTCTTCTAGGATAAGTTCTTGTTCAATATAATTAACTCTGATGTGAGGGAAATCTCAAAAGGCATGACCTTCCTTAGTATTGAAAAGTTACTGAAGAAGGCAAGCTGTCACTCAAAGCTGTTGTCAATGTGCTTCCAGTGCTCAGACAAGCTTAGAAGACATTTTTCTGTGTAGTGTCTCATAAGGAAAACCAAACCAAACCACCCAAACAGCAATAGCAACAGGAACAGCAGCAGCAGCAGCAGCAGCAACAGCAGCAGCAACAGCAGCAGTAACAGCAACAGCAACAGCAACAGCAACAGCAGCAATAACAACAACAACAACAACCGCCTCCCCAAACCATTGTAGTCTTAGTTCCTAAAATTGAGCTGCTAATGAGGGGAATAATTTCTGTCTCACTATCTTACCCGGCTTCTTTCTTCAGCACCACTCCATCCTCCAGCTCTTAGGCTACTTTGTAGTAATTTTGCCCACAGAGCTGACTGCCATCTTTAGGCTACCTCTTCTAACTAGCTGCAGGACTGTTGCTTAGGGACCCCTGGTGCTTCACTAGAGTTCCCAGGGGACTTTTGCTCTGGCAATCAAGTCCTGAAGGGAAGGCACAGTGACTTAGGAGGCTTTTTTTTTTAACCTTCTGAATGGGATTGAGGGCAGAAAGAAGTACATGTGCAAAAGAATTGGTAAAGTATCACTTTCATATCATCTGCATAGGGCTTTAGAAAAGAAGTTAAAATTCAGAACACGGAGTCCATTCTTTTTCAAGGATGTATCTTTGTTTAAATTTAAATATTTAGACATATATATATATATATATATATATATATATATATATATATATATATATGCTTTGAAAATAAAATCACTGAGTGTCAGAGCCTTTTCTGTACATAAAAATTATAATAATTTTAATTATTTTAAGTTGTGTGTGTGCACACGTGCATACACGTGCCAGTCTCCACAGAGGCCAGAGGAGTCAGATTCTCTGGAGCTAGAGTCAGGTGATTTGAGCTGCCTGATGTAGGTGATGGGCACTGAACCCCAGGTCACCACCATTATATACTCATAATTTCTGAGCCATCTCTCCAACCCCAAACTTCTAACTTTCTTTATATTTTTATGTTATCATTTAACTATATTTTTAAAATAGTGGGCCTTAAGATAGGTGGTATGTGACATAAATGTGGGATTCTTTTCCCCAGGGCATGTTTAAATTCTATGTCCTAAGCTTTACCTGGCAAGCAAGTCTTGCCTTCATGATGCCACAGATTTCTCTTCCACACTTTGCTGCTTACTTTTTTTTTGGCAGATTTACATAAACTAGGATTATGTGGGAAGAGGGGACTATCAACTGAGAAACTGTCTCCTTTAGACTAGCTTGTAGGTAAGTCTGTGGGGCATTTTGAAAAAATATATTATTATGATTTATGTGGGAGGGTTGAACACATTTTGGACAGTGCTGCCACAATGTCTGTGGTCCTCAGAGGCTGGATGTGAGCCTGGATAGCAAGCCAGTGAGCAGAGTGCCTTCTTAGTCTTCTTTTTCTCTGCATGAGTTTATGGACTTTATGGAATAATACATAGAAATGGACACCTGCAATAGTCAACAACAAACTACCCACAGCTACAATATTTATAAAAGATTAACAAATATGTGGAAACTATTATTTTCAGCTATATTTGAGTTGTGAGTATATTAATGTTTAATAATTGTTATATTTATTGCTTTTTTGAGATAAATAGTTTTTTTCCTACATTCTTTGTTTACATTCCAAATGACTTCCCCTTTCCCGGTTCTCCACTCCCCATAAGTTCCATAAGCCCTCTTCCTTCTGCCCATTCCCCAATCAACCCCCTCCCACTTCTCTGTCTTGATAATTCCCTACATTGCTGCATCAAGCCTTTCCAGGACCAAGACCCTCTCCTTCCTTCTTCTTGGGAATGATTTGATATGTTAATTGTGTCTTGGGTATTCAGAGCTTCTGGGCTAATATCCACTTATTAGTGATTGCATTCCATGTGTATTCTTTTGTGAATGGGCTACCTCACTTAGGATGATATTTTTCAGTTCCAACCATTTGTCTAAGAATTTCATAAATTCACTGTTTTTAATTGCTGAGTAGTATTCCATTGTATAAATATACCACATTTTCTGTATCCTTTCCTCCATTGAGGGACATCTAGGTTCTTTCCAGCTTCTGGCTATTATAAATAAGGCTGCTATGAACATAGTGGAGCATGTGTCCTTACTGCATGCCGGGAAATCCTCTGGGTATACGCCCAGGAGTGGTATAGCAGGGTCCTCCGGAAGTGTCATGCCCAGTTTTCTGAGGAACTGCCAGACTGATTTCCAGAGTGGTTGTACCAGCTTGCAATCCCACCAGTAGTGGAGGAGTGTTCCTCTTTCTCCACATCCTCACCAACACCTGCTGTCTCCTGAGTTTTTAATCTTAGTCATTCTGACTGGTGTAAGGTGAAATCTCAGGGTTGTTTTGATTTGTATTTCCCTAATGACTAATGATGTCAAACATTTCTTTTCTTTTTTTTTTTTTTGGCATTTTTTTTATTCGATATAATTTATTTACATTTCAAATGATTTCCCCTTTTCTAGCCCCCCCACTCCCCGAAAGTCCCGCAAACCCCCTTCTCTTCCCCTGTCCTCCCACCCACCCCTTCCCACTTCCCCGTTCTGGTTTTGCTGAATACTGTTTCACTGAGTCTTTCCAGAACCAGGGGCCACTCCTCCTTTCTTCTTGTACCTCATTTGATGTGTGGATTATGTTTTGGGTATTCCAGTTTTCTAGGTTAATATCCACTTATTAGTGAGTGCATACCATGATTCACCTTTTGAGTCTGGGTTACCTCACTTAGTATGATATTCTCTAGCTCCATCCATTTGCCTAAGAATTTCATAAATTCATTGTTTCTAATGGCTGAATAGTACTCCATTGTGTAGATATACCACATTTTTTGCATCCACTCTTCTGTTGAGGGATACCTGGGTTCTTTCCAGCATCTGGCAATTACAAATAGGGCTGCTATGAACATAGTAGAACATGTATCCTTATTACATGGTGGGGAGTCTTCTGGGTATATGCCCAGGAGTGGTATAGCAGGATCTTCTGGAAGTAAGGTACCCAGTTTTCGGAGGAACTGCCAGACTGATTTCCAGAGTGGTTGTACCAATTTGCAACCCCACCAGCAGTGGAGGAGTGTTCCTCTTTCTCCACACCCTCTCCAACACCTGCTGTCTCCTGAATTTTTAATCTTAGCCATTCTGACTGGTGTAAGATGAAATCTTAGGGTTGTTTTGATTTGCATTTCCCTAATGACTAATGAAGTTGAGCATTTTTTAAGATGTTTCTCCGCCATCCGAAGTTCTTCAGGTGAGAATTCTTTGTTTAACTCTGTACCCCATTTTTTAATAGGGTTGTTTGTTTTTCTGGAGTCTAACTTCTTGAGTTCTTTATATATATTGGATATTAGCCCTCTATCTGATGTAGGATTGGTGAAGATCTTTTCCCAATTTGTTGGTTGCCGATTTGTCCTCTTGATGGTGTCCTTTGCCTTACAGAAACTTTGTAATTTTATGAGGTCCCATTTGTCAATTCTTGCTCTTAGAGCATACGCTATTGGTGTTCTGTTCAGAAACTTTCTCCCTGTACCGATGTCCTCAAGGGTCTTCCCCAATTTCTTTTCTATTAGCTTCAGAGTGTCTGGCTTTATGTGGAGGTCCTTGATCCATTTGGATTTGAGCTTAGTACAAGGAGACAAGGATGGATCAATTCGCATTCTTCTGCATGCTGACCTCCAGTTGAACCAGCACCATTTGTTGAAAAGGCTATCTTTTTTCCATTGGATGTTTTCAGCCTCTTTGTCGAGGATCAAGTGGCCATAGGTGTGTGGGTTCATTTCTGGATCTTCAATCCTGTTCCATTGATCCTCCTGCCTGTCACTGTACCAATACCATGCAGTTTTTAACACTATTGCTCTGTAGTATTGCTTGAGGTCAGGGATACTGATTCCCCCAGATTTTCTTTTGTTGCTGAGAATAGTTTTAGCTATCCTGGGTTTTTTGTTGTTCCAGATGAATTTGATAATTGCTCTTTCTAACTCTGTGAAGAATTGAGTTGGGATTTTGATGGGTATTGCATTGAATCTGTATAGTGCTTTAGGCAAAATGGCCATTTTAACTATATTGATTCTACCGATCCATGAGCATGGGAGGTTTTCCCATTTTTTGAGGTCTTCTTCCATTTCCTTCTTCAGAGTCTTGAAGTTCTTGTCATACAGATCTTTCACTTGTTTGGTAAGAGTCACCCCAAGATACTTTATACTGTTTGTGGCTATTGTGAAGGGGGTCATTTCCCTAATTTCTTTCTCAGCCTGCTTATCCTTTGAGTATAGGAAGGCCACTGATTTGCTTGAGTTGATTTTATAACCTGCCACTTTGCTGAAGTTGTTTATCAGCTGTAGGAGCTCTCTAGTGGAGTTCTTTGGGTCACTTAGGTAGACGATCATGTCGTCTGCAAATAATGATAGTTTGACTTCTTCCTTTCCAATTTGTATCCCTTTGACCTCCTTATGTTGTCGAATTGCCCGAGCTAGTACCTCAAGTACAATATTGAAAAGATAAGGAGAAAGGGGGCAGCCTTGTCTGGTCCCTGATTTCAGTGGGATTGCTTCAAGTTTCTCTCCATTTAGTTTGATGCTGGCTACCGGTTTGCTGTATATTGCTTTTACTATGTTTAGGTATGGGCCTTGAATTCCTGTTCTCTCCAAGACTTTAAGCATGAAGGGATGCTGAATTTTGTCAAATGCTTTTTCAGCATCCAATGAAATGACCATGTGGTTTTGTTCTTTGAGTTTGTTTATGTAGTGGATTGTATTGATGGATTTCCGTATATTGAACCAACCCTGCATTCCCGGGATAAAGCCTACTTGATCATGGTGGATGATCGTTTTGATGTGTTCTTGGATTCGGTTGGCAAGAATTTTATTGAGTATTTTTGCATCGATGTTCATAAGGAAAATTGGTCTGAAGTTCTCTTTCTTTGTTGGATCTTTGTGTGGCTTTGGTATCAGCGTAATTGTGGCTTCGTAGAAGGAATTGGGTAGTGTTCCTTCTGTTTCTATTTTGTGGAATAGTTTGAAGAGTATTGGTGTTAACTCTTCTTTGAAGGTCTGGTAGAATTCTGCACTGAAGCCATCTAGTCCTGTGCTTTTTTTGGTTGGAAGACTTTCTATGACTCCTTCTATTTCTTTAGGCATTATGGGACTGTTTAGATGGTCTAGTTGGTCCTGAATTAATTTTCGTAATTGGTATCTGTCAAGGAAATTGTCCATTTCCTCCAGATTCTCCAGTTGTGTTGAGTATAGGCTCTTGTAGTAGGATCTGATGATTTTTTGGATTTCCTCAGTTTCCGTTGTTATATCTCCCTTTTCATTTCTAAGTTTGTTAATTTGGATACTTTCTCTGTGCCCTTTGGTCATTCTGGCTAAGGGTTTATCTATCTTGTTGATTTTCTCAAAGAACCAGCTCCTGGTATTGTTGATTTTTTGTATGGTTCTCTTTGTTTCTACTTGATTGATTTCGGCCCTGAGTTTGATGATTTCCTGCCTTCTACTCCTCCTGGGAGAAATAGCTTCTTTTTGTTCTAAGGCTTTCAGGTGTGTCATTAAGCTGGTAATGTATGCTCTCTCCATTTTCTTTATGGAGGCACTCAGGGCTATGAGTTTTCCTCTTAGCACTGCTTTCATTGTGTCCCATAGATTTGGGTATGTTGTGTTTTCATTTTCATTGTGTTCTAAAAAGTCTTTAATTTCTTTCTTTATTTCTTCCTTGACCAAGGTATCATTGAGTAGAGTATTGTTCAGTTTCCACGTGTATGTGGGCTTTCTGTTGTTTCTGTTGCTATTGAAGACCACTTTTACTCCATAGTGATCAGATAGGAGGCATGGGATTAGTTCGATCTTCTTATATTTGTTGAGGTCTGTCTTGTGACCAATTATATGGTCGATTTTGGAGAAGGTACCATGAGGTGCTGAGAAAAAGGTATATTCTTTTGTTTTAGGATAGAATGTTCTATATATATCTGTTAAATCTAATTGGTCCAAAGCTTCAATTAGTGTCATTGTGTCCCTGTTTAGTTTCTGTTTTCCTGATCGGTCCATTGAGGAAAGTGCAGTGTTGAAGTCACCCACAATTATTGTGTTAGGTGCAATGTGTGCTTTTAGTTTTAATAAAGTTTCTTTTACGAAAGAGGGTGCCCTTGCATTTGGGGCATAGATGTTCAGGATTGACAGTTCTTCTTTTTGTATTTTTCCTTTGACCAGCAAGAAGTGTCCCTCAGGGTCTCTTTTGATGACTTTGGGTTGAAAGTCAATTTTATCTGATATTAAAATGGCTACTCCAGCTTGTTTCCTGAGACCATTTGCTTGTAAAATTGTCTTCCAGCCTTTTACTCTAAGGTAGTGTTTGTCTTTGACCCTGAGGTGTGTTTCCTGTAAGCAGCAAAATGTAGGGTCGTGTTTACGTATCCATTCAGTTAGTCTGTGTCTTTTTACTGGGGCATTAAGTCCATTGATGTTAAGAGATATTAAGGAATAGTGATTGTTACTTCCTATCATTTTTGACGTTATTTTTTAAATTTTAATGCTTAACTTCTTTTGGGTTTGATGAAAGGTTACTATCTTGCTTTTTCCAGGGTGAAGTTTCCCTCCTTGTATTGGTGTTGTCCTCCTATTATCCTTTTTAGGGCCGCGTTTGTGGATAGATATTGGGTAAACTTGGTTTTGTCATGAAATATCTTAGTTTCTCCATCTATGGTGATTGAGAGTTTTGCTGGATATAGTAGTTTTGGTTGGCATTTGTGTTCTCTTAGAGTCATCATGAGATCTGCCCAGGACCTTCTAGCCTTCATAGTCTCAGGTGAAAAGTCTGCTGTGATTCTGATAGGTCTTCCTTTATATGTTACTTGGCCTTTTTCTCTTACTGCCTTTAGTATTCTTTCTTTGTTTAGAACATTTGGTGTTTTGATTATTATGTGACGGGAAGTATTTCTGTTCTGGTCCAGTCTGTTTGGAGTTCTGTAGGCTTCTTGTATATTCATGGGCATCTCTCTCTTTAGGTTAGGGAAGTTTTCTTCCATAATTTTATTGAAGATATTTGCTGGCCCTTTAAGTTGTAAATCTTCACTCTCCTCTATGCCTATAATCCTTAGGTTTGGTCTTGTCATTGTGTCCTGGATTTCCTGGATATTTTGGGTTACAAGCTTTTTGCATTTTGCATTTTCTTTAACTGTTGAGTCCATGGTTTCTATGGAATCTTCAGCATCTGAGATTCTTTCTTCTATCTCTTGTATTCTGTTGTTGATATTTGTATCTCTGTCCCCTGATTTCTTCCCAAGGC
The DNA here is from genome assembly GCF_947179515.1 of Apodemus sylvaticus. Lineage (NCBI taxonomy): Eukaryota > Metazoa > Chordata > Mammalia > Rodentia > Muridae > Apodemus > Apodemus sylvaticus. The sequence goes on along the minus strand of NC_067476.1, from coordinate 83,191,965 downwards.
TTTCTATCTCCAAAGTTGTCTCCCTTTGAGTTTTCTTAGTTGTTTCTACTTCTGATTTTAGATCCTGGATGGTTTTGCTTAGCTCCTTCACTTGCATGTTTGTGTTTTCCTGTAATTCTTTAAGAGATTTTTGTGTTCTCTCTTTCATGAGCTCAGCCTGTTGACCAAAGTTCTCCTGTATTTCTTTAAGAGATTTTTGTGTTTCGTCTTTCATGACCTCAGCCTGTTGACCAAAGTTCTCCTGTATTTCTTTAAGTGTTTTTTGCATTTCCTCCTTGTTGGCTTTTGTATTCTCCTGGATTTCTTTCAATGATTTTTGTGTTTCCCTTGCAAGGGCTTCTAACTTTTGATCCATTTTCTCCTGAATTTCTTTATGTATGACCTTCATGTGTTCCTGTACCAGCATCATGACCAGTGATTTTAAATCCAAATCTTGTTTTACTGGTGTGCTGGGGTATCCAGGACATGTTGGTAGAGGAGAATTGGGTTCAGATGTTGCCATATTGAATACCTTGATTTCTGTTAGTGACGTTCCTGCGTTTGCCTTTTGCCATCTAGTTCTCACTGGTGTTAGTTTATCTTCTCAGTGCTGGACTCACCAGTGCAAGCTGCCCCTTCCCAGTTGGCCTCTGGTGCACAGCTTACCTCCTGCACTGCTTGTAGACAGTGTGCTGCTGCCCAGGCTGTTCTGATCTCAAAGCAGGCACCCGAAGGCTCCCGCTGGGGCCCGCTGGATTCACTGGAGCACACTGACTTCTCCCAGCTGGCCGCCCGGAAGCCCAGCTAGCCACTTGCAGGACTTGGAGATGTAATGCTGCCGCCCAGACTGATCTGGATCCGGAAGCGGAGAGAGTAGAGCTAAGGGCTTCTGCCTGAGGCCTTGCCCCAGATTGTGTCTGTGGAGCAGATGGAGCCCATGTGCACTCCCAGGGAGTGCCGACGGTGTATGCTGCTGTGACCTCCCCTGTGTTCCGCTCACTCCGCTGGGCAGCCGATCCGCCAACTGGGCTGTCGCACACAAGGTTAGCCTGGCCGCCCAGTCCCTGAGTCCAGGCAAAAGCCTGGGAGGCCAAGGTCTGAGCAAAGTTCCCCTAGGACTATGACTGTTAATTGGGTCTGCCAGGTGACTAGGATGGGGGGCGTGCACGCTGGCGCTCCCTGAATGCGCTGGGAGAGTCTGCTTTGCTAACAATCACCTGGGCGGGTTGACTCACTGATGGCCCACCAAGCCGCCCAGTTCTTGGGGTCAGTCCTGTGCCTTTTGGGGCCTGGACCCCCGCTTTGTTAGCCTTAGGCTATGCCTGTTACAGGTCTGCCCGCCTGAGTTCTCTGTCGTCCTGCAGGCAAAATGGCGGCGGCATGCTCGCAGGCCTGGGCAAAAAAACCTCCTGCCTGGGTTGGCACCCCGATGGCCCCCCGACCCGCCCAGGGCCTGGGTGCAGGCCAACGCCCGTCGGGCTCAGACCACCACGGTGTTGGCCTCGGATTATGTTTGTGTACCTCAGTCCGATCCCTGGAGTACGGAACCAAGATGGATGCACCTCTCCTGACTGGTGGGAGGCTGAGTTCTCGATGTCAAACATTTCTAAAGGTGCTTCTCAGCCATTCAAAATTCTTCAGGTGAAAATTCTTTGTTTAGCTCTGTACTCCATTTTTTTTTAAAAATAGGGTTATTTGGCTCTCTGCAGTCTAAATTCTTAAGTTCTTTGTATATATTGGATATTAGGCCTCTGTCAGATGTATGGTTGGTGAAGATCTTTTCCCAATTTGTTGGTTGCTGTTTTGCCAGATTGACAGTGCCCTTTACCTTACAGAAGTCTTCTTACCACCTGTCTTCATGCTTGAGTTACTGTCCCAACTTCTCTCAGTTGTGGGCTGTGATCTGGAATTGTAAGCCAGATTGTAACCCTTTTCTCCCCCACCTAGTCTTAAGTCAGTGGTTTTAATCACAGTAACAGTGAGCAAACTAGGATACCCGCAGTATCAGGTCAGATTTTGTTAAATTCCATCTAGTTCTCCCTTCATGCCTTGCTCCTGGGCCTTTGTTCCATTTAGCCCTGTGTGGTTTTAGACAAGTGCATGTGATTCGGTTCCAGGTGGCAGTGCTGACAGGATCCTCAGATTGCTCCACAGCTGAATGCATTATTGGATGGTGAGGAGGGAGTGTGTATCTGACATGTTCCTTTTAGAGGTGTATCTTGTCCCAGACACCTCTTCTTTCTTCTCCCTTTGAAAAGCATAATGCTCTCTGTCATGATGCCCTGTCTCACAGCAAGTGGGAAACAACAGACCTTGGTGTCTATGGACTGAGATTTATACAAGCTGATGCATACATGTATACATTTATGAGATTTATATAAATCCTCTGTCCAGCTGTTTTCTCGTGTGTGTTTTTCACTGTGGCAAGGAAAAGCTCACACAGTCCTCAAGGGTGTCTTAGTCATGGGTATCTCCATTCATTGCAGAAACTGTTTCCTTCTCTAATTCCTCTTTTACTGAACTCAGGAAGCCCCAACCCTATTTAATATTTAGTGTGAATATCACTTTTCTCATGACCCGCACTCCCCTGCAGTTCATATATCTACACCTTTCTTTTATAGTTGCTGTTTAATTGGACTGTACTCACTTACTTCTGGATCATCTCAGCTACTAGACTGATCTCATCATCCCTACATCACTTAGCATAGAGCTAAGGACATTGCATGTTTTCCAGGATAGATCTTTATAAACTTCAGAATGAGTGAGTATAAACTTAGAATTTTGAACATGATGTTTAATTACAGCAAATTCCCTAGTACTTAACAGATAAGAAACAGATAAAATTCACTTTTACTTCATTGCTAAATATATCCATATTTACTTTTTTTTTTAAATGGTGCAGACTTTCTTTATTTTATTAGATATTTTATTTATTTACATTTCAAATGTTATCCCCTTTCCTCGTTTCCCCTCCGAAAACCCCATATCCCATCCCCCATTCCCCTGCTCACCAACCCACCCACTCCCACTCCCCTGTCCTGGCATTCCCTTACACTGGGGTATCGAGCCTTCACAGGACCAAGGACCTCTCCTCTCATTGATGTCTGGCAAATTGTCAACAGAATCTCATGATGGTGATACCTATACTGTACAGTATAGTACAGTCTTTAAGGTTGCTGAGCACCTGAAATGTTAGCACAGAGACAGCTGAACTGGGGTATTAAGTCTTATTTAACTGAAACTAATTCAGCCCCGAGGAAGAACAACAATATGAACCAACCAGTATCCCCAGAGCTCCCAGGGACTAAACCAACAACCAAATAATACACATGGAGGGACCCACGGCGTCAGCCGCATATGTAGCATATGTAGCAGAGGATGGTTTTGTAGGACATCTAAGGGAGGAGAGGCCCTTGGTCCTGTGAAGGCTAGATGCTCCAGTGTAGAGGAATAACAGGACAGGGAAGCAGGAGTGGGTGCGTTGGTGAGCATGGGGATGGGGGATAGGATAGGGGGTTTTTGGAGGGAAAACGAGGAAAAGGGATAACATTTGAAGTGTAAATAAAGAAAATATCTAATAAAAATTGAAAAGCATATTTTCTGGAGCTTCCATGTTAGGTAGTGAAAAATCTGTCTCTAGTATTTGGGAATGTTAGTATTCACATGTAGATTTAAGGGCTATATTGTGGAATCCTAGAACCAGAAAGCAAATTGATCTCATTAGCCCAAAGCCCCTAAAATGCGAAACAAAATCTATCTCAATTTAACAATTAATCATTTTGTGTATATTAAATGTTAACTCACTTTTAGAAATTAATCTATTATACTTAGCTTCATTAAATACTACACTGTGAGAAGCAAATTAGTAACACAATATTTTTTCATTCATATAGACTTAACCTTTTTTCCTTCTTCAAGATTGATTAAAAAATGTTTGGCTTCTAAACTTGTCCTAATAGATAATTGTTTTTAGCCCTATAGAGACAAATAACAAACAGGTAAATTCCAGTACCTGAAGGGCATCATTCAACAGTACATAACTCCAAGGTGCAGTTTAATAAAGCATAAACTTAGTGTAAACTTTTGTTCCATTGGGGTACTACTGGAGGCTATGAAGGAATAATTTCCTAAATTGTACTCTGGTGGCCTTAATGTTAGCTTAGATCCCAGAGAGTTTCAGTTTAAAGTCAAGGAGGACATTCAACACTATTAAATCTGGATCCAGAAAATTTCCTCCCTTTAAATCTCTAAATTAAGAAATTACAACTTTCAAAATGAGACAGTAAATTAATAGATAGAGGAAAGTCATATATAACGTGACTGGATTTCATACACATGAAGTTCCTTTTCTTCACATGTTGAAAATTATTTTTGACTGAGTCTCAAGAAACCTAGAGAAGGGGTCAGCTTTAATAATTATGTTAGAGTTCAGTAATATAAACCTCTTTACTCTTCTTCAATTAAATGGTCTATGTTATATTTTATTGCCCTGTTTTATAAGCTGTATCTGTGTTAGATAGGATTTTATAGCTGTGAAGAGATACCATGATCTAACTTTTATAAAAGACAACACTTAACTGGGGCTGGCTTACAGTTTCAGAGGTTCATGTTATTGTGCAAGCAGACACAATGCCAGAGGAGCCAAGAATTCTTCATCTTAATTAGAAGGCTGCCAAAAGGAGACTCTCAAAGCCTACTCCCACAGTGATACACTTTCTTCAACAAGGCTACACCTTTTCCAACAAGGCCACACCTCCTCATAGTGCTACTTCTTTTGGGCCCAGCATATTCAAACCACCACAGTCTGGTAACTATATGTTGCTGCTCTCCATGCTTAAATATATTGAGAAAGTACATTTGTTTTTGTTTTGCACTCACTGAAAATATCTCACACAGGACTCACATCCTTATTTTTATTTTATATAATGCAGGAAATATAAAAGCCCCTTCAGGTAAAGTAGGTCCTAGATGCTTATATTTTCTAATTTTCACATCTGTTTAATATCATTGTTTACCCAGAAGTGATGGTGTACAGCCACAGGTTGAACTATGCATCCCCTTTCATAAAGTTATGGCTGTAGAGCAGTTGAGGACTGATCTCTGGGAAACAACATGTGTTCCTGGGTGACAGGTCCATTTGTGGAAAAACAATACTGTTCTCTTTTTCTCATTTCTGTGAAAGGTGGTTTTCCCAAGGCAGCCTCCTATGGGTTCTTGTCCTATACTTCCTTTATCTCTTCCTGACAAAGGTGGAATGAAATGCCTGCTAGAAGGCAGTAGATTTGTTTAATATTTGGAGATAAGCTAGCCAAGGCCTGGGGGCCTGTTTCTTATCCTAGGTCTCCTGAGAAAAATTTGGAGGCAATTGGTCAGTTGATAAAGTCACATTCTGTGACATTTGTGATGTGATCTTGGGTGTCAACTTGGCCACACCTGGCTAAACTAACCCAACATGCTGGGCACTACTGTGAGGAATCTTTTTCTTCTTCTTTTTTTAAATTAGATACATTCTTTATTTACTTTTCAAATGATTTCCCCTTTCCTGGTCCCTCCATCTTGAAAGTCCCATAAGCCATCTCCCCTTCCTATGTTTCCCAATCAACTCCCTCCTGCTTCTCTGTCCTGTGAGGAATCTTCTTAATCAGATTATTTGTAACAAGAAGATCATCTTAAGTCTGGGGTATACCTTTCCTACATGAAAGAACATGGAAAAGGGAACGTTTACTTTTTTGCCTGCTTGCTTTGACTCTTGGTGGCAGGTTCATCTGATCTGTTGAGGCAGTCAGTATTAAATTCAGCTTATTTAGGATTCAACAGAGACCAAAGGCCTGTAGCTTTCCAGGCAGGAACCTTTCAGGATTCCCACACTTGATTGGGACTGCGGAGACATCCACTTTCATGAACTGAACAACTACTAGTTTCTTGGCCCTTCATATTCATTCTATTAACTATGTTCCCATAGAGAGTCCTGACTAATACACATGCTTATGTTTACTGTCTCATGCTGGGATATAGGTTCAGTACAGGGAGTCATCAGGTTCATCTAGCTTTTGTAATAACTTGTATCATTTGAGCAACCTACACTATCTTTAAGAATGATATTCTCATCTCAACTTTTATTTATTTATAATGGATTTCAAACTCCAGCCCCTAAGTTGATTGGTAGGTATGGTTAGGGCAATAGACACTACTCAGATGCCAGCTAGAGTAAACTATCCACCTAGGCTTGGCAGCTGGAGAGATTGCATCCTGCCTGGTGTCTTCTTAGTCATATCTTAGAGTCACTTAAAGAAGCACCTTTACTGGATGAGACTAACCAAACCAAAGTGCACTGGAGATGGAGAACTTGCCCCTCTGAGAACTTTTATAGCTGCCACTGCTATTCTTTCCTTGTCACTACGTGCAAATTGGCTCATGAACTTTAGAGAATCAGATAACAGCTTTACAGCAAGAGTGAACTTTGTTCCTAAACAAAATAGCATGAATCCCCTACTGTGATGGTGTCAATCTTCACCCTTCACCCATGTGGAAGAGAAGAAAACTTGATGAATTATTCCAAGAGCCAAAGACAAATGAGAAACTCTCATTAAGGAGGCTCGTGGATGAGATGATTTGTCTTGGGAATTAGACTGATATTGGAGTAGAGCAGGCAATCTGGGAATGTCCAAATTAATAGTATAAGCTTTTTACATTTTTAAAATTTTGTAAAATCAGGTGTTGTAGGACTCATCCGACAGAAACATTTGGTTTTTTTTTCCTTTCGAGACAGGGTTTCTCTGTATAGTTCTGGATGTCCTGGAACTCACTCTGTAGATCAGGCTGGCCTTGAACTCAGAAATCCACCTGCCTCTGCCTCCCAAGTGCTGGGATTAAAGGTGTGCGCCACCACCACCTGGCAGAAACATTTGGAAACTGAACAGAATCATGCAAAACCCAGCAATCCCTTCAGCACTCACGATGCAGCACGTGCTTCCAGAACATGAGAATGACTACATGCTATTTGAATTGAATCATAAATATGGCACAGCAATGAAGTGATGATTGTTACATATTCAGATTCTAAGGACTTGGCATATTTCAGAACCTGATTGTGTAGTCTTTTATCAACCAGGACTCGTTGTGTGATTCTAATAACCTTCCCTCATGGATTGCTTTCATGATTTATTTTGCTGCATTTTAGTGTTCTGAAATTTCAGTCATTAAAACTGACTTTTCCCTGTCATTTTCCATTTCCCAGGTGCAAGGACTTTGGATGTGATATGTTCTGCAGGTTTTGAAGAAACAGATGTTTTTTGAGAAATTCCACTGTTGCCAGATTTGTTTCGCTGAGAGGATAAACTCAGTTTAGCACATCCCTGTTTGTTTTGCAGTAGATGAAGAGAATGGTAGTGAAAAATGGACTGTCAGATTTGTACTGCTCTGGTACGTCTTCCCAGCTAGATGTGATAAGCATTAATGAACAGGGTTCAAAAACAGGGTTTTTTTTTTTTTTTTTGAGCTACTATAATATGGTTTAGCGTAAGATAGTCATCTACTTTCAGTCTCAGACAAACTAAATTCTGAGCTAAAATTCCTTTGTGATTTTCTGAACAGCCATGTGTAACACTAAGAGTCATTCTAATTAAAATTCTGCAGTGAGTCACAATGCAGGGGATGATGAATTATGTGTTTCAAATTTTCTTTTCCATTATCATTCCCTCAAATATCATAGATGAATAATTAGAAATAAAGTCACCTCAGACTTTAGCTAAGCACCTCATAGGCTTTTGTGACTGTGAAAGATGCAAAAACTTTCCCAAGGTCCCTGCAACAAAACTAGTAGGAAAGAATACAGTCTTAGGAAGAGTTAAAGATTGTTATGACAGTTTAAGAAAAGCATCTAAGAAATCGATATGTCTATCAATTTATTTGATGTTCAAAAAAAGTGGAGACTATTAGGACCACAGGGAAGGAAACCTGGACTGCTGTGGCTGGGTAAGAATGATCAGAATGTAAAGATAAATAGGATGGGATACAAAACTAGGTAGCAGGCACAAGGCTTAGCTTAGCTTAGCTATAAGAGAGTTCCCGAGGGGGCTTCTGATTGTACAGAAGATGTAGCCAGAAGTGGCCTCACATGTTTAAAGACTTAGTTTCCTTACCAACAGAACAGTTGGTAGTGTTGTTTTGGAGTATTTAAATTTTGCTATTATGTCTACTTATCAGAAGTGAGTCTCTGAGGCCTTATTGGTAGATGGTCTTACTGATATTTATTGTGGTCTGAATGCTATGATTCTTGACATATCATGGTGTGAACAAGCCATATCATTCATTCCTATTAACATTGGGAGCTTCCTCAGCTGCCACAAATTTTGTACAGTGATGGACTCTTACATATGAAGCCAGGAGCCAGAGGAATCCTTCCTCTTTACATTGCTTCAGTTGGATGTTCAGCCACAGCTACCCACTTTTGTGTCCCATCCTTAATTCTTCCTATGACTGTGTTCTTTCCTGTGGATTGCATTCCAAGTAGAAAAGACATGATTAAAGCTTCTGCATACTGCAAATTCCCAAGAGCCTAACAGGTACTCAGTCGATAGACTGCAAAAATGACTCATACAGTGAAGGAGCGATGTGATTGGCTTACTCCAAATCAGTGGAGAAAGCCTGTGGCAATGGAAACAACCAGTACTTATGGGCCATATAAAAACCTGGGTGTATATACTCAGTGCTATCTTCACTGGAGTAAGGAGTGGAGACTGCATTGCAGAGGATAATTTTTGGAAAAGTTTCTAGAGAAGGCTCTTCTTGGACTCAGAGTGAAGCTGGTGGGGGATGGAAGCCAATATCTACTTTACCCAATGTAATGTGATCACTGAAGATGAAGGAAAGAGAACCCTGGAAGACTTTTGTTTTTCCCCAAAGTGTCAAGATTTAAAGGCTCAGTTGGGCAAGGAGTGAGCTTCAGTTGCATTCTATCTCCAACTGGCCAATTTCTTCACTGTCTTCTTCCTCTGAATTGAAATCATGTTAAATTGCCTATATCAAAGCTGCCAGAGGGTACAGACAAAGAAAGCAGTAAGAATGGAGCCTTTCTTGAAAATAAACCTTCAAAATACTCAACAAACTAACACTACCTCAGAATACTCTTTCTGTAGTCTTTCTGTTCATGAAATGACAAAGGTTCGGTAACTTTACCATCATCTCTTTGTGATTATAACTTCTACCTTCTATTTATCTACTTGTCCTCAGTCATCATCATCATCATGTCCTTGAATTCAATCATTATAAAAATCTGCCCTGGGTTTTTTGTTATTCCAGATGAATTTGCAAACTGCTCTTTCTGACGCTACAAAGAATTGAGTCAGAATTTTGATGATGATTTCATTGAATCTGTAGATTGCTTCCAGCAAGTTCATAGTAATATGTAATATAGTACAAGATGGCCATTTGTACTATATTAATCCTGTCAATCCATGAGCATGGGGGATCTTTTCATATTCTGAGGTTGTCTTTAGTTTCTTTCTTCAGAGACTTGAAGTTCTTGTCATACAGATCTTTCACTTATTTGATTAAAGTCACACCAAGGTATTCTATATTATTTGTGACTATTGTGAAGGTGGTCATTTCATTAATTTCTTTCTTAGTCTGTTTATCCTTTAAGTAGAGGAAGGCTACTGATTTGCTTGAATTAATTTTGTATCCAGTCACTTGTTGAAGTTGTCTATTAGCTGAAGAAGTTCTCTGGTTGAATTTTTGGGGTCACTTAAGTATCCCAGGATAGTGAAAACTATTCTCAACAGTAAAAGAACTTCTGGGAGAATCACCATCCCTGACCTCAAGCTATATTACAGAGCAATAGGATAAAAACTGCATGGCCTTGGTACAGAGACAGGCATGAAGATCATTGGAACAGAATTGAAGACCCAGAAATGAAACCACACACCTAAGGTCACTTGATCTTTGACAAAGGAGCTAAAACCATCCAGTGGGGAAAAGACAGCATTTTTACCAAATGGTGTTGGTTCAACTGGCGGTCAGCATGCAGAAGAATGCAAATTGATCCATTCTTATTGTCTTGTAAAAAGCTAAAGTCCAGTGGATCAAGGACTTCCACATAAAAGCAGATACACTGAATCTCATAGAAGAGACAGTGGGGAGGAGCCTCAAACACATGGGCACAGGGGAATATTTCCTGAACAGAACACCAATCGTTTATGCTCTACGATCAAAAATTGACCAATGGGACTTCATAAAATTGCAAAGCTTCTGATAAGGCAAAGAACATTGTTCATAGGACAAAATGGAAACCAAGAGAAGATATCTTTACCAATCCTACATCTGATAGAGGCCTAATGTCCAACATAGACAAGGAACTCAAGAAGTTAGACTCTAGATAACCAAATAACTCTATTAAAAAATGGGGTACAGAGCTAAACAAAGAATTCTCAACTGAGGAATACTGATTGGCAGAGACGCACCTAAAGAAATGTTCAACATCCTTAGTCATCAAGGAAATGCAAATCAAAACAACCCTGAGAGTCTAAGTCATAGCAGTCAGAATGGCTAAGATGAAAAAACTCAGGTGACAGCAGATCCTGGGGAGGATATGAAGAAAGAGGAATACTCTTCCATTGCTGGTAGGATTGCAAGCTGTTACACCCACTCTGGAGATCAGTCTGGAAGTTCCTCAGAAACCTGAAGATCCAGCTATACCACTCCTGGGCATATACCCAGAAGATGCTCCAACTTTTAATAAGGACACATGCTCCACTATGTTCATAGCAGGCTTATTTATAATAGCCAGAAGCTGGAAAGAACCCAGATGTCCCTCAACAAAGGAATGGATATAGAACATATGGTACATTTATACAATGGAGTACTACTCAGCTATTAAAAACATTGAATTCATGAAATTCTTAGGCAAATGGATGGAACTAGAAAATATCCTGAGTGAGGTAACCCAATCACAAAAGAACATACATGGTACACACTCACTGATAAGTGTATATTAGCACAAAAGCTCAGAATAACCAAGATACAATTCCCAGATCACACGAAGCTCAAGAAGAAGGAAGACCAAAGTGTGGATACTTCTGTTTTTCTTAGGTGGGGGAACAAAATACTTATGGTAGGAGATACAGAGACATGGTGTGGAACGGAGACTAAAGGAAAGGCCATCCTGGGAAGGGGGCTTACGGGACTTTCGGGGAGTGGGGGGGGGTAGAAAAAAGGAAAGGCCATCCAGAGACTGCCCGACCTGGGGATCCATCCTATATACAGTTACCAAACCCAGACACTATTGAGGATGCCAAGAAGTTCTTGTTGACAGGAGCCTGATATTGCTGTCTCCTGAGAGCCTCTTCCATAGCCTGACAAATACAGAAGTGGGTGCTTGCAGCTAACCATTAGACTGAGCACAGGGTCCCCAGTGGAGTTAGAGAATGGGTTGAAGGAGCTGAAGGTCTTTGCAGCCTCACAGGAGGAACAACAATATGAACCAACCAGAACCCCAGAACTCCCAGGGACTAAACCACCAACCAATGAGTACACATGGAAGGACCCATGGCTCCAGCTGTATATGTAGCACAGGATGTCCTTGTTAGGCATCAGTGTGATGAATGGCCCTTGATCCTATGAAAGCTCAATGCCCCATTGTAGGGGAATTCCAGGACTAGGAAACAGGAGGGGGTTGGTCGGTGGGGAACACCCTCATAGAGCAGGGGGAGGGTGTAGGATGGGGGTTTTTGGAGGGGAAACTAGGAAATTGGATTACATTTGAAATATAAATAAAAAATCTAATAAAAAGTTTTAAAAGATTTATTTCACTATTAGACTAATTTCTATGCTAGCTTTTACTATGACATTATGTTTGTGGCCACAAACTCTTGTTATTATTTTCCTGTCTTGAGAAGTGACACATATTTGCTTTTGATTCAATTTCAACCCTTCATTCTAAATTCATTTAGAGTCCCAATTGTTATGTGAATTTTCCTTTTTTTCAGCTTGAATCTCTAATTATTTCTACTTTTCATGGATAACTAAAGGACTTGGAAAATATGGATTATAGAAAATCAACATACTAGAACTGAGTCATTATCTTTATTGTTGTACTTCTAATATATTTTTAATGGATCAGCAAGATTTTCCTGAGATATGCAACCTGTTTGTAATGGGAAGAAAATGACAGCCTGCCTCATTTTGTTTCAGAGCTTCTCTCTCTCTCTCTCTCTCTCTCTCTCTCTCTCTCTCTCTCTCTCTCTCTCTCTCTCTCTCTCTCTCTCTCTCTCGTTGTTATTGATTATAGAGGCAGACAGAGCAGAGTGCCAGGCTACAGATCTTTGTATTTGGTGATATATCACATATTTATTGAACAGAAACTATCTTTTAGATATGGCTACATCAGTGGAAATGCTGAAATAATGCAGTCATTTATTTCGAGGTGGTCATGATATGCTTGGAAAATGTGCTCCATAATAGCTACTTCGTAAATTTTTTTGAAGAAAGTAAAATAAGGGGCAAGAAAGGCAGATATCACTGAGCATATGTTTCTAAATAGCTGGCCTCTGAATTAGCTTGCCTAGTTGCTTTACCCTAAGTAATTACTAAACAGTGTCTCGGTGCCTACATTGTAAAGCTGAATTTAGATTCAAATGATATAATATAAACTAAAATGCTTAGTACAGTGTCTGGCACTGAGGTTTTCTGTGCAAATGCTGTCTGAAACCAAAATGAGCTTGACTGGGAATGGAAAGTTGTCCCAGAATTAAGGATATGGACTGCTCTTTTAGAGGACTGATTTCTACCAGGCAAGCCAAATGACTCCCAATTCCTATAAGTCAAATTCTCGGAGATCTGATGCACTCTTTGTACCTCTATGAGAATCTGAATATGTACACATATGAACATGCAGACCTATACATTTATTTATTTATTTAATCATCACATGCTTTATTCTTTTGTCCCCCATCCTAGTTTCCCCTCTCAGAGTTCTTCACACCATCCACCATCCACTTTGCCTCTGATAGGGTGCTCTCCATATTCCCTGAGGCATCACTTTTCTATAGGATTAGGCCCATCCTCTCCTACTGAGGCCATACAGAGCAGTCCTCTGCTACATATGTGCCAGGGGCCTCTGACCAGCCCATGTATTCTCTTTGGTTGGTGGTTTAGTAACTGGGAGCTTCCAGGGGTCTGGGCTAGTTGACACTGTTGTTCTTCCTACGGGGTTGCCATCCCCTTTTAGCTCCTTCAATCCTTCTCCTAACTCTTCTATAGGGGTCTTGACTTCAATCCAATGCTTGACTGTGAGTATCTCCATCTGTCTCAGCTGCTGGTAGAGTCCAACTTCAACATAAAACCAGATACATTGAATTTAATAGAAGAGAAAGTGGGAAGTAGCCTTGGGTGCATTGGCACAGAGGAAAACTTCAATGGCTCAGTCTCTAAGGCCAACAACTGATAAATTGGACCTCTTGAGACTAAAAAGTTTCTGTAAGGCAAATGACACTGTCAATAGGACAAAATGGCAACCTACAGATTGGGAAAAGAGCTTCACTAACCCTTCATGTGATAGAGGGCTAATTTCCAAAATATATAAAGGACTCCAAAAGTCTAACAAGTTAGACTCCCTCAAACCAAGAAACCAAATTAAAAATGGGGTACAGAGCTAAACAGAGAATTCTCAACAGAGTGGTTGAGAAGCACTTAAAGCAACATCCAACATCCTTATTCATCCGGGAAATTCAAATCAAAACAACCCTGAGATTCCACTTCACAACAATCAAAATTTCTACGATCAAAAACTCAAGCAACAGTACATGCTGGTGAGGATGTGGAGGAAGAACACTCCTCTGTTGTTGGTGGGATTGCACTGGTACAACCACTCTGGAAATCAGTTTGGTGGTTCCTCAAAAAATTGAAATAGTTTTACCTGAAGACCCAACTATACTGCTCCTGGGTATATACCCAGAAGATGCTCTACTATACCACAAAGACATATGCTCCACTATATTCACAGCAGCCTTATTTGTAATAGCCAGAAACTGGAAGCAACCCAAAGAAGAAGGGATACATAAAATGTAGTTCATTTATTCAATGGGATACTATTCAGCTATTAAAAATAAGGACATCATGAATTTTGCAGGCAAATGAATGGAACTAGAAAAACCCAAAAGACCTACACATTTTAAAAGATGAATTTGAGTTGTTGTACTTGCTAAGTGGCATAAGAACACAGAAGTTAACATTCTGCTCAGGGTAGTGAGTGCGCATGTGTGTGTGTGTGTGTGTGTGTGTGTGTGTGTGTGTGTGTGTGTGTGTGTGTGTATGCCCATGGTTCTGTGTGATAGACTTCCCAGAAGCAACAAAAAGACATGATCTGTCAGAGTGTGTGATGCTACAGGAGAATTTATGAATGAGCAGGCAAAAACAGATTTGACCTTTATAAATTGGTAATGTATCAGTTGCTTGCTAGTACTTGCATGGCTCTTTGGTCTATCCTGATATGTGAGGCATACTGATAAGAGGGATGGAGGGATCTGGGCGTGAGAGAGGAAGGGAAGGAAAGGGAAAAGCGGTGGCAGGATCTGGTGTTGGAGGAGACAGTGGAGAAGTACAGAGGGTCACAAAATTGAAAGGAGATGTATAGAAATGGGGACAGGGAAGTAGGGGTAGGCACTAGAAAGTCACAAATGCCAGGAAAGGAAGAGGTTTTCATGGCCCAACAGGAATAACATTAGCCAAAATACCCAACAAAGGGGAGAAATAACCTGTAGAGACCATATCCAGTGGATAGATATGGTTCCCAGTTGGGGTCTGGGGCTACTCACCCATCTCAAAGATTTAAGAATGGTTCCTATCTAGAAGAAATGCAGGGACAAAGTGTGGAACAGAGACGAAAGGAAAGACCATCAAGAGACCACTCCACCTAGGGATCTATCCTATCTGCAGACACCAAACCCAGACACTAATGCTGATGCCAAGAAACGTTTGTTGACAGAAGCCTGGTATAGCTGTCCTCTTAGAGGTTCTGCAAGAGCCTGACCAATACAGATGAGGATGCTTGTAGCCAACTATTGGACTGAGCATGGGGACTTCAATGGAAGAGTTAGGAGAAGGACTGAAAGAACTGAAGGGGATTGCAACCCTATAGGAAGTACAGCAATATTAACCTACTGTAACCCCCTGTGCTCCCAGAGTAAACAACCAACCAAAGAGAACATATAGAGGGACCTATAGCACCAGCTGCATATGTAGCAGAAGATGGCCTTTTTGGACATCGATGGGAGGGGAGGCGCTTGGTCCTGTGAAGACTCGATGCCTCAGTGTAGGGGGGATGCTAGAGTAGAGGCAGGAGTGGGTGGATAGGTGGGGAAGCACCCTCATAGAGGCAGGGGGAGGGGGTATGAGATAAGAGCTTTGCAGAGGGGAAACTGTGGAGGAACATAACATTTGAAGTGTAAATAAATAAAATTACCAATTAAAAGAAGAATGTATTTTATACTCACATTTGTCAAGTGAATTGTATCATTAAAAATGTTTCTTTCTATTATAATGCAATAAATGCTAACATATATCAATCTCCCCCCACCCCACCCCACCCCCACACACAAAAGAGGGCCAGAGAGAACAATACTTTTGCCACACTTCCAGAAAACTCCTTTCTGTTGCTTTTGTTCTCACTCTCTAGGGCAGACATTGTCTCTCCATGTTTCTGGACAGTGGGAAAAGCTCTCATTTCTGCCCACTTGGTATGAGATAATAAATTGGTGTGCTTTCCCTTGGGGAAGACTATTTCTTCTATTCTCAGCTTTCCTTATTTGCCTGCAGTTCTTTATTTAAGCTCCAGTCAGATAATTGTTACTTTTGTCATGTCTTAGAATGCTGTCTGACTATATTAATGTATGTCTATAAAGCCAATGCTCAATTCCTTAAAAATATCTCAAACAATATGTGCTGTGTGATTCCATTTTTGTAGCATATACATGTGCACATACAAGCTGAGTATTTTGTGAATGGTAATAGTGTGGAGGTTCATTTTTGTCAGCTTGTCACCAACTAGAATTACTTGAGAAGAGAGAACATCAGTTGTTCTGAGGGTAAGTCTGTGGCCATATTTTCTTTAAATCATTGATGCGAGGGGGGCCAGTCTACAGGTGCTACCCCTGAGCTGGAGGTCTTAGATTGTGTAAGAACGCAGACTGAGAAAACTATATAGAACAATTCAGTAAGCAATGTTCTTCCATGGCCTCTGCTGCAGTCTTCATCTCCAGGTTCCTGGTCTCTTCTTTCTGTGATGGGCCATTGCTTAGAAGTATAAAACAAAAATATAATTTCCTTCCTGAATTTACTTTGGTCAGTGTTTCATCACAGCAACAGAGATGTAAGCTAGAACACAGATTTGTAGTTGAGCACCCAAGGGCTGAAAGTATTTTGAGAATTATAGCATCTGTATCCATTAAGGATAGTAATATGTGATTTTCATTTTTTTGTTATGCTTTTCTCTTGTTTTGATGTTGGTAATACTAGCTTCAAAGAATGAGTTCAGTAGTGCTGTTTCTCTTTCTAGGAAATGGGAGAGTTTGAGACACATTGGTATTTTTTCTTTTCTTTTTTTTTATTAGATATATTCTTTATTTACATTTCAAATGATTTTCCCTTTCCTGGTTCCCCCTCCCTGAAAGTCCCATAAGTCCTCTTCCCTCCCCCTGGTCTCCAATCAACCCCTTCCTGTTTCCCTTTCTTGGTATTTCCTACACTGCTGCACTGAGCCTTCCCAGGACCGGGGGACTCTCCTTCCTTCTTCTTGGGCATCATTTTATATGTGAATTGTGTCTTGGGTATCCCAAACTTCCGGGCTAATATCCACTTAAGGTATTAGCACTTCATAACCATGACCTTATAAATAGAAATGCTAATGTTGAAGGGGGAAGCCACACAAAATCTCATCCTTGTAGCCAAGGAACTAAAATATCTAATGACTGTTGAGAGATGCTTAGCCTCTCCCAGGGGTTAGCCTCTCAAATGGTTGTCACACAGTGGGCAGACCTAAAATTGTATACACACACACATACAGATTCAGCATGACATGTGTGTGTGTGTGTGTGTGTGTGTGTGTGTATGAAGGTTTGAAATTTAAAAAAAGTAGAATTTAACAGTTAATTCATCTAGCCTTGGGGCTGACGATTGGGAGATAGTAATTATTACTTCAATTTTATTACTTGTTATAGGCCTCTTTTAATTGTTTATATTTCCTGGACCTAATTTTTTTTTTAATGCCCTACTTCATAACTTTATTCCTTCATAAAATACAGATACAAACACAATACACACACATTTAAAGCAAGAGAATAGATAGATAGATTAGATAGATAGATAGATAGATAGATAGATAGATAGATAGATAGATAGAGTAGTATCTACATCTTTTCCTATTGTTCTAGAACAAAGGACAAAATTTTCTTTAGGTGAGGTAACATTTTTTCATGATTCTATGATATTGTGTCCTTGGCTACTTTATTTATAGCTTCTTGGACCACAACTCTAATTTCAATAATATTTGTTCCGTATTCAATTGTATTCCTTTCTGCTTGTTTCTGTTCTGAATTCTCAGTATAAACCTGGAAAAATGTTAGTAAGGAATAACCATGGCATGGCCTGAACAGTATTCTGTTCGGAAATTGCCTCCACTAAATGAAACAGTATATCACCTTTTTAAATCAACCTCTTTCAAATGTTGATGATCATGAGCAGAACTGAACCTGTATCAGAAGGTGACATGAACAGCCTCAGATTCAGTTTCCAACAGTATGGTTTCCCTTTTAAACTTCTTTTTATTGGATTTTTTTCTTTATTTGCATTTCAAATGTTATCCCCTTTCCTGGTTTCCTCCCAAACCCCCATTAACCCTGCTTCTATGACGGTGTTCCCCTACCCACTAACCCACCCACCCACTCCTGCCTCACTGCCCTGGCATTCCCCTACACTGGGACATCAAGCCTTCACAGAACCAAGGGCCTCTCTTCCCATTGATGCCCTGAAACTTCTTGAATAAAGACTACTAGTCATATTTCAGTAATCTTATCTTTGGACTCCCACACAAATTAAGCTCTGCTTGTAGAATTCTAAGGCTTCTCTAGAATCCTCCCATAAGTCCTCCATTTTACTTAGCTTCTTTTTGTCTGTGGCTTGTAGCATGACTATCCTGTACTTTATGGCTAATAACCACTTATAAGTGTGTCCATACCATGCCTGTGTTTTAGAGTCTGGGTTATGGACCTAATTTTTGTAGGTAATTTGAATTTAATTTTTTCTTTTTTTAATTGGGTATTTTCTTTATTTACATTTCAAATGTTGTCTCCTTTCCTGGTTCCCCCTCTCCCGCTGCCCCAAAAATCCCCTAACCATGCCCCCTCCACCTGTATACCAATCTACCCACTCCCACTTCCCTGTCCTGGCTTTCCCCTATACTGGGGAATTAAGCCTCGGGACCAAGAGCCTCTCCTCCCTTTGATGTCCAACAAGGCCATTCTCTGCTACATATGCAGCTGGAGGCATGGGTCCCTCCATGTGTACTCTTTAGTTGGTGGTTTAGTCCCTGGGAGCTCTGGGGGTATTGGTTGGTTCATATTGTTCCTCCTATGGGGCTGCAAGCCCCTTCAGCTCCTTGGATCCAATTTGCTAGCTTTTCAAAAAAACCCAAATTTTGAAATAATCCCTAGTAATCTTATGTATTCACTGGAGTTTATTATAAAAACTTCCCCTTCATTTCTAATATGTAAGTGTTTGGGTCTTATCTCTCTCTTGTTAGTTAATTTGGCTAGAGATTTGTCAATCTTGTTAATCTTGAAGAACTAGCTCTCAAAAAACTAGGTCTTTTCAGTTTTTTGCATTGATTTTTGCCCTAATCTACTTTTTTTTCTTGCTTTCTAATGGGTTCGGTGTCTTGTTTTCCTAGAGCCTTGAGGTACACCATTGGTTTATTTATTTGGATCTTTCTCATATTTTTTAAATGTATTTTAAAACTACACTTTCCTTTCAGGATTACCTGGCTGTATTACAGAAGACCACTCTTAGCTATCTTTTTCATTTGATTCTAAAAGCATAAACATTTTCTCTCTGAATTCCTCAAGGACTCCTTGTTCATTCTTAAATACATATTGTTTAGTCTCAAAGTTTTTGTTCAATTTCTGAGCTTTCTCTTAATCTTGATTTCCAGATGTATTCCAATCTGGTCGGTAATACATAGAACAATTATTTTATTTTATTTTTCTATTTGTTAAAGCTGTTTTCTGGTCTCTAATGTGATCAGTTTTATAAAAGATTTTTTTTTCTTTTTTCTTTTTTTTTTGTACTGTGGAGAAGAATGTGTATTCTCCAATCTGTTGAATGCTGTGATTTCGTAGTCTGTTAACTCTAATGATTTATGTCGTAATTTAGCTACGTAGTTTCTTTTCTAATGCTTTGTTTGGAAAAACTACTTAAATATGAGACTAGGGTTTGAAGTATCTGACTCGGGACCTATGTGACATTTTCATGTGTTTTCATGGCACAAGTACTTGACCTTCTTATACCTTCAAGATGAATTACCCATGCTTTTTGTAATATATAGTGCTCTCATCTATTTGGTTGGCTCATCAGATGTAAGGACCACTGTCGGTTTGTTCACAGCTTCTGTTTGCTCACTGAGTTGTTTCTATCACTTGGTTCTCCAGGTTTGATATCTTAATTAGCTAATACAGTTTTTTTAATCCAGTTAGTTATTGTATATATCTTTTCATTGATGAATTGAGTTCATTTCTACTTAAGGTTATTATTGTGAGGTACATGGGCCAGTACAGGGCCCCTGACACAAATGTAGCAGAGGTCTGCCTAGTCAGGCCTTAGTGGGAGAAGGTCAGCTTAATCCTCAAGAGACTTGAGGCCCCAGGGAAGGGGAAGGTCTGGTGAGGGGGGAGCAGCACCCTTTTGTAGGCAAGGGGGAGGAGGAATGGAATGAGGGACTGTGGGAGGGAACAATGGGGGGAGCAATAACTGTAATGAAATTGAAAAAAAAAGAAAACTGTGCAAAGGCCACAGGGGGTGGGGGAGGGGAGTTGTAGAGATGAGTATGGACATTAGTTAACTGGTTATCACAACAGTCACTGATGCTTTTTTTCCTTTACTTTTTCATCAACTTATTTTTTCACTTTACATCCCAATATCAGTGCCCCTCTTCTCCCTGTTATCCCCATTCCACAGCTCTTCTCTCTCCCCTCTCACTTCTCTTCTGAAAAGGGGGTGCCCCTTAGCCTGGGTATCACCCCATCCTTGCACATCAAGTCACTGCAGGACTAGGCATATCCTCTCCTGCTGAGGCCAGACAAGGAAGCCCATTTAGAACAAGATCTACAAACAGGCATCAGATTCAGGAACAGCTCTGGCTCAGTTACTAGCAGGGCTCAAGACCAGTTCGACAGGAAAGAATCAATTAATATCTGCTAGTGTAAGTCTATCCCTATCTCACTACTCAAACCAACTGAAATCCCTTCTGTAAACCAGTCTCTCTCTCTGTCTCTCTGTCTCTGTCTCTGTCTCTCTCTCTCTCTCTTGATGTGTGTGTGTGTGTGTGTGTGTGTGTGTGTGTGTGTGTATGTTTGTGTGTGTGTATGTTTAGGTATTTAGGGCTAACTTATAACTTATGAGATTGGATAACTTATGAGAGGCTCCTTCATGGAGAAGACTAATTTTCATGTTTTTGGCATTCATTAACTGCCATTCATAAGCTCTTCTCTTAGGAATCTTGGGAGCTTCCCCCATTCATGTTGACATATCAATTGATGTTATTATTTTATTTTTATTTTTTGGTCTTATTTTGGAAACTATATTGTTGAAATTTCCTGAACGCAGCTTTCCTGTAACATACAGAAGTCTGTCTTTTGGCAGACTTTCTGCTCTTCTGGTTCTCATAATATTTCCATTTCACCTTCCATGATCCTCCCAGAGCCTTAGATAGTTGGGTTGCATTGTAGATGAACTTGTTCTTTGGGCTCAGCATCATATGGTGAATTATTCTCCACAGTTTAACCAGTTATGGCTGTCTATAAAGGTCTCCATTTACTGCAGAAGGAAGCTTGTTTGCTGAAGGGTGAAAGCTTCACTTATCTGTGGGTGTATGGATAAGTGGGCAGAAGGAAATTAGAAATTATATTAGTTTGCAGAAGGGATATTACTTGATTTATTGAGTAGTGGGATAGATTTATAGTAGCAGACGTTAATTGCTTCCTGTTGAGCAGGTCTTAAGTCCTGTTGACAACTCCAAGTATATAAAGACCACAATCGCAGCTTCCTGGATATCTTGCCATGCTGCTCCTTATTGTAGTCTGTAGGCATCACAGATGGGTGGGACGATTGATTGCTCTTCTCTCTTGGCAGCTTGTGTGCTGTGGATGCCAATCCTTAGGGAGAAGGCTTCCAGGTAAGTTCTAGCCCAATTCCTGCAGGACATCTGTCTAAAGTGTGTGATGGCCTCAGAAATAGGGTCTTAGTTTCAGTTTCTGTGAGGTAAGTAAGAAGAATGGCAATATCCTATATTGTTTTTCTTTTGGAGGAGAACTACCCTGGCCAATAGGTTGAGAAGGAAGTTTTCTATGCTTGGCATCAGTTTTTCTATTACTTAACCATGGCTAATATGGAATACTTATTTTAAAGCACACACACACACACACACACACACACAAGTAGACATAAAATAAGATTTTTTTATGACTCTAAGGGAGGAAGGTTAGATAGCATTAAGGATACCATTTATCTTTTTCAAAAATAGGACATTGAATTTTTCCTCTGACATATATGTGGTCTTAGGGTCTTTACTTTTTACTATTGAGGAGCTGTGAGACTAAGAAAATGTCTTAGGGGTTGTCTCACGTATGTTTTGTAACTCTGTTGGAATGGATGTGTTTCCCAGTTTTTATGCCATGCCCGTCTTGGTTATTATGCTTTCATTGAGTACTCATGGAGGGTTGCCTTCACAAGAGTTAACTTCCTAATGCTGGAGAAATGGTTACAGTCGCCCTAATGATTGCTCAGTATTCTTGATAGAATATTGATGGAACATTATACAGGAGAGACTTTTTATGGCACGGACTTCAGTGTGGACTTAAGTGGAAAGCCCACCAGTGTGATTATCATTTTGTGCTGGTACAATGCTATCCTGAGTTCCACAGCATTGTCTGTGTAATCCTATGTAGATGTTAAGGACAATTTCAGTCTGAATCTCCTGGTGCAACTCCTATATATATTCTTTAAAGTAATACTCTGAAGAATTACATTTACTGATATTAAAGTAATTTGTATTGTATTAAGTAGGCAGAAAGTATGAAAGAACATTATTATGTATGGTATGACCTTGGTCTTGTACAGTTGTTTTATGCATTGATTTTGCAAGGCTATGTTTAATGATGATCCATGGCTAGTTGTCTTCTAGGCAATGTTTATTTATTTATTGTTAGTATTCATTTGTATAGTATCAGATGGAAAGTTATTTTTGGAATTGTCTGTTTAATATGGTGAATATAGATTAATATCATAGTTAAAGTCAATACTATTAATAGCTGTGAAACAACCTATTTGCAAGGTCTGTGCCTGCTATGGCCCAGTGTCCACAGATTCCTTTTCTGTGTAATCATAACCACTAGTTAGGGAAGAAGCTGGGTTTCTCTAAATTGTGTTCTTTAAATTTCTCTCTCTGAGAAATAGCATAGCACTTTATAAACATTTTTACAGAATTTTCTTTTCCAATATTACAGTAATCTTAAGATATAAGAGTGCTGATTTCTCTGACCAAAGATTCTATTCTAAAAATACAAGTGACTTAGTGTCATAAACTACAGGAACTGGGGCCTGGCCTTGAGCCCAGATCTTCTTTAGGTATTTGGCCTGCTCTAGCCTTGTTGCCCTCAATTCCTGAGGCACTATATAATTCATAAATTCAGAGAAAACACATACTATATATTTTTTCTTTTTTTCTTTCATTCGATATATTTTTTATTTACATTTCAAATGATTTCCCCTTTTCTGGTCCCCCACTCCCCGAAAGTCACATAAGCCCCCTTCCCTCCCCCTATTCTCCCACCCACCCCTTCCCACTTCCCTGTTCTGGTTTTGCCTTATACTGCTACACTGAGTCTTTCCAGAACCAGGGGCCACTCCTCCATTCTTCTTGTACCTCATTAATGTGTGGATTATGTTTTTGGTATTCCAGTTTTCCAGGCTAATATCCACTTATTAGTGAGTGAATACCATGATTGACCTTTTGAGACTGGGTTACCTCACTTAGTATAATGTTCTCCAGCTCCATCCATTTGCCTAAGAATTTTATGAATTCATTGTTTCTAATGGCTGAATAGCACTCCATTGTGTACATATACCACATTTTTTGCATCCATTCTTCTGTTGAGGGATACCTAGGTTCTTTCCAGCTTCTGGCTATTATAAATAGGGCTGCTATGAAAATAGTGGAGCATATATCCTTATTTCATGCTGGGGAATGCTCTGGGTATATGCCCAAGAGTGGTATAGCTGGATCTTCCAGAAGTGACGTGCCTAGTTTTCTGAGGAACTGCCAGACTGATTTCCAGAGTGGTTGTACCAATTTGCAACCCCACCAGCAGTGGAGGAGTGTTCCTCTTTCTCCACATCCTTGCCAACACCTGCTGTCTACAGAGTTTTTAATCCTAGCCATTCTGACTGGTGTAAGGTGAAATTTCAGGGATGTTTTGATTTGAATTTCCCTGATGACTAATAAAGTGGGGCATTTTTTAAGATGTTTCTCCACCATCCGAAGTTCTTTAGGTGAGAATTCTTTGTTTAACTCTGTACCCCATTTTGTAATAGGGTTATTTGGTTTTCTTGGGTCTAACTTCTTGAGTTCTTTGTATATATTGGATATTAGCCCACTATCTGATGTACGGTTGGGGAAGATCTTTTCCCAATTTGTTGGTTGCCAATTTGTCCTTTCGATGGAGTCCTGTGCTTTACAGAAACTTTGTAATTTTATGAGGTCCCATTTGTCAATTCTTGAGCTTAGAGCATACGCTATTGGTGTTCTGTTCAGGAACTTTCCCCCCTGTACCGATGTCCTCAAGGGTCTTCCCCAGTTTCTTTTCTATTATCTTCAGAGTGTCTGGCTTTATGTGGAGGTCCTTGATCCATTTGGAGTTGAGCTTAGTACAAGGAGACAAGGATGGATTAATTTGCATTCTCCTGCATGCTGACTTCCAGTTGAACCAGCACCATTTGTTGAAAAGGCTATCTTTTTTCTATTAGATGTTTTCAGCCCCTTTGTCGAGGATGAAGTGGCCATAGGTGCAGGCCAATGCCCGTCGGGCTTAGATCCCTGTGATGTTGGCCTTGGCTTATATTTGCGCACCTCAGTCTGTCTGATTTCTCTGGCACCTGAGATCCAAGATGGTGGAGAGACTCTTGTAACTGACTGGCAGGAGGCAGAGTTCTGATGTGGCTTCTGTGCGGTGAAAGGCGCTGTAAATCTGCCACCACTTGCAGCCCGCCTGGCCAGTGAAGGTCAGTGGTAGCGGGTGCAATGCCTGCCTGGACCCTGTCACCTTGGTTCCACTGCTGATAGCTCTTCCGCCAGATCAGCTCCTGCTGCCACCCCATACTATAATATTTTGTAAGTGACTGTAATATGCAATCATCTTAAGAATACCTGTGTCATTTGTGCTTCACAAATATGGCCAGAATAGAGTAATAGAGAGCAAGAGGTCATAGTAGTGAGGCCCAATCCAGTCAGGTTTTGTTGATACTGTATGCATTTTGACCTTTTTCTTCAGTGGGAGGGGTAGTTATTGGAGGCTATTGATATGCTAAGCTTAAATGAATGGACAAAGAACATTTGGGTGAGCTACTAGGGGTTGTCATTGTGATCCTTTTAGAGAAGATGACCACTTGGCCAAGTTGTTTTGGACTAGATGTCAAGAAGTGGGTGAGTCCTGGAAATACTTTGAGTAGAGCCCAAACTATTTACTGTCCTTTGTATTGTTTCTCTCTCTCTTTCTCTCCCTCTCTCCCTCCCTCTCCCTCTCTCCCTCCCTCTCTCCCTCCCTCTCTCTGTATGTGTTTGTGTGTTCTGGTAAATATACATTATGCATTCCAGGTGCATTATATGTGTGGAGGACAGAGGACACCTTTAATGTCAGTCCTCAGACACCAACCACCTATCTGTTTTTGTGAGAAAGGCATGGAATTCAAGTAGGTTAGACAACGTTCCAGGGATCTGCCATTTTCTGTTTCTCCAGGGCTAGGATTAAAAGCATGAATGACCATGCCTGGCTTCAAAAGCGGGTTCTAGGCATCAAATTTAGATCTTCATGCTTGCAAAGAGAACCTTTTCCCTACTGAGCTAGCTCTCCAGCCTCCAGCAATCACTTTGTGATGGAGCAAGTGTGTAGTCTGAGAGGAAGCAGCACTGAGAGGGCTGACACGTCTAGGAGGATGATATTGACATAAAATACTCTGGGGAAGGAAGAGCCTAGTGCAGGCAAGTTTCAGTGACAGGATGAGGAGCTGCAGTGTGGGGCTGTGTCAGAACCTGTTAAATTTGGATCTGGAGGATGCGAGGGAGAATGGTGATAGAGTAGTTAGATATTGAATGTATGACCTTGAAATTGAGGAAGAGGTCTTGGCTGGCTGTCCTCAGGTAAGTATTTATGTTAGGACATCCAGATATAAAGTAACAGAAAATACCATCTTAGTTTTAGAATTCAGATTGTTTGGTCTGTGTAGGCAACTACTCAACCTGTAGGCACTTAGTATCTTTAGCTGTATAATGGAACAGGAAATAGTATCAAATTTAGGGAGCTGCAATGGTGATTGGTTGAATGAATATATTTAATTTACAAGGAGAAAGATCTTGATTTTACAGGTAGAGCTAAAAACAATTTTGTTATTATTTTATTATAAGTTATATTTTAAGTCGTTTTAAGTGCTTTTTATGTATAATTTACTTGATCTAGCTAAGAAAAACAAAGGTAGATATTATTTCTCTTGGTACAAATGAGGAAACTAAGGCCCAGAGGAGATAAATCATTTGCCCAAGGAGACCCAGTAAGAAAATGGAGCAAGGGGTGTCTAAGCCCAGGTCTGTTTGACTCCCAAGACAAAACAGTTAATCATTTTTATAAATAGTAAAATCTGGTCTTGTGCGCAGGTCAAGGCACGAGATTTGAGCTGTAGTTCATCTAAGCAGCCTAGCCAGAGGTGCAATGAGTTTAAGCTTAAAATAATCCTGTGAACAAAGCAACGGGATAATTTGAAATGTCAATGTGACATTCTGTTCCACGGCAAATTAATAAGAAGTGACGGAAGGCCTTTCTTGTCATGGCTGTAACAATCAGAAGCCAGGCTTACACTACCTTCTAATCTCAGGCGATGACAATAGGCAATCAGTAGTAACATCCTTCAAATATCAGCCGGAGTCCTTTTCATACACAAAGGTGACATATTGGCAGTATCCAATTTTACTCGTTCATGTTGGAAGAAAAGTTGCTTTATACACTATTCTGTGATGAGACAAGTAATGTAAAACCCAAGGCAGTTTTCTACAATTAATTTGTTACTATAGAAAACACTTTAACCCTCCCTCTCTTTCTTTTTGTTGCCAAAGTGATGATCAGCCAGGTAATTCAAGTGACCTTGAGGCCTCAGTCAAAATGCAGTTGCGAAGTCTCAGTAAGTTTTTAATCTCTTTGGGGGAAATCTATAGGCAGGTTAAGATCATATGCCAGGTTTCTTTGTCCATTTTCTTAGTTTTCAGATACTTAGTTCCCAGGCTTGGTCATAGCTGTTATTACCTTCTCTGCTTTATTTCAGTGTTCCCCGGATATCATTTAAATAATCTCAGTATTTGTGTCCTGGGGACTGTACCAGTACTAGTCCCATGCTTTGTTAGCCCAACCTTATTCTTGGAGCTCTGTGAACATGCCTACAAATGATGTCAGTTGATTGTTGTTGTTTGATTCTTCCACTGAGTGGAAACTTCCACTAAGGGAGAGGCAATGCTTCATAGCAGACACTACTGCTTCCAACCCTGATGGGATCCTTTTGATGTTGACAGTATGAACCTTTCTGCACTTTGGGGATGGGCTGATCCTTGCCCAGGGAGAAGGGATTGGAAGAGAGCTTTTAAGCATGCACACCTGTACAGTCATAAGTTCTGAAAACATGTCCACAGAAAACACTAGACTTCAGTGAAATATAGCATAGCAAATTCTTATAGTTCAAGTCATACCTGAACCTCATTGCTTCCTTACCTGCATACAAAACACCAGCCACTCCCACTAGCTCTATCTCTAAGATATAGCCATGATTTTCTAAACTTCCTCCATCTTTTCTGCTCAGTCCCTAGTCAAAAGTCTCTAACTAAAATCCTGTACTTGTAATCCCACAATAGCCTCCTAAACAGCATCCATATCTCTACTATTATGCCGTTACTATTTATTCTCTACAGTACAGTGAAAGTACACACAAATCATGACTTCCAAGTTTGAAAACACTGGCTTTCCCCCAGTCCTGAACTTTCTCATTATCCTCATATAGGACTCTTGTCTCTTACCATGCTAAGCAATAAGATTTAGTGCTGTTTGAGAAATGTTGCTGTAGAAGGAGAGACCTGTGCTTGCTTATTCCTCTGCCAAGAAAGTTCTTTTCCATGGTTTCCTAGGTTGGTTGATGTGCATGAAGTGTACTTAGAAGTATTTTTCTCTCACGGCTCTACGTATTCCATCTAAGTTGGAATTCATTAAAGACAATGGCAAGAAGGTTAGTTCTTCCTTTTTCACCAGTCATGTCTTTTTATACAATGATGATTTATTGAGGTCTGCTATGATACATGCTAAAAAGCAGCACATAAGACAAAAACAGTGACTCCAGGTATCATGGGTCTCATCAGGTCATATGAAGTTTTCCACAGAACTAATCACTAAATTAAGCCATTTTGTGTTTGTCTGTTTTATTTCTCTCTCCTTTGCTGGTCCTGAAAAGAATGGTCATCATTCTCACAAAGTAAAAATTGGAAGGTTCTGGAAAAATAAAGAATCAGAGTAAGCACTGGTTGTTGAGGCTTACTTGTTTAGGAGAATACTTTACTGTGACTTTGAACAAATATAAAGATTAGGAAGGTGTGTGTCAAAGACAGTTCTTAAATATATTCATTAATATGCTGTGGAAATGATGATGCCAGGTACCTTAACTCTTTGGTGGTTTTTAGTTGGGATCCATTAAACACAATGACAAGATAGCATTGTTCTATTTGGGTCTAATCCTTCAGAAATTGAGGTTCCTACTCTAGATATTTTGCGTATTAGCTCTATGGTGGAGCCTAGGCAGTTGCAATTTTAAATGTCACTCTAGATCAGTGGTTCTCAACCTTTCCTAATGTTGTGACCCTTTTAAACAGTTCCTCATGTTGTGGTGATTGATCCCCACAAACATAAAATTACTTTGATGTTACTTCATACCCTCAAAACTGTCAGTTGAGAACCACTGCTCTAGAAAATTTTGTGTAAGTGTATGACCTGTAGTTTTCAGAGCAAAGACTGGAATCATAAATTCAGAGAATTCATGATTATGGAATCTCTTGAATTTAGATGGCTGTGTCCAGGATTACCTTGAGATGAGCTTGGTCCATGTTTCATAGTATCATCACTAATATTATCTTCTTATAGTGTCAAAGTGTGATAATTTGGGTTGTACATTATGAACTAACTCTACATAACTAGAACTCTCACCTTGGAGGCTGTTACAACGATTTTCTTTTTGGGGATAGAAAAGGCATCAGAGATGAATAAGGTAGGATTATGTCCAAGTTGTCCAGGCGTTCTGCCATAGGGGAAAAAAAAAAGAGAACAATATCCAAGTTGTAAATTTCAGTTCATTCTTTTTTTACTCAATTATTTGACAGATCCATGTGCCATTTAATCCTGCACCTGATAGGTGGATTTGGGTATTTAAATTTGAATTTAAGTTAAATAATAATTTGAGTTTTTTAACCTAATTAGCTATACTTTGAGTGTAACTGGTCAAGAGTGGCTGGAGGCTGCTGTAGTGAAGAATGATTTGCAGAGCTTCTCATCTTAGTAGGAAGTTGGCATTGCAAAGTGCTGAGATGGGTTGCGTTTCTGAGATTTGTATCCTTGGATGTATATCTGGCACTTTTCAGAATGGACTTGGGAAAGAATCAGAAAATTAAACTGATTTTTTTAGATGTTACTTTAGAGATTATCTAGTGCAATCTCTTCATGTAATTGACAAGCAACTATGTCGAAAAAGATGAGGTGACTTTGAGGTTACTTGGATAGCTATAGGACAAACTTAGCTACAACTGGCAATCAAAGTAGCAAAGTAGCCATAATTAATGGCTTGTAGCCAAATAGTCCATCTGCAAAATGGGAACAATCACAATGGCTTTTCCTCTAAGTGATACTGCAGTAGCTCTCCAGCATATGCAGAGGCCAGCTGCTGAGTAAGTGTTACCCATGCCATTAACTGGCACACTGGTGTTGCCAGGTTGTTATAAATTCCTTCTGTAATTCATTATGAGTGTGATAGTGGAATTGATTAAAAAAAGAAGTTAAATCAAACTAACTGTCAGCATGACTGAGTCCAAAGATGAATTACACATTTTATTTTGTCATCGAGTAGATAGTATGTTCCCCTAATGACATGCTTCCTGTTTTTGATGGTGGTATAAAATAGTTAGCTGTTTGGAAGCTTCAAAGCACTTATTCTATATTGTTTACAGAACTTCACACCTATCTGACATCCTTAAAGGAAACAATTTGTCCTCTTGGGCAAAAAATCACTGGTGCTGTGGTCCTCTTCAAAATAAAAATCCTGCTTCATTGTGTAGAAAGTCTCATTGATTCAGTGGCAGATTCATTGTTCTGGAAGAATGCTTTGAGATTTGTGGGTAGTACGTGCAAAGGAGTTCACAAAGTCCTTGTTTGATCATTGGTTTGAACCTGGCTTCTTTTTTGGTGTTTTTTCAAGAGGAAAGATAGGACAAATGTCTAAAGGCTGTAAATGGATAATAAGTATGCTTAAATTATGAACTCATGCACTTTTTTATTATTTATTAAAGGAAGTTAATGGTCATTTTGAGAGACTTATAAACATATCTTTAAGGACTTAGAATATATAGCATTGTTACAGCTCAAGAATTGATAGAAGCTTGGATTAATTCTGGTGTTGACAGGCAATGATGGGAAAATGACCACTCCTCTTTCAGTCTCAGTCTCTGTCAGTTTGGTGGGATTATTCCTGTTTTCCTTACATAAACACCTGTATGAAAAGTGGACATAATAGTGATTATGAAATAGTCATGGTATATGTCAAAACAAGTGATTTTTTTCCCATACTACTGATCCTGATAATTGTATATGTTAATTATGTACATCTTAAAGGCCTGGAAGTCATTCTTAAAACCAACTTACTCAATTACAACAATCTCTGGGAGCTAAGCCAAAGAAAAAGATAGTTATCTCAATTTGTCTAGGACTTTGCTATCTGGCCCCCCCTTCACCTCCTTTGCTTCTTTTGGTCAAAACCAGTGCTTTAGTTTTGCACCTTTCCCAGGAAAATAATGATTCTATAACTTTTAAAGTAATGCACTATTTATGTTTAGGCCCTCAATCAAAACAGGTTAGAGAATCTGAAAGGTTTTTATGATGTCAGATGTAGTGATGTCATTTCACAAGAAATTGCCAGAGTAAAAGAACACTTTACTTGAAAAATGGCCTTTAAGTAGTAAGTACTACCAGACAGTCAGGGGTGTTTTGACAAACTGGACCCAGTCATAGGTTTTCTAGCAAGAGCTCAAGGAGAACATTATTTTTCTATTGTTTTCAGAAGTTCTTGTGCTCTATTCTGAGATTCATAGGGTATCACCCAAAATGATCCATGGAATCTACAAGTGGTGTCTTGCAGGCTATGTCTTGCAGAGGTTCCTGGGGATAGAAACCTAAGGTATAGACCCCCTAGCATTATGACTGCCTTGGAGGACCTTTTACAATTTTGCACAAGGATAAGTTTGGGGATAATGGAGGTTGTACAATGGTGTACATTCTTTCCACTCCAATTTCTACCAAATAGAAAATAGCACATCATGAGGTCAAGCTTAGAAAGGAATGCTAGAGACTTGTTAAATATTGAAATTTGAACATATATTTTAATGTTGTATTTTAAAACTCTACTTAAAATACACTGTGTTGAGTACCAGTTCCC
Organism: Apodemus sylvaticus; assembly: GCF_947179515.1. Lineage (NCBI taxonomy): Eukaryota > Metazoa > Chordata > Mammalia > Rodentia > Muridae > Apodemus > Apodemus sylvaticus. Next base: position 83,160,729 of record NC_067476.1, on the reverse strand, counting down.
AAGCAGTATGTTTGTTTATTAGAACTGTGGGCAAGGTAAATAAGATGGCAGTACCAGCTGCCAAGCCTGATGGATTGAGTCTGGTCCCTGGGACCTATATGGTGAAAGGAGAGAAGTGACTTCTACGAGGTGTCCTATGCCATCCACAAGTAAGCTGTGGAACATGCTTACATATCTGCCCATATACACACATTTAAAAAGAAAGAAGTCTCTGAGATGATTGTTTTATGGGCGGAGAAACTGATTCTTGGGGAAAACAAAAAAAAAAAAAAACATATCACTGTTATAGGAGAGAAGCTTAGGATTCTAACCAAAAGTTTTTATCTCTCTATTTTTAGTTCAAGAGCTTATAATCTTTACTATTATCTGTCTTTGTATACTTAAAATATATTTAAATCTGTTTTCTCCTTTGATACTGTGCACATTCCATTAGGGTAAAGGAAGGTAATAATATCTCTTGTTTTTTGTTTTTGTTTTTTATTTCCTCCTTTGCTCTGTGAAAGTTCTCAGGGACAAGCAGCATATGTATATGCTCATATGTATACTTACCTTATAGACATGGAGACTGTGAAAACCCCAGTAATAATGGTGAGGATGGCTTCAAGGTGACAGCATTCTTCCCATAAGGCATGACTCCAAAGGCAACAGATTCTGTACAGCCAGCAGCACCCTTTATACAATGAGACATTTGTTCTCTATGTTTTCATAAAGTCTCTGGAGCCCTCATAATCCTGTGTCCCAGAGTTGCATTTCACATGGCTTGCTGGAAAAAAAAAAGATGTGTTCAGGTGTTCCAATCTAGCACATGGGAACACAGAAACTAATGATTAAAAAGAGGAAGCACTGATTTCAGGGACTCTGGGGCTCCTGTAAGTGTCAGTACTGCTGTGCCAATCTCTGCTAGTCCCCCAGGGGTCAGTGACTTCCAACCAGCTGTGTACACTACCATCTCGGAAATGTCAGGAAAAAAGTAAACCAAGTCTGTTTTGAAGGGGACGTATTAAAAGACAGAACAAGTAGTAAAATTGGAAAAGCGTTAGCTGGTTTGAAGTCTTCAACGGTATTGCTTTGTATGGCAATCAACAACAACAAAAACAAAAACTATAAAAACCAGTCTTTTATACATGGGGAACAGAGCATATGACAGGTTTATGATCTTTCCCATAAGATTGTTATGGGTTCTTGATATCATATATCACGCAGTTTGTAAATTGATTTACAAAACGCATAATATCAGATGTCTATTCTGTTAATCTCTTCAGCCTTTTTCATATTTATATGATGTGCTTTGACACGGCCTGTTCCAGTTTTTTGTTTTTGTTTTTCCTGGTGTTGGAGGCTGGAGGAAAGAAGGTGTGGGGTGGCCCAGAGAATCCTGTGAAGACTGACTGACAGATTTAGTGAACACTGAGCAAAACAATTGGGTTATACCTGACAGATGTGCTGTAATGAAATGTAATGGCATCATTGCCTTGGTCTTGACAGTTTGGGAGAAAGATATTGAATGCTATGCCAAAAGCCTTACTGTGGTGATATTTGGGTTGCAGGGTCCCATGGACTGTGAACTTGTGCTCATCCAGGGTGAAAGAGAAATCTCTAAAAGCTGTTAGCTGGTGTCAGTTCTCATGTAACCAGGTTGCGGTGATTTTCATATCAGAGTGCACAAAACCTTGCAAGGCATGTATGTGTAGGAAGCTGGGGGTTGGGAAGGGTATTTGATTTAGAGCCTTTTGAAGCCTAAATTTGGAATTCTGTTTCAAATGTAGGTCTCTTGCATCATTCACATGATCCATTATTCATTCAGCAGTTCATACCAGAAATTTACTGATAAATTTGTGATCAAGGGGAAATTGCATTATTGTTAGGATAAATAAATATATTTGGGAGCTAGGAATGTAGTTTTGTGATAGAGTACTCACTTAGTATGCATGAGGCCTTGGGTTTGATCCCCAGTACTGAAAAAAGTTATTTGGAAGGGACACATCAATATTAATAAACAGCTTCTTATTTGTGCAGAATAGCAGGGAATGTGGCCTTTCCTGCTGCGGTTGTTCTGTTGTGATGGCTTCAAAACTCTAAGAAACTCACTGAAGGTAAATGGTCAGTACAAATCTTCCTTTCTGTCTGAAGGCCTGTCTTCTATGTATATAATTGATACCTATTGTGCTTCATATAAAGGGTAGTCCCTGTGAAACCTATTGCATAGGGGTTGAGGGGAGAATCATTTGGGACTGTTAGGGAATCATAAGAAAAATCTGCCTTGAGTAATGCTTACATCCTATGCCAAAAACAATTCAAGTAGGAGTCATTTCCTTAGCCAGAGTTTCCAATGATCTCAGCCCATTGCCTGTGGATTAGAAATACTCGAATGATTAGAAGACATGGTGTGGAGTTATCCTTCCCACAAATCCAAAAAGAATGTCTATGCTCAATTTTAGAGTCTTAGGTGACCTGTTAAAACTTTCCTGCCATTTGTCACTGATCAGGGCTGTCCCAACATCTCTAACACATTTTTATGTTTCAATACCTATGAACTTCAGAGAAAGGACATCCAAAGAACAACCTTTTTTCTTGTTATGCGAACAGCTCCCCTCTGTCAAGCTTCAAGCTTTGTATTTCAGCATGAGAGAAAGGGGAGTCAGACCCCATTCTCTTTAAAACAAAAGGCAGTGGACTCTGGCTTCTCTAGGTAGTAGCCTGCATCTGCTATGTGCTAGATATTCTGCAACAGGCCTTGGGTAATGGCTATTCATTTCCTGTTATTTACAGCTACTTTTCAGGCACAGTTCAGCTGTTGTGACAGAGCCCATGTGACCCACAAGGTTTAACGTATCTAATGCTTTGCCTTTTACAGAGGAAAAAATAATAAAATCAACATCAACAGGACAAACATCAGCAAACTCTGCCCAAAGTTGTGTTACAGCCTGGATATTCAGAAGTCAAAACATACTGTTGTTATCCTCAGGGGGAGAAAAAGTCATATGAATTATGGTGGAACTGGGCCTGGATGAAGGTACTTTGACAAAGGACTGTCAGCTCTGCTTGGGGGTCTGAGGATGTGGCTTCAAGGAGGATACACTTAACCTGGGTCTTAATTGAGACTCAGTTTCTAAGGAGTGGGAAAGAGCATAGTAGGGACTGGGGATACGTATGTGAGTATGTGAAAGGGAACAGATCATAGTCTTCCGGGGAAATTCAGCATGGCTGGAATTTCCTAGAAAGAATCTAGATTTCAGCTGCAAGCCTGTTGGGAGGAGCCTGGGGGTTATTTCTGGGCATTGATGAGCAGAGGAGGGCCTTGAATGGAATGACCTTATCTGATCAGTCCTTTGGGAAGATTGCATAGGAAGAGAGAGGCAGTACATTAGAGGGAAATGCAAAGGGTTCTCTGTCCATTTGTAGCCCTCTTTCCACCTTCCAAAGTTCTCATCAGTTGTCACCTTGTCCTGGTTGTTAACCTTTCCATCTTTAGTGCACTAATGGCGAACTTTATGTTTCAAATTGGGTGGGCCATGAGGTGCTCAGGCTAAAGGTTATATCTGGTACGTTCGTTTAGGCACTTTTGGATGAGTTTAGCATCTGGATGGGTTGGCTGAGCAAAGGCAGATGACTCCTGATGTGAGAGGGCATCCCCTAGTCTCTGGATAGCCTGACTGGAGTAGAAAGGTAGAAGGACCTTTGCTTTCTGTTTCAGTCTGCATGTCACACTTCACCTGCTTGCCATGCACTCATAACATGGTTTTTCTTGGTCTTAGAAACACACCATGGGTTTTCTCACATGTGTTGCTGCAGGTGGGAGATGATAGCAGGAACTAGTTTCTTACACTAAGTGGTTTGATTATCTTGGGCACCTTTACAAATAGACTTCCAGGTCTGTTTGTATTCAAAGGATCATCTTTTTCTTTTCTTTTTCTTTTTCTTTCTTTTTCTTTTTCTTTTTCTTTTCTTTTTTTCTTTTGGATTTTTTTAGAGACAGGGTTTCTCTGTATAGTCCTGGATGTCCTGGAACTCACTCTGTAGACCAGGCTGGCCTTGAACTCAGAAATCCGCCTGCCTCTGCCTCCCAGAGTGCTGGGATTACAGGTGTGCACCACCACCGCCCGACTCAAAGGATCATCTTTTAACAACTGTTTTATTCATTAGTCAATATCTGTGAGATGGAGGTTTCTGACACTCTCTTGGGTCCATGTAATTTTCTTTACAACTAAACCATCGCACAATCTTATTCCCTTTGGTGACTAAGGAGATATCACTTGGGGACTGTCTTCATGCTGGAGCCAGCCTGCCAGGCTCATGTCACTTAGTTTCCTTACCTCTGTGCCTCTATGCTAGACCGAACCTCAGCAGGAAAGGGAATAATGGAACTAATGTCACACTCTGACAAACACTTGCCACCTGTGCCAGGTGAAGCTGTGGTCTGCCACTGTAGAAGCTGCCAAACTTTGTACCTACTCTGTGATCTTCCTCGTATGGTTTATAATTTTGTGGAATTATGGATCTAAGAGAGAGAGAGAGAGAGAGAGAGAGAGAGACAGAGACAGAGACAGAGACAGAGACAGAGACAGACAGAGACAGAGAGAGGGATAGAGAGGGAGAGGGAGAAAGGAATCAGAGACCAGTGGCTAGACACTCCAGGTGTCCTTGTACATTGGACACTCTCTGAGGGACTATATGAGTTTAGATAGAGCCAGGGGGTGTATTATATTTTTTCTTAAGGACACAAATATTGTAAAACACATAAAACACTTATAATTTTTGCTTATAAACTACATCATTTTAATAAAACTGGAAGCTTATGTTGTATGGGGGTCTGTTCTGGATTTGCATTAATTTACTTCAGTATTGGACTAATCACTACAATTCCCATTTTGTGACTTAATTGATTAAAATGTATTCAGATATTTTAAAGTGTTTAAATGAAGGACTTGTGAAACATTATAATGGAATAGAAGCTACTTCACTATCATGGGGAGGATTTAACATCACAAACAACAATGTTGCTGGGAAAAGAAGATCATAATCTAATAATCATTTAGGTATGAGTTTGATTGTGGTCTGTTAATTACAGTCCCTGTCTGACAAACAAAACAGTAGCATAATATTGACAAAAAATAATTTTATTTAAATGAATATATTTGGTAATACCTTATATAATTTATTAAACAATTTTATAAATATAGGTTGATATATTTAGACACACAATAGAAACATAAGTTTTAATTTTTATTTATATTTTAATTTATTTTTTATATGCAGTTTGCTAAATATTTTAAATATATTTTCTGATGATATTTGGTGGCACAGTGCATAAATCAAATGGTTAGAAAGCCCAGGAGATAAGAAAAATGTATCATAAAGTATAGCATGCTCATAAATTGTAATGGAAAGAATTAATATATTATTTTATGCATGCCCATATATTATTTTTTAAAGCAAGAATAAAAATGGTTTAGAAATATGCTCTTGATTTAGCTTTGAGGTAGGGCTCATTACTTTTCTTTATAAAATGATGGGATCTGTGAGGTTGCTCAATTGTCTGTAAAAATGTACTTCAATTAAATCAGTCTGTTATAATGACAGTGATAGACATTTTGAAGTCCTGTGTGTCTAGGATTGTTCTCCCTTGATTGTGATGATTTGTACAAGCTTTGTCTATTTTCTGAGCCCTGTTTGCTTTGTTGTAAAATAATGGATAATAGCACATACTTGGGGGATGAAGAATATAGTGCTCTATTGCTGTCCTTAGTATATTTGTAAATCTTAATAGTTCATTGCCAATGTTTCAATATCCTCTACATCTTCAAGAATATGGTCTTACATCATTTATTTAATTTCAACTTTTCTTTTAAATGTAACAAGCTTCCAGTTTAGATCATTCTTAAGGTCAAAAAAGCATAGTTATGCAGAGAATTTGGATAGAATAGAGAAACTAAAGTGAAGAATAAAACTTTTCTATTTAGAGAACAACTGTTCTTAGTCCTTTTAGGTATAAATATACCTTAGAGAGTTAATTCTATATTCACTGTCTATACTAACTGCCATCTTGTTAACCAAATCTCTAAGAACTTTTTCTATGTCATTAAAACTAAGTTATTGTATTTGTCTGTACCCAGTATGGATATAAAAAAATCCCAGAATCTTTAGATTTGTAAAGTAAATCTCCATTTTTTTCTTTGCACATTTGGGGGTTAAATGGGAAAAATCAGTTGTTTGAATGTGTGTTTCTCTTATTTTTTTTTTCCCAATGAGGTTTAGTTGCTTGAGAGATGCTACTCAGTCCTTACCTTATGCATGACAATGACAGGATTTAACACCATAACCCTCTCAGGAATTCATTGCCTGCTAAGACCTAGAGCTGAAAGATTTACTGATGTGGGGGAGCTTGCTATCAACAGGAGTCACATGAAAGGCACAGAGTGGCTGTCTATCTTTCAGTTACTCTCTGCAGGAATGCCTGCCTTCCTTTCTGCAGGAACAACTTCTGGATGTCTCAAATATGCAAACCAGCAAGTGTCAAATGCTTAGAAAGGTACAACTGCATTCGAATTGGAAATGGCTGACGCTGATCAAAGAATATAGAAATAAAGGTATTAAAAATTAATTTTCCCGAGTCATAATGTCAGCTGTAAACTCTTTGCAATAAAAAAATTAAATGAAGAAGAATTTAATGTTTTAAGCAGAGATTTAAATTTTCCAGGGGAGAGTTTGAGAGTTGCACCAAATTGGGGAGCTGGCAAAATTTACAGGGGAAGCTCAAGTGTCTTGTCCTACTAGAGGTTGAAGGAAGTATAAAGTCCTCATCAAATAAAACATTATTTATATTGGTAAGTGTCATTGTGCAAAGCCTTGGCTGTAAAAGCAAATAGCACTTTTGACCAACTCAGAATATTGTTCTTTTTCAAACAGTTTAAAGTAGCAAATAGTGGAGGATTGTGAAAAAGTAATACATCATTGTTGGGAGAATCCCTGAGGAAATATTATGGGAATGTTCAATATTTGGGATTTGCAGGGTTCCAGGTAATAATATTTCTCTATCTATCTTTCTTGTATAAATATGATAGCTCAATTCTGTAGCTGACATTAGGTGTTCTCTTGGTAGCTGTCTCTAGGTAGATGTAACAAATGGTCATATGTTCAGATCCAAAAGGAAGGTTGAAGTAGATTCATTATAGTTTCTAAGCAGAGTTGACACATATTACACTGTTTTTCTGGCAAAGTCCTAAAAATTGAGCATGAAAGGTTATTGGTTGAAGCTCATGGTTACATATGGTTCAGACAACTGATCCCAGAAGCAAGATTTTTGCTCGAAATCTTGCACTGTTTACCATGGTGCTTTGGAGAGACCATTTCTCTTCTCCAGGCTTTGATTTCTTCATCAGCGAAGTGGGAATTGAAGTAACATTTACTTTACAAGGTGTTGGACCTGAGAACTGAGATAAAACATATGAAGAATTTAGCCATCTATCTGGGTCAATATGATGACAACTTCTCATTCTTTCGGTTATTTTATTTTTGCTTTACTAAACAGACACCCAACAGATGTCAGGGAAGAGAAATGTTTTGGGGAAACCTTGCATGGTTTGTCAAACTGTATCTTGAACCCCTAGTTAGAGCGACCTTATGATGAAGTATGCAGATATTCTGACCACTTTTTGTTGCCTTAGAGAGGCCATTCTGTAGACACATGAGGGTGACCATATAGAGTCTCTTGTTCTATGACATGATATAGATATTTTGGTATTGTTCAGCATAGCTCCCATGTGGCTTCAGAGGGAAGCCTTTACTATTATGATTCACACAATTTCTTCCTGGTTGTTTCTCTGGATCTATTTATAGAAGTATATTATTAATAATTAGCAACTCCAGGAAAGAACATTCTAGAATTGAGAAGAATTAAGTTATTTATTTTTCAAAGCTCATTAAAGTTTACAGCTCTCTTGTATGTGGACAGTGTCCTGGTGTTATATTTCCAATCTTCAATTTGAAGGAACAGCTGGATCATTGGACCTGTTGACTTTCAGATTGTTAGTGAGCCAAAGATGCCTAATACAAATAACCCTTTGTAATCACTGTGTGTTTGTACTTTTATCAAAATTAATTAAGCACAATCGTTCTTTTATAAAGCTGACTCTGTGTATGATGCTCTGACTACATTTTCCCTTCTTTTTATCACCCACTTACCTCCAGTAGAAAGTTTGATGTCATTTCACACTCATTGAACAACTAAACCTATAGCATGTGCTATCAGTTTTAGTGTATAGGATAGCACTCACTTCTATTGATACTCCCGGGGCCTTTCTACAGCCCACGGCATCTCCTGTGAGAGCCTCCACAATCACAACCTTACCTCCATTTGGACAACTCTAATGAATTTAGAATATTTAGAACTTTTGTTCTAAAAGTAAAACCTAATGATGTAATTTCTTTACTAAAAATTAATTCAATACTTCCTGATTACCATGATTTTCTGTAACAGGTCATTATTAAGGCCCCCTAATGCATGCTAAATTGTGCATTTTCCCTACAACTCAATGAAGTTATTCCTCAGAGGCATCTTCTGTCACTTCTGTTTTCTTTGTCCATCATCATTGTCTGATTCTCACCATGGGTTTCAAAGTTTTACATTATGGGAAGTGTTTTGCATAAGTTTTAATCTATATTCTCTTTCCCTTGTGCCCTATCAGCTGTATCTTCACCTCAATTTCTACTTCCATCTTTTTCTCCTTTTCCTGTTAAATAAAATGCTAGTCCCAGAGGATAGTATCTCCATGTCTTTTTGCTGTTGCGGTTCCTCCTTACATAGGCATATTCTCTGGCCAGACAACTGAGACTCAGTTTCATGTATTATTAACTACAGTAGAGACCACCCATACGCTGCCATAGTTCTCTTACCATCCCTTCCCATACTAAAATTTTCAGGGCTTGAAGAATATTTTCTATTCTACTATCTATCTGGGAAGCCGGTCTGTACTAGTATGTTCAATCCACTTAATCAAGGAAGCATGCCACCTCATACCACATATAGGAAGAGAACCAAATGGGATTCCTTGTCTCCCTCCTTTCCAAAATTTGGTTGCATGTCTTATCAACCTGAGCAAAGAACATTCAACTACCACTAAAAGTAGGGGTCATACCATCCTGTATCCCACAGAGGAAGATAGCCAAATTGGAGTACGCCCATAGATTTTTCCACATTAAAATGTGTTGGCCTTAGTTGCACATCTTACCATTCATTGCCTGTGCAACACCACTACTTCTCCAAAGCTCCGCATCAGTTCTGCAAGTTGGTGCTGAGAAGTCAGTGTCACTGTGTGGCTTCCCTGCAAGGATGTTAACTAGCATCTGTTCCCCATAGAGAGGGCACTGGCAATGGATCAAGAAAAGAGTTCATTCAAGTCTCACTCAGTGAACCGTTGAATTTACTACAGCTGTTTACAAGAGGCTATATGAAGTGTTGTCTTCATGAGATGGGTGTCACTTAGTCAGCTGAATTACCAAAACTGTCACTCCAGCATAAGCAATGGCTCACAAAAGTTTATCCCTGGATTCTTCTCTGTCCAACAATCATTTACTGTTCGTATAACCTTGGGAAGGAGCCTGCAGATCTTGTAAGTTTTGTGGTTTCTTGAGTCTTGTAAGGTTTATAAGCTTCCTATGTGGTGAGAGCCTTCCTTCTGCCTTCAGGAAGAAACTTATCAATGTATAAGAAATAGTTATAGGACAATAAGAGCAACAGTTATCCCTTCACATATACTTGTTAGAGAACAGCCGGGCTGCTCATATGCAGTATTTGATTTAATTTGATTTTACTCCACAAAGTTCTCAAAGATAGGTCTTACTCTTACATTTTCTAGCTGAGGAAATAGATGCACTAAAGTCAATGAACTTGCCTCAAACACAACTTGTAATTGTAGGAACTGGGATTTGAACCTACACCTTTAGATACCATTGAATTGCATGTTAATTCAGCCATCATGCCAGATGAATAGTGATTTTTATAGCGAAAGATATTAAAAAAGGAAGTGCAACAATAGGAGGAGAGGTCTCAAGGAGGAGGGGTAGACAACCTACTAACTGAAAGTGCAATGATTAAATTATCAAAAAAGGATCAAGGCTTCTGTTTATCACCTACCACAACTTAGTAAAATGCATATTAAAGCTTAGTAACTTATGAGGAGGAGATGATAACACTTAGAAAGCCACACTTAGAACTTGCTGTTCAATTGTTACAAACATTTGGCAGGCATTTAATAGAAGTTCTGATGATGAAAACTTATTTTTATCAATGGGACTGAAATCGAACCCCACGCCACTTCACATCCTTAGCCTTAGGGTTGCCTTTGCCTCAATAAAGACCTTAATAGGAACATATTTTATTTTATCTATCAGAATCCCCAGACTTAGAAGTATACAATTTTAAGGCCCTAAATGATATCTTGTGCTGTAATCTCTATATTTCAATCTCTCTGAAAGGATAAAACACATATGTATAGAACATGTCACCTAAACACTAAAGAATATACCTTCTTCTCAGCAGCTCAGGGAACTCCAACATTGACCACATATTTGGATACAAAGCAAGTCTCAATAGGTTCAAGAAATTTGAAATAGCCTCACGAATCTTAGCAGATCACCATAGATTAAAACTTGTTATCATCAACAACAGAAACATCTGAAAGCTTACAAGCTTGTGGCCACTGAATAAGTCACTATGGAATTAAAAGCCTGTAAAGACTGAAATTAGGAAAGAAATAAAAAACTTTCTTGAATGAAAAATGAAAATACAACATATCCACTTTTTATGGGACAGAATGAAGGCAGTTCCAATAGGCAAGTTCGTAGCACTACTTGCCTAAATAACAATAAAAAGAGGACGATATTATTTATTAGTAACATAACAGCACACCTGAAATCTCTAGACAAAAGAAAGAAATAACACTCAACTGGAGTATATTGCAAAAAAAAAAAATCAAACTCAGGGCTGAAATCAATAAAATAGAAACAAACAAAACAATAAAGGAATCAAGGGAATAAAGGGTTGGTTTTTTGGGAAAATCAATAAGATTGACAAATCCTTAGCGAATTTAAGTAAAAGGCAGTTAGAGAAGATCCAAATTAACAAAATCAAAGACAAAAAGGGGATCATAATATCAGACATTAAAATACAAAGCAAGTCTAAATAGGTTCAAGAAATTTGAAAATCCAGAGAATCATTAGCACATACTTTAAAAAAATATGTACTCTAAAAATTAGAAAAATCTAAAAGAAGCAGATAATTTGTCAATGTAATCCACCTAGCAAAGTTAAATCAAGATCAGATAAATAGATCTATGATCCCTAGTGAACTAGAACAGTCATTAAAAGTCTACTAATCAAAATAACATAGGGCTAAATGGTTTTATCACAGAATTCAATGAAGAGTTAACCTTAACAGTCCTCAAATTCATTCCACAAAATAGAAACTGAAGGAATATTGACCAATTCTTTTCACAAGTCCATAGTTACTATGATATATAAACTTCACAAGGACCCAACAAAGGGAATTGTAGCTTAATTTTCTTTATGAAAACAGATCCAAAAATTCTCACTAAAATGCTTGGAAACAGAATCCAAGAACACATTAAAAAGATCATCCATTGTGATCAAGTTGGCCATCCCAGAGATGTAGTGATAATTCAACATATGTAAATCAATAAATATAATCATAAAACAACCTGAAAGATAAAAATCATATGATCTTTGCATTAGATACATAAAAGACCTTTGATGAAATTCAACACCCTTTTATGATAAATGTCCTAGAGACTAGGCATGTAATGGCAGCATAATATTGACAATTTACAATAAGCCCATATCCAAAAATCAACTTAAGTGGAGAGAAACTCAAAGCATTTCCACTAAAATCAGGAATAAGAAAAGACTGTCTACTTTCTTCACATCTCTTTAATATTGTACTTGAAGTCTTAGCTAGAACAAGACAACTCAGAGAGATCAAGAAGACACAAAGTGAAAGGGAAGAAAAGTGTATCTTTTGGCAGATCATTTAATAATATACCTAAGGGACCCAAAATATTCTACCAGAAAACTGTAGCTAATGAACACATTTAGAAGAGTAGCAGGATAAAAAATTAATTCACAAAATCAGTAGCCTGTCTATATAAAAGTGAAAAACATACTGAGAAAGAAATCATGGAAATGATATTTCACAATAGCATCAAATCATATGAAATATTTTGGAATGACTCTAACCAAGCAAGTGAAAGACTTGTATGATGCAAACTTTAAGATTCTGAAGAAACTACAGAAGATATCAGAAGATGTAAACATCTCCCATGCTCTTAGGTAAGTATACTAATAGAGCAAAAATTGCCATCCTCCCAAAATCTACAGATGCAATGCAATCACCATCAAAATTCCAAAATCCAAAATCTGTGAAAGATTTTTCACAGAATTAGAAAGGACAATTTAAGTGTCATATGGAAACACAAACAACCCAGGATAGCTAAAACACTCCTAAATGATAAGAGAACTGGAGATATAATCATCCCCAATCTCAAATTATGCTACAGGGCTACAGTAATAAAACAGGATGGAATTGTCACAAAACAGACATGGTGACCAATGGAATCAATGGCGTTGAAGATCCAGAAATGAAACCTGTGAATATTTTATCTTTGAAAAAGAAGTCAGAAATACACACGGGAATAAAGACAGAATCTTCAAGAAATGATGCTGGTCAAATTGGATGGCTCTACACAGAAGAATCCAAATAGATACGTACTTAGTACCCTGCACAAAACTCAACTCCAAATAGTCAAAGACCTAAACATAAGGCAATAACTATTGTTATTCTAAAGAAGTATAGCAATAAAATTGTTCCTACCAACATTCTGTTACACTCATTGTTCTGTGTCTTATTCAAACATCACCAGATAAACTTCTTCCCGCAGCAGATGGAAATACAGTTCCCCACAGCTAGACAATATGCAAAGAAGGAGAGATCCTTGTAATATCCAGAGATTTCACTATCAAATCCCTCTCCCTGGGGCATAGGGAATTCTGCAGAAGCAGCAGAAAGAGCACACAAGCCAGAAGGGATGGTAGATACCAATTAATCAAGTGCTCTAGATATGACAGGACTGGCACACATATGAATTCATTGAGAATGCACAGGTTTACAGATCTGTACCATAGGGGTTCAAAAGATAAAAGAAGTGGACACATGTCCCCATCCCTAACCCAGAAGGTATCTCCATCACTTGAAAATGAAAATTTAATACTCTTCAAGGGACTCTCACTGAGAAAACAAATCTATCTTAAGGGTAAACCCCATGCCCTGCAGAGGATGACCAACACAAAATGAACTCAATGGCATCTTTGGAGGTTCTTTGTCTCATAATGTTGCATGAGCTTTCTTCTTTCTTTTTTCTCTCTACCTTAAAAGGACTTTGTGTGTATATTATGGCTTCCTCTTCAGCTATTTTATGGTAGGCCTGTGTTTGCAAATATGTGTGTTTCTGCTTCTCTATATGTTTCTTATTCCTTTTCTTTGGCTCTTCTTGGTTGGTTGTTTTGTCATACTCCATTTTTTGTTTATCTTAATTTATGTTTTTTTATTATTTAGATGCCTGTTTTCAAAGGAAAGACAAGAAGGATTTGGACCCAGATGAGAGGAGAGATTTGTGTGTGGGAACTCAGAGAAGTAAAGAGAGGGGAAATTGCAATCAGAATATGTTGCATAAAAATAAATAAAAACTGCAAATAAACAAAATCAAAATAAAATATATAAGCCAAGAAAAAATGGCATGGTAGCAATCCCCATGAGGCACACCTGATTAGTGAGGAGGAGAAACACTCAGATGGAGAATAGAAACACTCTGACTTTTAACAGAAATTCTAAAGACATTAATTATGGTGAATTATATGCAGCATAAAATCTGTTATCTTAACCCCTTTAAGGACAGTTAGTATTAAATAGGTCAGTTTTAAATTAAATTAAATTAAATCTATTCACATTGTTGTATAACTAATCTCTGTAAGTTACTGAAACTTCATGCTCATTAATTTCCATTACTCTATCTATAGTCCCTGGGAAACACCATTCCCCACCCCACCCCTGACTCTGCATTGGGAGAACTATAGTTACTTTGAATACAGGAAATCATATAACAAATTTCCTTTCATCTTTAGTTTATCAATTAAGGTGAACTTGAGCTCTGGTTACACTCTTTGCTGCCGCTCATTTTCAGGAACTGTCATTTTAAAGCTCTGGTTCTGAGCAAATACACTATGAATTTGTCTGATTGGTTTACATAGTTTCCTTTTAATTATTACCTTGACCTTCAATCTAACCTCCCTCAGTAGTCACACAACAATCTTGTTCTTATTACTACACAACTATTTTGATGAAATATTTCATTTTTATTAAAGAAATAGCTTCAGAAATTTTAGTCTAGTCATTTACTGTCTGCCTCTTACTATCAGATACCAGTCCATATAGAAACAGGCTTAAAACCATATATATAAACATATATGTGTGTTTATATATATATATATATATATATATATATAATGTTAATAAAAATTTTAAAAACATTTAATGAGGGCGGCGGCGGCGGCGGCGGCAGCAGCGGCAGCAGGGGCTGCTCCAGCTGAAGGGCCATCAGCAGTGGAACCAAGGCGTCACAGGGTCCAGTTAGGCCCTGCGCCCACGACCACTGACCTTCGCTGACCAGCCGGACAGCAAGCAGCTGCAGTTGTGCGGTGCCTTTCCTGCACGGAGGCCACTTCAGAACTCGGCCTCCCACCAGTCAGGAGAGGAGGATCCATCTTGGTTCCGTACTCCAGGAATCGGACAGACTGAGGTACACAAACATAATCCGAGGCCAACACCGCGGTGGTCTGAGCCCGACGGGCGTTGGCCTGCACCCAGGCCCTGGGCGGGTCGGGGGGCCATCGGGGTGCCAACCCAACCAGGAGGTTTTTTGCCCAGGCCTGCGAGCGCGCCGCCGCCATTTTGCCTGCAGGACGACAGAGAGCTCAGGCGGGCAGACCTGTAACAGGCATAGCCTAAGGCTAACAAAGCGGGGGTCCAGGCCCCAAAAGGCACAGGACTGACCCCAAGAACTGGGCGGCTTGGTGGGCCATCTGTGAGCCAACCCGCCCAGGTGATTGTTAGCAAAGCAGACTCTCCCGGCGCTTTCAGGGAGCGCGGGCGCACACGCCCGCCATCCTAGTCACCTGGCAAACCCAATTAACAGTCAAAGCCGTAGGGGAACTTTGCTCGGACCTTGGCCTCCCAGGCTTTTGCCTGGACTCAGGGACTGGGCGGCCAGGCTAACCTTGTGTGCGATAGCCCGGTTGGCAGATCGGCTGCCCAGCGGAGTGAGCGGAACTCACGGGAGGTCACAGTAGCATACACCGTCGGCACTCCCTGGGAGTGCACACGGGCTCCATCTGCTGCACAGACACAATCTGGGGCAAGGCCTCAGGCAGAAGCCCTTAGCTCTACTCTCTCCGCTTCCGGATCCAGATCAGTCTGGGCGGCAGCATTACATCCCCAAGTCCTGCAAGTGGCTAGCTGGGCTTCCGGGCGGCCAGCTGGGAGAAGTCAGTGTGCTCCAGTGAATCCAGCGGGCCCCAGCGGGAGCCTTCGGGTGCCTGCTTAGGGATCTGAACAGCCTGGGCAGCAGCACACTGTCTACAAGCAGTGCAGGAGGTAAGCTGTGCACCAGAGGCCAACTGGGAAGGGGCAGCTTGCACTGGTGAGTCCAACACTGACAAGATAAACTAACACCAGTGAGATCTAGATGGCAAAAGGCAAACGCAGGAACGTCACTAACAGAAATCAAGGCAATATGGCAACATCTGAACCCAATTCTCCTCTACCAACATGTCCTGGATACCCCATCACACCAGTAAAACAAGATTTGGATTTAAAATCACTGGTCATGATGCTGGTACAGGAACACATGAAGGTCATACATAAAGAAATCCAGGAGACAATGGATCAAAAGGTAGAAGCCCTTGCAAGGGAAACACAAAAATCATTGAAAGAAATCCAGGAGAATACAAAAGCCAACAAGGAGGAAATGCAAAAAACACTTAAAGAAATACAGGAGAACTTTGCTCAACAGGCTGAGGTCATGAAAGACGAAACACAAAAATCTCTTAAAGAAATACAGGAGAACTTTGGTCAACAGGCTGAGCTCATGAAAGAGAGAACACAAAAATCTCTTAAAGAATTACAGGAAAACACAAACATGCAAGGGAAGGAGCTAAGCAAAACCATCCAGGATCTAAAATCAGAAGTAGAAACAACTAAGAAAACTCAAAGGGAGACAACTTTGGAGATAGAAAGCCTTGGGAAGAAATCAGGGGACAGAGATACAAATATCAACAACAGAATACAAGAGATAGAAGAAAGAATCTCAGATGCTGAAGATTCCATAGAAACCATGGACTCAACAGTTAAAGAAAATGCAAAATGCAAAAAGCTTGTAACCCAAAATATCCAGGAAATCCAGGACACAATGAGAAGACCAAACCTAAGGATTATAGGCATAGAGGAGAGTGAAGATTTACAACTTAAAGGGCCAGCAAATATCTTCAATAAAATTATGGAAGAAAACTTCCCTAACCTAAAGAGAGAGATGCCCATGAATATACAAGAAGCCTACAGAACTCCAAACAGACTGGACCAGAACAGAAATACTTCCCGTCACATAATAATCAAAACACCAAATGTTCTAAACAAAGAAAGAATACTAAAGGCAGTAAGAGAAAAAGGCCAAGTAACATATAAAGGAAGACCTATCAGAATCACAGCAGACTTTTCACCTGAGACTATGAAGGCTAGAAGGTCCTGGGCAGATCTCATGCAGACTCTAAGAGAACACAAATGCCAACCAAAACTACTATATCCAGCAAAACTCTCAATCACCATAGATGGAGAAACTAAGATATTTCATGACAAAACCAACTTTACCCAATATCTATCCACAAACCCGGCCCTAAAAAGGATAATAGGAGGACAACACCAATACAAGGAGGGAAACTTCACCCTGGAAAAAGCAAGATAGTAACCTTTCATCAAACCCAAAAGAAGTTAAGCATTCAAATTTAAAAAATAACGTCAAAAATGATAGGAAGTAACAATCACTATTCCTTAATATCTCTTAACATCAATGGACTTAATGCCCCAATAAAAAGACACAGACTAACTGAATGGATACGTAAACAGGACCCTACATTTTGCTGCTTACAGGAAACACACCTCAGGGCCAAAGACAAACACTACCTTAGAGTAAAAGGCTGGAAGACAATTTTACAAGCAAATGGTCTCAGGAAACAAGCTGGAGTAGCCATTTTAATATCAGATAAAATTGACTTTCAACCCAAAGTCATCAAAAGAGACCCTGAGGGTCACTTCTTGCTGGTCAAAGGAAAAATACAAAAAGAAGAACTGACAATCCTGAACATCTATGCCCCAAATGTAAGGGCACCCTCTTTTGTAAAAGAAACTTTATTAAAACTAAAAGCACACATTGCACCTAACACAATAATTGTGGGTGACTTCAACACTGCACTTTCCTCAATGGACCGATCAGGAAAACAGAAACTAAACAGGGACACAATGAAACTAATTGAAGCTTTGGACCAATTAGATTTAACAGATATATATAGAACATTCTATCCTAAAACAAAAGAATATACCTTTTTCTCAGCACCTCATGGTACCTTCTCCAAAATCGACCATATAATTGGTCACAAGACAGACCTCAACAAATATAAGAAGATCGAACTAATCCCATGCCTCCTATCTGATCACTATGGAGTAAAAGTGGTCTTCAATAGCAACAGAAACAACAGAAAGCCCACATACACGTGGAAACTGAACAATACTCTACTCAATGATACCTTGGTCAAGGAAGAAATAAAGAAAGAAATTAAAGACTTTTTAGAACACAATGAAAATGAAAACACAACATACCCAAATCTATGGGACACAATGAAAGCAGTGCTAAGAGGAAAACTCATAGCCCTGAGTGCCTCCAAAAAGAAAATGGAGAGAGCATACATTACCAGCTTAATGACACACCTGAAAGCCCTGGAACAAAAAGAAGCTATTTCGCCCAGGAGGAGTAGAAGGCAGGAAATCATCAAACTCAGGGCCGAAATCAATCAAGTAGAAACAAAGAGAACCATACAAAAAATCAACAATACCAGGAGCTGGTTCTTTGAGAAAATCAACAAGATAGATAAACCCTTAGCCAGAATGACCAAAGGGCACAGAGAAAGTATCCAAATTAACAAACTTAGAAATGAAAAGGGAGATATAACAACGGAAACTGAGGAAATCCAAAAAATCATCAGATCCTACTACAAGAGCCTATACTCAACACAACTGGAGAATCTGGAGGAAATGGACAATTTCCTTGACAGATACCAAATACCAAAATTAAATCAGGACCAACTAGACCATCTAAACAGTCCCATAATGCCTAAAGAAATAGAAGGAGTCATAGAAAGTCTTCCAACCAAAAAAAGCACAGGACCAGATGGCTTCAGTGCAGAATTCTACCAGACCTTCAAAGAAGAGTTAACACCAATACTCTTCAAACTATTCCACAAAATAGAAACAGAAGGAACACTTCCCAATTCCTTCTACGAAGCCACAATTACGCTGATACCAAAGCCACACAAAGATCCAACAAAGAAAGAGAACTTCAGACCAATTTCCCTTATGAACATCGATGCAAAAATACTCAATAAAATTCTTGCCAACCGAATCCAAGAACACATCAAAACGATCATCCACCATGATCAAGTAGGCTTTATCCCAGGAATGCAGGGTTGGTTCAATATACGGAAATCCATCAATACAATCCACTACATAAACAAACTCAAAGAACAAAACCACATGGTCATTTCATTGGATGCTGAAAAAGCATTTGACAAAATTCAGCATCCCTTCATGCTTAAAGTCTTGGAGAGAACAGGAATTCAAGGCCCATACCTAAACATAGTAAAAGCAATATACAGCAAACCGGTAGCCAGCATCAAACTAAATGGAGAGAAACTTGAAGCAATCCCACTGAAATCAGGGACCAGACAAGGCTGCCCCCTTTCTCCTTATCTTTTCAATATTGTACTTGAGGTACTAGCTCGGGCAATTCGACAACATAAGGAGGTCAAAGGGATACAAATTGGAAAGGAAGAAGTCAAACTATCATTATTTGCAGACGACATGATCGTCTACCTAAGTGACCCAAAGAACTCCACTAGAGAGCTCCTACAGCTGATAAACAACTTCAGCAAAGTGGCAGGTTATAAAGTCAACTCAAGCAAATCAGTGGCCTTCCTATACTCAAAGGATAAGCAGGCTGAGAAAGAAATTAGGGAAATGACCCCCTTCACAATAGCCACAAACAGTATAAAGTATCTTGGGGTGACTCTTACCAAACATGTGAAAGATCTGTATGACAAGAACTTCAAGACTCTGAAGAAGGAAATGGAAGAAGACCTCAAAAAATGGGAAAACCTCCCATGCTCATGGATCGGCAGAATCAATATAGTTAAAATGGCCATTTTGCCTAAAGCACTATACAGATTCAATGCAATACCCATCAAAATCCCAACTCAATTCTTCACAGAGCTAGGAAGAGCAATTATCAAATTCATCTGGAACAACAAAAAACCCAGGATAGCTAAAACTATTCTCAGCAACAAAAGGAAATCTGGGGGAATCAGTATCCCTGACCTCAAGCAATACTACAGAGCAATAGTGTTAAAAACTGCATGGTATTGGTACAGTGACAGACAGGAGGATCAATGGAACAGGATTGAAGATCCAGAAATGAACCCACACACCTATGGCCACTTGATCCTCGACAAAGAGGCTGAAAACATCCAATGGAAAAAAGATAGCCTTTTCAACAAATGGTGCTGATTCAACTGGAGGTCAGCATGCAGAAGAATGCGAATTGATCCATCCTTGTCTCCTTGTACTAAGCTCAAATCCAAATGGATCAAGGACCTCCACATAAAGCCAGACACTCTGAAGCTAATAGAAAAAAAACTGGGGAAGACCCTTGAGGACATCGGTACAGGGAGAAAGTTTCTGAACAGAACACCAATAGCGTATGCTCTAAGAGCAAGAATTGACAAATGGGACCTCATAAAATTACAAAGTTTCTGTAAGGCAAAGGACACCATCAAGAGGACAAATCGGCAACCAACAAATTGGGAAAAGACCTTCACCAATCCTACATCAGATAGAGGGCTAATATCCAATATATATAAAGAACTCAAGAAGTTAGACTCCAGAAAACCAAACAACCCTATTAAAAAATGGGGGTACAGAGTTAAACAAAGAATTCTCACCTGAAGAACTTCGGATGGCGGAGAAGCATCTTAAAAAATGCTCAACTTCATTAGTCATTAGGGAAATGCAAATCAAAACAACCCTAAGATTTCATCTTACACCAGTCAGAATGGCTAAGATTAAAAATTCAGGAGACAGCAGGTGTTGGAGAGGGTGTGGAGAAAGAGGAACACTCCTCCACTGCTGGTGGGGTTGCAAATTGGTACAACCACTCTGGAAATCAGTCTGGCAGTTCCTCCGAAAACTGGGCACCTTACTTCCAGAAGATCCTGCTATACCACTCCTGGGCATATACCCAGAAGACTCCCCACCATGTAATAAGGATACATGTTCTACTATGTTCATAGCAGCCCTATTTGTAATTGCCAGATGCTGGAAAGAACCCAGGTATCCCTCAACAGAAGAGTGGATGCAAAAAATGTGGTATATCTACACAATGGAGTACTATTCAGCCATTAGAAACAATGAATTCATGAAATTCTTAGGCAAATGGATGGAGCTAGAGAATATCATACTAAGTGAGGTAACCCAGACTCAAAAGGTGAATCATGGTATGCACTCACTAATAAGTGGATATTAACCTAGAAAACTGGAATACCCAAAACATAATCCACACATCAAATGAGGTACAAGAAGAAAGGAGGAGTGGCCCCTGGTTCTGGAAAGACTCAGTGAAACAGTATTCAGCAAAACCAGAACGGGGAAGTGGGAAGGGGTGGGTGGGAGGACAGGGGAAGAGAAGGGGGCTTGCGGGACTTTCGGGGAGTGGGGGGGCTAGAAAAGGGGAAATCATTTGAAATGTAAATAAATTATATCGAATAATAAAAAAAAAAACATTTAATGAGGTAGAAATGTGAAGTGTCTCTCCTTATCATTCATATATATATATGAATATACAAATTTATTTATATAGATTCATAAAGGAGTAAAGCTGAAATAATTATTGAAATTCTTGAGGATTAAACTTCATAGTATTCCATGTATAAAGGACAGACACATCCCTATTTTCTATAAAGCACTCTGTATTAATGGGCAAACAATATTCGACTAGATTTTTGTTTGACAATCTTTTTATTTGATCCCTAATTCAAAAATGAATTAACTAGGATGAAGCAATGACAGAGAAATAGGAAATTCCTGCCTCTGCTGCACCAATCATGAGAGCTTTGACTATGAGAAGCATCTCAATGGCTTTGTAAAGTATCTTCATCTCTTAAATTCCACATTTGCCTCCAGGCAATGTCCATGTACTCTTTGGTCCAGACACTCTTTCTGCTCATTTACATGCTTTTGAAGAAGAAATAAAATTGGTGAAAGGGATATATAGTAATTCTATATATTATAAGTGCTATTAATCCTTAGTGAACATAAACACAGTGATCATCCAAGTGTGACTTTTGATCCCATTTTCTTTCTTCTCCAGCCCTTCTGTATGCATTTTCTCAACTACTACATTGTTTTCTGCAGATAGAATGTTGAATGTATTTCTTGCCATGAAGAACAGGCTCATCACACCACTGCTACCATGAAAACTACACCATGCTTGACTTGGGTGACAGAGGCAGCATGAATAGATTTAGTTTCTTTCATTACCATGAAATTTAATCTTTGGCTATATTTACAATTCACAAAGGGCTTCATAGAGTTATGGGTGTATCTTGAATATCATCTATTCATCAACATGTATTTACTCATTTATAGATTTCTGTTTCTTCCTTTTATATTTCTTTGTCTCTGAGCTAAAAGACACACAAAAAATAACTCTAAAGAGACCAGACAAAGGGGAAACAGAGAGGGAGCAGAAAGAAACAAATTAATTATAGTGAAGAATAAGTATAAAACAAAAAATTGAAAAAACTTCTTTCTTTCTTGCCTGTTAAATAATGTAAGTATATTTCTATTAAAGTTCAAAATCCAGAAATTAGAGAAAAGAAATGCCACACCATAATCTTCACTGTTGCGATGCATTTGGCCTAAGGTCATCTGGTCTTTTAGCATATGCACATTTTTGAAATGTAGATCATGAGATGAAAGAAAGACTTTTTTGTGCTTCTTTTAACATGTTTCTAAATTATAAATAGATATATGAAAGCCAGGAAAAGGCATGTAGGAAACTTAAATGTGCAGCTAGAAGAAAGAAACCAGACACAAGTGACTATACATTATGAACCCAGGTACAGAATAATCTTATAAGGACAAAACCATAAAGATAATGAAATAAGGTGACCAAGGACTGCCACTGCCTGGGGATAAACAGATGTTATTGAAGTTGTCCTGTATACTGTTCTTATTGTGTACATGTGCCCAAATATATTGAACATACAAAGAATGATCCCCAGCATAAACTATGGATATCCCTTGACAATAGTGTGTCAATATTGGTTTGTGAATTGAGACTATATGCTATACTAATGCAGATGTTCTCAGGAAAAACTGTGTTGGACAAAGGTAGTAGTAGTCTCTGAGATTTTTCTATACCTTCTGCTCAGTTTTCTGAACCTTCTGCTCAGTATTTCTGTAAGCCTAAAACTACTTTAAAAGTAAACGCTGTAAAAAATAGATATATTAGAATTTAAAATTTTGAACATCTGTTGTGCCCTTCAAAATAGTCTCTTCAAAATGTTATGTACTTGTTTTAACTTTTGTTAAAAAAAGATGCTGCAAATCTTTTCAAAATTTTCAATAGAGACTGGATGGTGGAGCAAGGTGGAGACAACATTTTAAAATTAATTTGTACAATCATCAACTATTAGGAGAAAATGGCACATGCTTTCCTATTAGACATATAAAAAGGATTTAAATGTGTCTGGGGTGGGTCTAAATGTGTACTATCAGCACTAATTTGAAAGGAACTAGTGCTTAGCAAGATGCACAAGGTCTGCGTTAGAGAAAAAAGAGTATTGTAGTCACATCTCAAGATTTTCTTTTTATGAGGCATAGACTTTGGCAAAAGTAACTGCATTTATAAGTGAAGGTTTGTAGTTCTTCTTTATACCCACTGCTTGTTCTCTTAAAAATGAACTAAA
Source organism: Apodemus sylvaticus (assembly GCF_947179515.1). Classification (NCBI taxonomy): domain Eukaryota; kingdom Metazoa; phylum Chordata; class Mammalia; order Rodentia; family Muridae; genus Apodemus; species Apodemus sylvaticus. Next base: position 83,137,317 of record NC_067476.1, on the reverse strand, counting down.
TACAGTGACACCATCTTGGAGAATTTACAAGAGAATTTAATGAGGGAATGGAGAATGTGTGTCTGGCTCATGGCACTAAGGATTGTTCAAATCTGGTAGATGCATTATTTTTCTGTTGCTGTGATAAATTTTAATGGTAAAAGAAATGTAAATAGAAAGGCTTTATTTTGGCTTATGGTTTCTTGGAGTTATAGTCAATCAAGACTGGGAAAGCATGGCAGTGGTAAAGAAGTCATGGTGGATAGGAACAGGAGGCCTGTCACATTGCATCGGAACTCGGGACACAGATAGTAAGAACAGGAACTGAGGCCAGGTTAGTAAGCCTCAAGGTTCACCCCTAACGACCCATTTTCTACAGTGAGGTTATGTCTTTAAAAATAACCTTCCCAAATGCTGCAACCATCTGAAGAACAAGTGTCTAACCATCAGAAGTGTTTCAGGGTTTCCATTGCTGTGAAGAGACACAATGAGCATGATAACTCTTATAAAGGAAGACATTTGATTGTGGCTCACACTTTCTGAGGTTTAGTCCATTATTATCATGGCAGGAATCATGATGGCATAAAGGCAGACATGGTGCTAGAGAAGGAGCTCAGAGTTCTATATCTGGATCTGGAGGCAACAGGAAGTGACAGTGACACACTCACTGGCTGGGCTTGAGCTCCTAAGACATCAAAGTTCATCATCCCTAGAGACACACCTCTCCCAACAAAGCTAACCTACTCCAACTAGGCCACACCTCATGAGTGTGCCACACTATATTGGCCTATAAGGACAATATTTTATTCTAACCACCATAATCCATTCTTTGGCATGCATTGGCTTGTAGCCATATCATAATGCAAAATGCATTTAGTCCAGCTTTAAAAGTCCCCATAGTGTATAACAGTCTCAAGCTTGTTTAAAATTCCAATGTCCAAAGTCTCTTCTGAGACCTATGCAATCTCTTAACTATAATTCCCTATAAAATTAAAATGAAATTTCAATATATAATGAAGATTATATATTCACGTATGTACACAGGAGATACATCACCATTCCAAAAGGGAGGAAAGGTAACATAATGAGAAAATACTGGATGAAAGCACACTGAAAACCAGATAGGCAAATTCCAAATTCTAAATCTCCATGTTTAATGTCAAAGTGCTCTTCAGATCTCCAACTTCTTTTGGCTTTCTTGCCTGGAACATAGAACTTCTTTCTTTCGAGCTGGTTACGCTATGTTAGCAGTTCTTTTTGGCAGGTATCCCACAGCTCTGGCATCTCCACCATTCTGTGAGTCTCTAAGGCAATTCGGGCTTACCTTACAGCTTAACACAATGGCCTCTCTAGATAAGCATGCATGGAAATCCCTGACTTATGCATGTCCTAGTGACTTTCTTTACTCGTGGAGGGAGATTTTATAACCCCTTTCTTCTCTTCTTGACTCCAAAGTCAAGTTGACAAAAGTTGCCAAGTTCTGATGCTTGGTGTGGCTAGAAAATGGCTCTTTAATTCAATTTCAACTTCTCCAATTTTCTGTTTTCCATGGTTTTCTTCACTGTCTAAGCTTGGCTGTCCTGAAACTTGCTCTGTAGACCAGGCTGACCATGAACTCAAATATCTGCCTGCCTCTTCCTCTGGAGAGGGTTGGTATTTTATATATATATATATATATATATATATATATATATATATATATATATATATATATATAATCTTTATATTTGTATGTATGTATGTATGTATGTATTGTCAAGACACTACAGGAGACTATGGGAGACTATGGGAGAAATCTTATAGTGAGACTACAGTATATGCTAAAAATGTTAGTATTTAGTTTTGTTGTTGCAATGTGCTAGGATAGAACCATGGTTTCATGTTTGCTAGTCACAATCACTGAGTTATAGCTCCAAGATTTATATTATTTTTTTTAAATTTTTTTTATTCGATATAATTTATTTACATTTCAAATGATTTCCCCTTTTCTAGCCCCCCCCCACACCCCGAAAGTCCCGTAAGCCCCCTTCTCTTCCCCTGTCCTCCCTCCCACCCCTTCCCAGTTCCCCGTTCTGGTTTTGCCGAATACTGTTTCACTGAGTCTTTCCAGAACCAGGGACCACTCCTCCTTTCTTCTTGTATCTCATTTGATGTGTGGATTATGTTTTGGGTATTCCAGTTTTCTAGGTTAATAACCACTTATTAGTGAGTGCATACCATGATTCACCTTTTGAGTCTGGGTTACCTCACTTAGTATGATGTTCTCTAGCTCCATCCATTTGCCTAAGAATTTCATGAATTCATTGTTTCTAATGGCTGAATAGTACTCCATTGTGTAGATATACCACATTTTTTGCATCCACTCTTCTGTTGAGGGATACCTGGGTTCTTTCCAGCATCTGGCAATTATAAATAGGGCTGCTATGAACATAGTAGAGCATGTATCCTTATTACATGGTGGGGAATCCTCTGGGTATATGCTCAGGAGTGGTATAGCAGGATCTTCTGGAAGTGAGGTGCCCAGTTTTCGGAGGAACCGCCAGACTGCTTTCCAGAGTGGTTGTACCAATTTGCAACCCCACCAGCAGTGCATAAAGCCAGACACTCTGAAGCTAATAGAAAAGAAACTGGGGAAGACCCTTGAGGACATCGGTACAGGGAGAAAGTTTCTGAACAGAACACCAATAGCGTATGCTCTAAGAGCAAGAATTGACAAATGGGACCTCATAAGGTTACAGAGTTTCTGTAAGGCAAAGGACACCATCAAGAGGACAGATCGGCAACCAACAAATTGGGAAAAGATCTTCACCAATCCTATATCAGATAGAGGGCTAATATCCAATATATATAAAGAACTCAAGAAGTTAGACTCCAGAAAACCAAACAACCCTATTAAAAAATGGAGTACAGAGTTAAACAAAGAATTCTCACCTGAAGAACTTCGGATGGCAGAGAAGCATCTTAAAAAATGCTCAACTTCATTAGTCATTAGGGAAATGCAAATCAAAACAACCCTAAGATTTCATCTTACACCAGTCAGAATGGCTAAGATTAAAAATTCAGGAGACAGCAGGTGTTGGAGAGGGTGTGGAGAAAGAGGATTTATATTATTAATATTAAAGGAACATTTAATTTTGTCATTTTCTTCTGAGATTTATATTTAAAATTAAATCATGGGTTTCTGTGTTAATTCTTAGCTACTGTAAGAAACTTTTTGATTAGGATTGAGTGATGCACTGATCTATGGGCATAGCAATATTCCAAAAGGAATAATTTTATTTCCATTTTTCTTTAGCAGAATAATAGTTCTTGATTTCCCCTAAGCCCATGACTTATATAGTCTTAGGTTCTTGGCTACTTTAGCAATGCCACATATGGATTTCTTCTAATAGAGTGGGGTTTACATACAGTACAATGCAGTTGGTTGATTCCATATTTGTGCCACTATTGCTCAATCTATCTTGCAGGCAGAATGCTGCTATAGATTGTAGGTTTTGTAGCTGTGTGAGGTTGATGATTACTTTTCTTTTCCTGTAATGTGCAGAGTACCTTCCAGAACCATGAATGTTAGTCACTTGGAGAGTGGGACTTTGGAACATTCAGTCCTAAATGCTATTTCTCCATCAAAGCCCTCCACTCAAGGCCCAGGGTTCTATGTGAAGAGGCAGGAAGATCATAAAAGGCAGAGGTGGTGGATGGCTTTGAGGAAGCAGAAATCTGTCTACCACAACAGGACTGATAGACATAGGAACTCACAGAGACTGTGGTAGCACACACAAGAACTGCACAGGCCTCAACCAGACAAAATACAAGCAGTGGAAGGTGAAGTAGACAAAAAGTTCCACCCCTAACCTGGAAGCCACTTGCAATTGATGCCTGAGAGAATTGGGAAAATTTGTTTTCTTCAATAAGAGTGTTATTGGGTAGATCAACCATGCTCCAAGGAAGGCCAAGGAAGGCCTGGTATAGTTGGCCAACACAAAATAGACTCCATTTGTGTGTGTGTGTGTGTGTGTGTGTGTGTGTATCTCTCTGTGTGTGTTTTGTCTTATTGGTTTTATCTTATAATTTTTAAAGAGGAGAGAAAGAGGTTGAGAGGTGAGCAGAGAGAGAGGGAAAGAGAAAGAATGAAGCTGGGAAGGTGTGGAGGTGGGGGAACTTGGAGGAGTCGAAGGAGGAGAAAACATAGGCAAAACATTGTAAATATTTTAAATAAATAAATTCATAAAATATCAATAGTTTATAGCAGAAAATATCAATAAGGCATCAGAACATTTGCATAATATAGTCATTCCTCCAGATCCCTGAATGCTTAAGTCCCTTTTATAAAGTGACAGCATTTGCATATAAGCGTTGCATATCTTCTTATATGATTTAAGTCATCTCTAAATAACTTGTAATGCCAAGTAGAATGTAAATCCTATGGAAGTAGCTGTGACATCTTATTACTTAGAAAATAATAACAAGAAAAAAACATAAGAGAGTTTATGGAAAAGACTTTTTCTAAGTATCTTTGATCCATGGTTGATTGATTCTGCTCTTGTGAGAACTGTGGTAGGAATAGCCAGGGTCAGATTGGCGGTGTGCTTGTTTTATTACTTTAAAACATTTCTAATTTTTTAATGGAAGTTAAGGAATAAAATTTGTGACCTACTTAAAAACTTCAAGCTTACACATAAGGTTACCTTTATACTAAGATCACTCTTATTTACCAGAGTTCTGCTTCATTTTCCTGAGTGGAAAGACACTTGTATACTTCAGTCATTCAGGACTCACCCTCTGGCAACAGCCTGGACTAGCAAGGCTGAAATCCATCTGCAGCCTGCTGCAGACATGGATGTGTTGGGTGAATACTATGTGTCAACTGTTTTGTGATGAAGAGGAAAATTGAGAATTGCTGTCTTGGCTTAGTCTGTGTGCCAGCTTGCTGTTCCTATTACCCTTCCAAGGAAGATTCAGCTGTACTGCAGTTCTGGAGGCAGCAGTTGGAGTCCAATTTGTTTTCCCAGAGAGCATAATTTTGCCTTCACATATATGTCTTCAGACAACTGTTAATACATTGAAGAGGCCTGATGAAGTATTCTGCTAATTGTTGGAATCTTTGGTTGGCATTTCAGGATTGAAGAGAGAGAGAGAGAGAGAGAGAGAGAGAGAGAGAGAGAGAGAGAGAGAGAGAGAGAGAGAGAGAGAGAGAGAGAAACCAAATAAAGCTTATGAGAGGATAAAAATTAATTTTAGTAACAATATAATGCCAATTCTAAGCCTGGCTCTTACAACCAGCCATCAAGTTAATTTAATTCCTCAAACCCCATTGCTACAACAAAATGTTGCTTAAATCAATTCATTCTTTCATTAGGCTGCCTAAGAGTGCCGGGGAGTGATGGGGAATTACCGAGACAGCATTCATGTTTCAGAGGCCCCTCGGTTTCACTTCATTTTCCATCCTGACACGGGAGTAATGTTCTTCATTTGCATGCTAAAATAGTATTTTTAATTGTAAAAATGGTGTTGTTAAATTACCTTCAAATGAGTTTATTTTAAATGCTTCATTAAAGTTTTTGAAATCATTCCCTGCATGATTGCATCTCCTCTCTGCTTTGATGTATTACATCTCTGAGAAAAAAAAATATGCTGGCTCTGAGAAAGAGAGAAAAAAAAATCTTTTCTTGAAAGACTCAGATTTCACAATCTGGCTAGTTTTGAAGTGGAAACAGTAAAAGCTCCATGCTATCGCAGGGAGGCCGAGGGCATCTTCCATGCCTCAGCTGAGAGGCCGGGGTGAGGGGTGAAGGCAGGTGGCTATGTTCAGCAATAATGAAAGGTCAAAGCCGCAGAGGTTTCAAAAGGCTTGTGTCAACTTGGAAGATGAAAAGCAGCTTCCCTTGGATAGCTGGTTTGGTTCCGAGATTTAAATACATCTCACAGATTGTGCCTTCATGTTCATTTTAGCTACCCCCCTCCATACCGCCTTTTCTCGTCTCTACTCATTCCTTCAGCAATTTATTCAGCATTAATTTAACCAACTTCATCCTCTCTTATCTTAAGCCTTATCAGCTGTTTCCTCAGATAAGCTTGAAGAACTTTGAGAATCAAAATGTGTGTGGTTTCCTTAGAATTTCATTTGCATATTTTTGGTACTACATTTACCGCATTCATAGTTACTGTTTAGAAAATCGGTTTAGAAAAATCGGAGTTGTAACGTATGGTGAGAATTAAGCTAATTGTTACTACTTGGTTCTTGTCATGGGAGTCTAATTTCCGTTCAGATCCAGTACTTACTTTAGAAATAGAGATGGAGCTCTTGCTATCCTTGTTTCTCAGATATAAACTAGTATCTATTTAATAACTCTGTTTTATCCTTGAAGCAGAATTTTCACCTCTGTTTGGTGGAATTCCAATGTTTCTCTCTTACCATATGCTACTGAACACATTTCTATCTTTCTGATGCTCTTTAAGATACTGTATTTCCAGTCTGGGTTATCACTTTGCCATGCAACTTGTTCTGTAATGGCAAGAGCATGGTTGTTCAATGCACTTACCAAATCCAGGGTGAAGAGTAGGACTTTTAGTTTGCCAAGTTAGTCACTGACTCCCAGACATCACCTTTAACCGTTGCCTCATACAAACTTTTAACATTCAGCACTGTTAATACATTGTGGTGCAGATATTGGGTATTTGATATGTAATATGTACTGAGACCTGAGGACAATGAAAAGTACTAAAAATAGTGTAGGAATAAAAACTAGCATCTGTTTTTTCCACATCAGTTTCTGTAATGCAGACTTTTTTATTTTTTTTATTTTTGGCAATTTATTTTATTTTATTGGACATTTACTCTATTTACATTTCAAATGTTATCTCTTTCCTGGTCCCTCCCAAACTCCCTCTCTTCTCCCTCTCCCCCTGATTCTATGAGGGTGTTTTCCTACCCAGCCACACACTTCTGCCTCCCTGCCCTCACATTCCCCTACATTGGGGCATCAAGCCTTCACAGGACCAAGGGCCTATTCTCTCATTGATGTCCTACAAGGCCATCCTCTGCTACATATGTGGCTGGAGCCATGGGTACACTCTGTGTGTACTCTGTGGTTGGTGGTTTAGTCCCTGGCAGATCTGGGGGTTGGGGATCTGGTTGGTTGATATTGTTGTTCCTCCTATGTGGTTGCAAACCCCTTCAGGTTCTTCAGAAATTTCTCTAACTCCTCCATTGGGCACCCAGGGCTCAGTCTAATGGTTGGCTGTAAGCATCCACCTCTGTATTTGTCAGGCTCTAGCACAGCCTCTCAGGAGACAGCCATGTCTGGCTCCTGTCAGCATGTACTTCTTGGCATTCAATAGAGTGTCTGCATTTGGTGACTGTATATGGGATGGATCCTAGGTGGGCAGTCTCTAGATAGTCTTTCCTTCAGTCTCTACTCAACAGATCAAGGACCTCCACATAAAACTATATACATTGAAACTAATAGAAGAGAAAGTGGGGAAGGACCTTGAATACATGGGCACAGGGGAAAATTTCCTGAACTGAACACTAATGGCTTATGTTCTAAGATCAACAATAGATAAATAGGACTTCATAAAATTGCAAAGCTTCTGTAAGTCAAAGGAGACTGTCAGTAGGACAAAACAGCACAACAGACTGGGAAAGATCTTTATCGATCCTTCATCTGATAGAGGGCTAATATCCAATATATACAAAGAAGTCAAAAAGTTAGACTCCAGAGAATTAAATAACCCTATTAAAATTTTGGGTACAGAGCTAAACAAAGAATTCTCAACTGAGGAATATTGAATGGCTGAGAAGCACCTAAAGAAATGTTCAACATCCTTAGTCATCAGGGAAATGCATGGTTTAATACACATTATTTCATGATAGCTTTGCAGGATATGATCATCCTTATTTTAAACTAAGGCGTCTTTACATTTCAGTTTAGATCTCAAGGAATTGTCAATCTAATGAGGAAGTAAGGTCCATTAAATGCGTTATAAGTTATATATATATATATATATATATATATATATATATATATATATATATATATAATGTTATAGTCATATATATAATGCATAACAAATGAAACCTTCACCTTAACCTTTGTGTTTTAAAAGAGTTCATTATTTTGGGTTGGTCTACTTAGAGAGTGCTTTGAGGCTATAGTGATTTTGTGAGTGTGTGGAAGAGAAACAATGTTTATTTTATAAGTAGAATGCTTTTACCATGTATCTTATCTTGGAATTTATTGTCTGGAGTTAGGGACTTCTATGAAAAAAATAAACGAGTACAGTTATTACAAATTTCCTACAATGTACCTGCAAAAGAAGAAGAAAGGAAACAGGAGGGAATTACAAAATTCTTCAGTAGAAGTTTGAAATACAAGGAAATTCTATACATATGAAGAGTTGACCATAGCTCTTTGAGACTTGTAACTTTTCTAGGTAACCAACTATCTTACATTAGTCATTAAGAAAAAAGGAAGAATAGAACAAGTTTGTTTTAGAAGCACATCACCAATGACCTAAGTCTCAGTGGTACAGTTCACATTTCCTAATATTGCAAGTTGAGGACTGGACTTTAATATGGGCCATTGGAAGACATTTATTCTTCATCTTATCTTATCATGTACTCTTTGACCTTGGTAGTCACAGAAGTCTGAAGTTCTCACTTACTTCTTTGGTGAATTGAAGCAATGCCACAATAATGCTCACCTCTATGTGAAGCATGGGCCAAATGAATTCATCTGTGCTTGAAAATTCTGAAGTATTTTGCACATATAAAATATTGCATTCCACAGCTGTCTCCACTGAATGGGTTCACTTTGATAGTCATCTTTACAGACATTTCTTTTCAAATTTAAAATCACATTCCTTTTATATATATATATATATATATATATATATATATATATATATATATATATATATATATAAAATAAAGAACTATATATGTTTCGAAGAAGTACCAGATTCTAGAACTTGACAGGAAAAGTGTAACCTGAGCATGAGATTGTTTCTAGTGGCAGAAAGTAAAGAAATTGCAAATTGAGGGAAGGAAGAAAGGAAGAAAAATATAAAGAAGGAGAGATAAATAGCCTTACAATGGTGTGACCATGTCAAAGAGGAAAAGGAGCCAAGTGAAAGAATGCTTAAAAAAAATAAGAATGCTCAGTGGTCCTCAGAACACTTTGATTAAGCAAATAAAATATCATTGTTACTAAAAGTATAAAATAAATACCCATAATTGCTCACCGAATTTTCTACATTCATGAATTTCAAATATTTTATGGAGGTGTTGTATTGTTAACCATATGGAACATATTTACTCCCCTTTCCCCACTTCAATGTGGGTTACACCTAGTGACTTTTATATATATATATATATATCAGAAAAAAATATATATATTTGAATGTGATGGGACCTTTCTCAGCTCAGTTTTGCTTGACCCAATAACCTAGGGTACTACTAGGCATTCATGTATACAAAAATTTACCAGGGACATTGGCTCATGAGTTCCTTGTCTGGCACCAATTAACACACGAATTTATGGGAGTACAAGCTCTTTTAAACCAGAATAACAAAAGAGTGAGAAATTGTGGACAACAGAGAGATACTACCAAAAGTAGTAGACATACCTAAGAGATGAAAAGCTGTTAAACATTTCTGTTGAGGGTTTTTATGGGGCTATGCCAGAAACCAGACAAAGTTTGACCCACTATGAGATTCATTGGTTTTCTGAGATCCCATGGGATGAGAAAAATGGTTCAACATATTTTACAAATGTCCCTCAGCCTGAGCAGAGAGATGATCATGAGTTGTTTGTGTACTGCTCACTCAGAGATGGCTGAAGCCAAACTCTGTACATCTATGACTTAGGCTTTTCTAGCTGCTGACCTTGACTTTTTGCAAGCTACCAGACCTCTCTGGCATTTTATTATTAATGCTTTAAGAGGCTAGCTGGATTTTAGTTTGACTATGTTCTCATTGTTCTCACATCTTCCTAAATCACTTGTGGTTTCTTATACTAGAGAGAGATAACTATCTGGACTCTCAAGATGTAGCTGTAGTCTTTCTTGGTTACTCTCTATCTAGCTTCTTTTCTATGAACTGATTTGAGTTTGTCTCTAAAGTAGTTTTCTTATTAAAATACTTTATCCTACTCTAGTTGTGAGGAAATATATGGACAATTATCAGTTGAAGGATAGTCTATAAAACATCTGATCAGTATTTTGTAATACCATCAAGGTCATAAAACCCAAGAAATATCTGAGAATTGTCACAATAAAGATAAGCCTGTGGAGACACAATAACTGAACTGTCTTCTTACATGAGCTCTGAAATACTATACTTCATTTACTAATGATGTCATTGTTTAACAATTTCCTCTGAATCAAAACATTCCTTCACAGAGGAAGAGAGTGAAGAGAGAGAGGCTAAGGAAGCTTGTAAGGCTCAGAAAGTTGTAAGAGTCCTGGGGCCCCTTCCTAGGATGATACATGCAGCGAAAATGGCTACAGAGAGAAGATTCTTCAGTAGAGTGCAGAAGATTCTGTCTGTAGATGTGTCAGGAAGCCCAAGGAATGAAACCTGTGAGCCATCACCTATGCTAGAGTGGGTATTCAATGATGCAGTTGCCTGCATGTCACCTGTACCCTTTAAGTAACCACAATGAAGAGCTCATTGAGTCACTAAGACTGACTTGGGTTGTTTCTTTGGTCTGTCATTAGTACTTGATTTGGGGTAAATATACATTTTTATGTCTCTCTAGGAGAATGTGTATAACAATGTATTAATATTATCAACCATGAAAAATATGGTATACTGGTATTAGATTCTAATCATACAGAAAGGTAAATGTGAGGTATTTGGGAGCACTCTTACAATATTCATAATAGAGCTACATTTAAAACATTTTTAAATCTTAAGAAGATAATTTGGAGACCCAATTGAGAGTTGTTTATAATGTCAGATCAGAGAAACTTCCACAAGAATCAGCAGGGAGATTTGTGCCATTTTAAATAAGTTGATTTTCAATCAAGGTTAGTGAACTGTTCTTTATTATTGAAATATATTTTGAAATAGCAAATTATTACTGATACAGTGTTGATTGGTGCATAATTTAAACATAAAAATAAAACAGTCCTTATGGGGAATCATATCTACAGCAAGAGAGAAATAAAAACATTATTGAAAGACACAGGTTTCTATGGGAAATCACCGCTATTCTGATACAAGTTATTTATAAATAGTTTTCTTCATATTTACAAAACACATAAATGAACAATGTGGTCTTCTGTTTTACTTTTCTGTTTCATTTGACTTTATTCTATGTAGACTTGCAACAATTTTTAGTGTAATAGTATACGTTCTCATTAGCTTCCTTACTTAGCCTCAGTTCTTATGCCTGCAGAAAGCCCTATTATCTCCTCTTTCATTGTTCAAGTTGCTATTTAAGGTAAAAACTATTTCTGATACTTACAAAGTAATGGTCAGATCCTGTATATCTGGATTACTTTTCCTTATTTAATCTCACTGTCTTGCATGAAGCATATGCCATTGTGATGATTGTGGGCTGCTGGGCTGAATCTATAACCTTTTCCTTGTACCACATTTGCTACTTTAGTGAAGGCCCCAGCAGTGGGAGCTCCTGAGCCCAGATATGATATATGCTGGCTCTTCTCATGATTTTCTACTTTGAAGGGTCTAGCAAAAATAAATTAGTTCCAAAAGATCAAGGGTCTCCCAGTCCTACAGAAATATAATGTTATTAGTTATAAATCCATTCAACATAGGAACTCAGAAACTGCCCAGGATTTGACAAGGGTCCAAAGAAGAGAGAGTCGATTCTATGTTTTAGTAGGAGTGAATTATTTGGAGAAAGAAGACTGTAAAGAAAGCAAGAATGGACACATGATTGATTTATTCACTCTATTGAAATTGGCCAAAGAAGCATGGGATGCAAAGCCCTCTGAAAGAGAATTTTTTTTGTTTTGGAGCTTGAATTGACAGTGTTCAACATGGAAGTAGCTCAGTATAGAAGTGACTTTCAGTAGATGGTCTTGTCTCAAGAATCTATTCTTCTCCTCAGACGTTAGCTATTAACTGTACATGTAAATGTATATATCAGGGATTTGCATATGGCTGTATGGAGAGCTTGCTTTTACTCCATTGGATAGTAGTAGTCAAATTTACTTTCATCCAAACAAGATAATCCCAGGCTGAGTTTATACAGTGACAATTGATCAGTTCATGTTGTTTTCAACCCACTATTCTGCAGGCTGGCTTGCATTTTAACACACAGAGAATCAATTCCTGCAATTGATATCCACGTTACCAGGCCACTAGAGAGGAATTGCACATTGGTGTGTGCCAGGAAAACACTCTACTGGGCCATGTTATTGAAGACAAGCCAACAGGATAACTACTTTTCTTTTTGTAACAAGGAAAATATTTTACATGTTTTTGTTTCTGGATGGAAAATAATCAATCCTATTTTGTATTAAACATTCTATCTAAGATTAGCTAGTCAGATAATTTCACATGAAATTTATTTTAGAGTTCCAAGCTTCTGCTCTTCCTTAAGATTGTACCAGTCAGTCTGTAGAGAGGGAGAGTCTTCTTCCTATTAGCCTGTCCCACTGTTCATTGCAGATAAAGGAAGGGTTGTTATCTTCAAAGATAGGGCTTTGAGGGCATGCCCAGTGGTGGTTGATGATGATCAGGGTCTGTTCTGAGTTCAGTGTCTGCAGTCTGGTTGGCTCACTGGCAAAAGGACCACAAAATAAACAAGGATACTAAGAGGAACACAGACTATTTTTTTCCAGTATTTTTTTTATTCGATATATTTTTATTTACATTTCAAATGATTTCCCCTTTCCTAGCCCCCCCCCCCACTCCCAGAAAGTCCCGTAAGCCCTCTTCTCTCCCCCTGTCCTCCCACCCACCCCTTCCTACTTCCCCGTTCTGGTTTTGCTGAATACTGCTTCATTGAGTCTTTCCAGAACAAGGGGCCACTCTTCCTTTCTTCTTGTACCTCATTTGATGTGTAGATTATGTTTTGGGTATTCCAGTTTTCTAGGTTAATATCCACTTATTAGTGAGTGCATACCATGATTCACCTTTTGAGTCTGGGTTACCTCACTTAGTATGATGTTCTCTAGCTCCATCCATTTGCCTAAGAATTTCATGAATTCATTGTTTCTAATGGCTGAATAGTACTCCATTGTGTAGATATACCACATTTTTTGCATCCACTCTTCTGTTGAGGGATACCTGGGTTCTTTCCAGCATCTGGCGATTATAAATAGGGCTGCTATGAACATAGTAGAGCATGTATCCTTATTACATGTTGGGGAATCCTCTGGGTATATGCCTAGGAGTGGTATAGCAGGATCTTCTGGAAGTGAGGTGCCCAGTTTTCGGAGGAACTGCCAGACTGATTTCCAGAGTGGTTGTACCAATTTGCAACCCCACAGGCAGTGGAGGAGTGTTCCTCTTTCTCCACACCCTCTCCAACACCTGCTATCTCCTGAATTTTTAATCTTAGCCATTCTGACTGGTGTAAGGTGAAATCTCAGGGTTGTTTTGATTTGCATTTCCCTAATGACTAATGAAGTTGAGCATTTTTTAAGATGCTTCTCTGCCATCCGAAGTTCTTCAGGTGAGAATTATTTGTTTAACTCTGTACCCCATTTTTTAATAGGGTTGTTTGGTTTTCTGGAGTCTAACTTCTTGAGTTCTTTATATATATTGGATATTAGCCCTCTATCTGATATAGGATTGGTGAAGATCTTTTCCCAATTTGTTTGTTGCCAATTTGTCCTCTTGATGGTGTCCTTTGCCTTACAGAAACTTTGTAATTTTATGAGGTCCCATTTGTCAATTCTTGCTCTTAGAGCTTACACTATTGGGGAACACAGACTATTAAATGAGAGACAAACACACAAAAAGCAAGGTGAAGTAGAGACTGGTACAGTTTCTAGTTTAGAGAGTAGAGTGGGGGCATGTTGATACTGCTGTTGACTTCGAGACTCAGAAGGTCCCACCGATCTCTCCACTTCTTCCTCTTAATTGCTTTATTCTCTCAGTAGCACTGGCTGCTTTCGATAGATTACAATGTGGTCCTCAAAACCTAGGACCACAGTCCAGTCATTTGGTGCTTGCTGGAAAAAAAAGCATCTTTAAAGAGTAATAAAAGATCTCAGATTGAGGTGCCTTTGGATTAGTCATGTATGCCAAAATTCTAATGTCAACCACCCTTAAAAGACAAAGAGGACACACAAAGGAGGCAAAGAGATGAGAGGGTCATGCAAAGATGGCAGCACAAGCCACAAGCCAAGGCTAGCTGTGCCCTTTAGAAGCTGGGAGAGGCAAGGAAAGAGTCTGTCCCTGCAGCCCTCCAGGAGTGTAGCTCTTTATACTTTAGCTTTTAGACATGAGAGGATTTCAGTTGTTTTAAGCCATTAAGATGTGAAAATCTCCAAATATCCACTGATTACTCCTTACTGAATACTAACGAAAACTCCCCGGATACAGTAACTGACAAAACCAATAGACCAATTTTTCAAGATCTAGAGGAGGCAATGGACTTCATGTTTGTTCCTACAGCTCTTTTTTCTTTTCTTACAATTCATTTTCCCAGTATTTAATTCCTGAACATCCTTAAAGTCTTAGCTTAATCGAAAATCATAGATATACTCTTGCTGACAGCTCATTTTTTTTATTACACAGCTAGAAATGTAAGCTTCTTAGTTATATTGTGTCATGTAAACTTTTATGTACATTTGAATATAGTACTTTTGTATGTTTCAAGGAAAATTTCCCTTCTTCATTCAGTTAAATTGATCTTACACACACACACACACATACAAACACACAAGTAGATACACGCTGTGCTGTCTGGTCTAGGAGAAAATCCTATTTTTTGAATTGCTCACCCTAGTATAACTCCTGTCATAGAGTAGTTTGGCAATAAATATTTGCTGAATGGATCCATGAATATTTCTTCTGGCTTAATATCTGCTTGGGGACATCAAACAGATGAGTCTCACATCAAGGTCAATGGGAAAAATCTTTAAATATTCCAGTACTTGACACCTGACCTCAGTATCATTTTTTTTTGAAGTGCCAGGCCACTATTAATATTCAAACTAAGGGGGAGATCCGTGATGTGAAAATAAAATGGGAAATCCTGAAGATAGGAGAATCACTAGGACCCAGTGCCCCCCATCCATGGCCATCTCTGCAAATGCTTTTGAGATTTGTTTTCAAAGTTCAGCAGCTGAGAGGAAGAACATGATGCCTATCGATACCCACGTAATTGTTCATTTCAGAGCAGACAGCCCACTCTGTAAACAGGGAGAGTTTTTTCCTTCTTATTTGTTTTCCTCCTTTTGTTTAGCTAAAAGTAATTATGTTTGCATTAGATTAAGCACTGGTTTATTTTTGTGCAGAACAATAGGGCTCCCTCCCTCCTTGTCTCACTTTCACTATGTCATCCTGTCTGTGGAACTTGGAAGAAAAGCCACAAACATCCCCCAGCTGGGTTCTGAGATGCTGACTTGCCCTTTGCAGAAAGAAAATGGGCCTGGTAGGAAAGGAAATTGCAAGGAGGGAGTGAAGCCACTTTAGCTAACCTAGATGAGTTTGAAAAAAAGTTATGAAGTTTATTGCTTTTCATTCCTGGGAGCTTCCGAAAGATCTGAATTCTTTCAGCATTCACTTGGTCCAATTAAATTGTGATTCAGTCATTCATATTTACTCATCAACCTCTGCATTTGTCCAGGGATGTGTGTGTGTTTCCTTCCTCTGTACAGTTGCCTTGGCTAGACCTTTTTGTTTATTATGATGCACAGTATAGAAATTGGAGGTGTCTGGGATCCTCCTCAGCTGGGTTCAGTGAGAGAAAGCCTGGGAACAGGTAGAGATCAACTTCTTTGTTTCCCTGGGACATCTGAGAGGGAAGGGTGGGTTCTGTATTGAAGGGTGAGTTCTGTAATCAGAACTCTGCTGATAACTGAACATTCAGACAGACTCCCTCCATCTCTCTGAGGATGGCTACACTCCCAACTTTCTCATGGGGACCCTAGGTATTAGCACAGATATTGATGCCATAAATGGCTATGTTTGGTATGAAAGCTTTCATTTGAGTCAAGACTTTATTGAAAACTCTCCAAAATGTTCACTACTACCTCTAATTTATTTTCCAATCTGTGCCTGGAATGCTGTCTGGGATACACAGTGGCAAGAGAGCCTTAGAGAAGCCTGAGTAGGACTCAGATTCTGCCGTGGAGTACTTGCAGCAGTACCAGAGCATCATTCTGTCCCACCAGCACTCATTTCACCCATCGTGAAGGAAAAGGATTCCATAAAAGGCAATGAAGGAAAGTGTGAAGCAATGTAGATAAGACATCACACTATGGCTCTATGTTCATATTCAAAATATGTGAAAGTCCTCCAAGGAATGTCTATCTTTAGCAGATTATGTCAGAAACTACAGTTCCACTAATACTTCCATTACACAGAGCTGTATTTGTCCTATCCTTAACCAGGTATTATTTTATCCATGGCATTGTCTTTTAAGATAGGATCATAGATATAATTTTCTTCTATTACATTAATATTTAATTGGTCAAAATGTTTATTGCAAGAGACCTCTAATGTCACATAGTTTCATTTCTGCATCTCCTCATTTATGAGGGTTTTAATTAGAAGGGAAGGCACTTCAAACTAACATTTATTAAACACCTTCTATTGGCCATCTGTAAATGACATGTTATTTGATCTTTATAATGACTCTGGATAGAAGGTTTTACAAGTGTCACTATATTACACATATGGGATTCAGAGGCTGGCAGCTTAATGGTTACTGAGGAGGGGGTAGCATTTGGACTCAAGCCAAGGAATCTGATCTGAACACCCTTGTTCCTACAGCAAAATACAGTTCTAGTTACTGCCTCTCCCCTCCTTGACCCTCTCCCCCTTTTGTTGTCCCCTTCTCTGCCTGTCCCCATCTCTCTTTATGTTATAAGGGATAAAAAAGCTATTATGGAATACTCAAAGAGTTTAACTTCTGTCCATGAAATGATTTATTGTAACATCTCAAAGGATAATGAAGAGACTCCTACAGAGGACACACTCTGGGAAGACTCATGTGCGACTTAGGATTCTTCAAGATGTGGTTTGGAACTGAGATTTGTAGTTACATCTTGCTCCCAGAGAAAGTTCCCACTTTACTTTCCCACATAACCCCAAGAAGTCCCCCCCCTTTTTTTTATTAGGTTATCCCTTAGGCACAGGTTATAGCCACAGGCCAGGGGTTGCTATGCAGTTTGAATAACAGGCTGAGGTGAGACCATTTCCTTTTGCTGACAGCATCCCATTAGCCACTCCAGTCCATAGTCAGCTATTATTCAGGTCGTAGTCACTCAGCTTTCTGAGGGTGTCACTGGGTGATGTTGAGTGATGGAAGGAATCTGAGTTCTCAAAAGCACGGTGGCAGACTGACAGCTTGACAAATTGACAGTTTGGCTCTAAAGTTACCTTTTGGTTCAGTGTAATTAGATAATTTTGTTCGGCTTTGTGCTGTGGTAGATGTTAGCTCATTTCTTTCACTATAAAGAACTAGACCCAATGTTGTTTCATAGCTTCTATTATCTTAATCACTTGGGTATGATTCAGAAAACCTTACTGTGGGTGTCATGCCATTACCTCCTTGTTTGTGTGGATCCATTTCCTATGAAGTTTGTATGTATGGGGGATGCAACAAGGCCAAAAGTTTCATTGAGACACTTGTGACTATGTGGATGACCGAGAGGTGATAATAAGCTGTGCAGAGTAGCGCCCCCACAAGGGGCTGCCGAGTTTACCAACCCAGACATTTCAAGTTAGAATAGAGCCTGCAAGCTCTATGACAGGTGACATTTTAAATGAATTTCCAGACTAGCAAGTGATATATAGCCAATAAAAATGCATTCAAAAAATAAAATAATGCTATGATAGGCAAATGAGAGATAAAGACAGATTTCAGAGCATAGGAGATAATTGTGGCTTTGTTATTTATTGTGTGGTGTGCTCCTAGTCATTGGTTCAATTTTCCCATATGTAAAATGTGTACAAAAGTATTTCTTTCCTGGTTTGTGATGATTTCATGAGAACAAGTTTCTTAAGAAACCAGAATGAATCTATCTGCAAGAGTTGTAAGAACAAGTCATATATATATATATATATATATATATATATATATATATATATATATATACACATATGTACACACACACACACACACACACACACACACCTAACTATATATTTATTTTATTTCTTCATCTAGAAGGATAGTCAGAGATATACATAGAACTCAAGTTAGGAGGATAATAAATTTACATGTGTATATATAAGATATTAATCTTCAAAAAAGATATTAGTGAAGAGAAATTGGCATTAGGAAGACATAGATAAAATTTATGTAGGTTGGATATATGTCATAAATTGAATATTATACTACACATTTAGAGAAGATTTATATAGATGAGAAATGCAAATTCAATTGCAATCTTTCTAGCAAGCAAAGCAAATATTACCTGATGAGATATGTAACTCATATTGTTAGATAAAATAAGACAATTCCTGAGAAGACCAGTCCTGAGAAACAAATGTGCTCTGAACCACACTAGTCTCTCACTTCATTTTTCTCTACCTTTTCAGTGCATGCCAATGTGGAATTTAGTAAAAATTATGGCTTAATTTAGGAAGAAGATAATAAAATCTGGAAATCTAAACATATAACTATGATGGCCATGCTTTTCTCTAGAATAAATTTCATTTATTCACTTTTATTGCAAGTTAGAAAGGCTGTATAAAAAAAAAAAAAACCAAGATATTGACAACAAAATTGATGGTCAATAATGCAAAGGCTAAGCACAGACATTTTTTTTTTATTTTATTTTTTCTTTTTTGGATATTTTCTTTATTTACATTTCAAATGTTATCACCTTTCCTGGCTTTCCCCTGGAATCCCCCATCCCATTCCCCCTCCCCTCCCCCTCCTTCAGTGAGGGTACTTCCCTACGCACCCACCCTATCCCACCTCCCTGCCCAGGCATTTCCCTATACTGGGGCATTGAGCCTTAACAGGACCAAGGGCCTCTCTGTCCATTGGTACCCGACTAGGCCATCCTCTGTTACATATGCGGCTGGAGCCATGGTCCCTCTGTGTGGGCTCTTCAGTTAGTGGTTCAGTCCCTGGGAGCTCTGGGGGGGGGTCTGGTTGGTTGATATTGTTGTTCTTCCTATGGGGTTACAAACCCCTTCAGCTCCTTCAGTCCTTTCTCTAACTTCTCCATTGGGGACCCCGGAGTATAGACATTTTAAATAAGGAAGTTATAGCATTGGTATTTACCTGAAACCAATTGCATTGACTATGATTTAGACATATTTTAAAGATCTTATTTTTTTATTTTTTACTGTTGTTAGGTCTTAAATAGCTAGTAGTTTGTTTATATTTCCCTGAGCTCTTTTCTGGTACAATTCATTTTTGTATTGTTAGGTTTTTTTTCCTTCAAATTGCCATCTAGAAAGAAAGAACTAGAGTTGAAAAAAAAATGCCCCATCAGATAATCCTGTAGACAAGCAAGCATGGGGTGGGCATTTTTTTATATTTATTTATTTATTTATTTCTATTTACATTGCAAATGATTTCCCCTTTTCTGGGTCCCCACTCCCTGCAAGTCCCATAAGCCCTCTTCCGTCCCCCTATTCCTCCATCTACCCCTTACCACTTCCCTGTTCTGGAATTCCCCTATACCCTTGCACTGAGTCTTTCCAGAACCAGGGCCCACTCCTCCATTCTTTTTGGACATCATTTAATTTGTGGATTATGTCCTGGGTATTCAAAGTTTCTAGGCTAATATCCACTTATCAGTGAGTGCATACCATGATGAGTGATTGCTGTGGGTGGGCCCAGCCTATTGGTCCTGGATGTTATAAAAAAAGACACTGAGCAAGATCTAAGAGCTAGTCAGCAAGAGGTGTCCCCGATTGTCCTGCTTGAATTTCTACCTCCATATTTCTGATCTGTTTGAGTTCCTTGGCCTTTCTAAATGACAAACTGTAGACTGTGATTGATCAGATATATAAATCCAGTTAACCCTTTCCACTCCAAGGGGTTTTTGGTCGTGGATTTTTATCACAGTAATAGAAAAGCAAATTAGTGCAGTCTTAGTAATTTTTTAAAACTTTTTGAATGATAATTTCATTGGGTATAGAATTTTACTTTTAGCAGTTATTAATTTTCATTTTAGTACTTCTGAAAAGGCAATATTCCTATTTTCTATTTTAAGAAAAAGACTAAAATGTTCAGCTCTGAATATATAGGGAATATATATGGAACAACCCAAGGATTCATTCTTTGTTTCAGCTGGACTGAGTTTCAAAGCGAGCTGAAGAAGCTGAGGGGTTTTGCAGCCCCGTGGAGGGAACAACAGTGTCAACAGGCCAGACTCCCTAGAGCTCCCGGGGACTGGACCACCAACCAAAGAATACACATGAAGTGACCCATAGCGCTGGCCACATATGTGGCAGAGGATAGCTTTGTTGGACACCAGTGCGAGGAGAGGCCCTTGGACCTCAGGGTGTTTGATGCCACAGTGTAGGGGAATGCCGGGGTAGAGGATGAGAGTGGGTGGGTGGGGGAACACCCTCATAGAGGCAGGATGGGGGATTAAGGGGTTTCTAAAGGGGAGACCTGGAGGGGAAAACATTTGAAATGTAAATAAAGAAAATAGCCAATCCAAAAAGAAAAAAAAAGAGTGATGTATCCTGGGAAGGACGTGATGCACATCTGGAATTTTCAAGGAATTGGAGAATTGGGAAAGACTTGAGTTGATATAAAAGTTATAGAACTAGGTCATTGACTTCCTTAACATTTTGTTCCCAAAATGTTATAAAATATATATAAATTCAGGGTGTCTCTATGTAGCCATGGCTGTGCTGGAACTGTCTACCTAGACCAGACTAATCTTGAACTTATGGAGATTCTGCCTCTGCCCATGCATTTCCTGCTGTTCTTTGAATATAAGACTCCAGTTGGCTGAATCACATAAGTAATAGTTTCAGTGCGCATTTACACATGTTTTAGCTTTCTCTGAGCCCATTCCTAACCATTCATCATCCATGAGTGGTCACTCCTCCCATTTCTAATTGTGCTTCGTCTGTACCCCAATCTTGACTCTACTTCATCCTCAAGTCTTACTCCATTTCACAAACTTAATTTGTGTCTTGATGGAATCCATGAGTGGGCTTTATATGTGGTGGGGATAAAGATATTTGTATAGAGGCTACAGGATAATTTTTAAAGTTGTTTTTACCTTCTTTTAAGGTAATCATAATCCAAAATTGGTATCATCATAATCCAAAGTTTTTTTTTAGTTTATTAAAGTTACCACATCAAGATATTTACTTTTTCTTATTTCTTTCTTTCTGATTTTCTCATTCACTACCACCAACATTTTTTGTTTTTTGGAATTGTTGACTGTAATAAAATAGCTGAGTTATGAAAAAAATGACTAAAATTATTTTTTAATGCAAAATATTTTATTTATTAAACACATGTTTTTTTAAAAAAAAACTAGGTGCACTAGTAGTACACACCAGTAATCTCAGCACTCAGGAGGCAGAAGTAGGCAGATCTCAGAGTTTGAGACCAGCATGGTCTACAAAGTAAGTTTCAGGATAGCCAGGGCTACACAGTGAAACCCTGTCTCAAACAAACAAAAATCAAACCAAACCAAACAACAAAAATAATCAAAAAAATCATATATATATATATATATACATATATATATGATTTATATATATTTATATATATAAGGTCTAGCTGGGCATGTAGAGAACACTCATTGCTCTTACAGAGGACCCAGCCCCCACATGACAGTTTACAGGCAAGTCTGTCACTCCAAGACTAAAATTATTAATTTCAGACCTTGTCTAATATGTAAAGTAAAAATTATTTAAAATTTATTTCACAAAATGGTGAATAATTGTGAAACCTCTAGGAGAAATAAGGAATTGCGAGTAACGGTTAATATAAAAACAAAAATGTTGACTTCCGGCGGCGGCAGCAGCGGCGGCGGCAGTGCAGCAGTGGCTGGTCCAGCTGAAGGGCCATCAGCAGTGGAACCAAGGCGACACATAGTCCAGTTAGGCCCTGCGCCCACGGCCACTGACCTCCGCTGACCAGCCGGGCGGCAAGCAGCTGCAGTTGTGCAGCGCCTTTCCTGCACAGAAGCCACTTCAGAACTCGGCCTCCCACCAGTCAGGAGAGGTGCATCAATCTTGGTTCCGGACTCCAGGGATCGGACGGACTGAGATCAGCCTGGGCGGCAGCACCACATCTCCATGTCCTGCAAGAGGCTAGCTGGGCTTCCGGGCAGCCAGCTGGGAGAAGTCAGTGTGCTCCAGTGAATCCAGCAGGCCCCAGCGGGAGCCTTTGGGTGCCTGCTTTGGGATCTGAACAGCCTGGGCAGCAGCACCCTGTCTACAAGCAGTGCAGGAGGTAAGCTGTGCACCAGAGGCCAACTGGGAAGGGGCAGCTTGCACTGGTGAGTCCAGCACTGACAATACAAACTAACACCAGTGAGAACTAGATGGCAAAAGGCAAACGCAGGAACGTCACTAACAGAAATCAAGGCAATATGGCAACATCTGAACCCAATTCTCCTCTACCAACATGTCCTGGATACCCCATCACACCAGTAAAACAAGATCTGGATTTAAAATCACTGGTCATGATGCTGGTACAGGAACACATGAAGGACATACTTAAAGAAATTCAGGAGAAAATGGATCAAAAGTTAGAAACCCTTGCAAGGGAAACACAAAAATCATTGAAAGAAATCCAGGAGAATACAAAAGCCAACAGGGAGGAAATGCAAAAAACACTTAAAGAAATACAGGAGAACTTTGGTCAACAGGCTGAGGTCATGAAAGACGAAACACAAAAATCTCTTAAAGAAATACAGGAGAACTTTGGTCAACAGGCTGAGCTCATGAAAGAGGAAACACAAAAATCTCTTAAATAATTACAGGAAAGCACAAACAAGCAAGTGAAGGAGCTAAGCAAAACCATCCAGGATCTAAAATCAGAAATAGAAACAACTAAGAAAACTCAAAGGGAGACAACTTTGGAGATAGAAAGCCTTGGGAAGAAATCAGGGGACAGAGATGCAAATATCAACAACAGAATACAAGAGATAGAAGAAAGAATCTCAGATGCTGAAGATTCCATAGAAACCATGGACTCAACAGTTAAAGAAAATGCAAAATGCAAAAAGCTTGTAACCCAAAATATCCAGGAAATCCAGGACACAATGAGAAGACCAAACCTAAGGATTATAGGCATAGATGAGAGTGAAGATTTACAACTTAAAGGGCCAGCAAATATCTTCAATAAAATTATGGAAGAAAACTTCCCTAACCTAAAGAGAGAGATGCCCATGAATATACAAGAAGCCTACAGAACTCCAAACAGACTGGACCAGAACAGAAACACTTCCCGTCACATAATAATCAAAACACCAAATGTTCTAAACAAAGAAAGAATACTAAAGGCAGTAAGAGAAAAAGGCCAAGTAACATATAAAGGAAGACCTATCAGAATCACAGCAGACTTTTCACCTGAGACTATGAAGGCTAGAAGGTCCTGGGCAGATCTCATGCAGACTCTAAGAGAACACAAATGCCAACCAAAACTACTATATCCAGCAAAACTCTCAATCACCATAGATGGAGAAACTAAGATATTTCATGACAAAACCAAGTTTACCCAATATCTATCCACAAACCCAGCCCTAAAAAGGATAATAGGAGGACAACACCAATACAAGGAGGGAAAGTTCACCCTGGAAAAAGCAAGATAGTAACCTTTCATCAAACCCAAAAGAAGTTAAGCATTCAAATTTAAAAAATAACGTCAAAAATGATAGGAAGTAACAATCACTATTCCTTAATATCTCTTAACATCAATGGACTTAATGCCCCAATAAAAAGACACAGACTAACTGAATGGATACGTAAACAGGACCCTACATTTTGCTGCTTACAGGAAACACACCTCAGGGTCAAAGACAAACGCTACCTTAGAGTAAAAGGCTGGAAGACAATTTTACAAGCAAATGGTCTCAGGAAACAAGCTGGAGTAGCCATTTTAATATCAGATAAAATTGACTTTCAACCCAAAGTCATCAAAAGAGACCCTGAGGGACACTTCTTGCTGGTCAAAGGAAAAATACAAAAAGAAAAACTGTCAATCCTGAACATCTATGCCCCAAATGCAAGGGCACCCTCTTTCCTAAAAGAAACTTTATTAAAACTAAAAGCACACATTGCACCTAACACAATAATTGTGGGTGACTGCAACACTGCACTTTCCTCAATGGACCGATCAGGAAAACAGAAACTAAACAGGGACACAATGAAACTAATTGAAGCTTTGGACCAATTAGATTTAACAGATATATATAGAACATTCTATCCTAAAACAAAAGAATATACCTTTTTCTCAGCACCTCATGGTACCTTCTCTAAAATCGACCATATAATTGGTCACAAGACAGACCTCAACAAATATAAGAAGATAGAACTAATCCCATGCCTCCTATCTGATCACTATGGAGTAAAAGTGGTCTTCAATAGCAACAGAAACAACAGAAAACCCACATACACGTGGAAACTGAACAATACTCTACTCAATGATACCTTGGTCAAGGAAGAAATAAAGAAAGAAATTAAAGACTTTTTCGAACACAATGAAAATGAAAACACAACATACCCAAATCTATGGGACACAATGCAAGCAGTGCTAAGAGCAAAACTCATAGCCCTGAGTGCCTCCAAAAAGAAAATGGAGAGAGCATACATTACCAACTTAATGACACACCTGAAAGCCCTAGAACAAAAAGAAGCTATTTCGCCCAGGAGGAGTAGAAGGCAGGAAATCATCAAACTCAGGGCCGAAATCAATCAAGTAGAAACAAAGAGAACCATACAAAAAATCAACAAAACCAGGAGCTGGTTCTTTGAGAAAATCAACAAGATAGATAAACCCTTAGCCAGACTGACCAAAGGGCACAGAGAAAGTATCCAAATTAACAAACTTAGAAATGAAAAGGGAGATATAACAACGGAAACTGAGGAAATCCAAAAAATCATCAGATCCTACTACAAGAGCCTGTACTCAACACAACTGGAGAATCTGGAGGAAATGGACAATTTCCTTGACAGATACCAAATACCAAAATTAAATCAGGACCAACTAGACCATCTAGACAGTCCCATAATGCCTAAAGAAATAGAAGGAGTCATAGAAAGTCTTCCAACCAAAAAAAGCACAGGACCAGATGGCTTCAGTGCAGAATTCTACCAGACCTTCAAAGAAGAGTTAACACCAATACTCTTCAAACTATTCCACAAAATAGAAACAGAAGGAACACTACCCAATTCCTTCTACGAAGCCACAATTACGCTGATACCAAAGCCACACAAAGATCCAACAAAGAAAGAGTACTTCAGACCAATATCCCTTATGAACATCGATGCAAAAATACTCAATAAAATTCTGGCCAACCGAATCCAAGAACACATCAAAACGATCATCCACCATGATCAAGTAGGCTTTATCCTGGGAATGCAGGGTTGGTTCAATATACGGAAATCCATCAATACAATCCACTACATAAACAAACTCAAAGAACAAAACCACATGGTCATTTCATTGGATGCTGAAAAAGCATTTGACAAAATTCAGCATCCTTTCATGCTTAAAGTCTTGGAGAGAACAGGAATTCAAGGCCCATACCTAAACATAGTAAAAGCAATATACAGCAAACCGGTAGCCAGCATCAAACTAAATGAAGAGAAACTTGAAGCAATCCCACTGAAATCAGGGACCAGACAAGGCTGCCCCCTTTCTCCTTATCTTTTCAATATTGTACTAGAGGTACTAGCTCGGGCAATTCGACAACATAAGGAGGTCAAAGGGATACAAATTGGAAAGGAAGAAGTCAAACTATCATTATTTGCAGACGACATGATCGTCTATGTAAGTGACCCAAAGAACTCCACTAGAGAACTCCTACAGCTGATAAACAACTTCAGCAAAGTGGCAGGTTATAAAATCAACTCAAGCAAATCAGTGGCCTTCCTATACTCAAAGGATAAGCAGGCTGAGAAAGAAATTAGGGAAATGACCCCCTTCACAATAGCCACAAACAGTATAAAGTATCTTGGGGTGACTCTTACCAAACATGTGAAAGATCTGTATGACAAGAACTTCAAGACTCTGAAGAAGGAAATGGAAGAAGACCTCAAAAAATGGGAAAACCTCCCATGCTCATGGATCGGTAGAATCAATATAGTTAAAATGGCCATTTTGCCTAAAGCACTATACAGATTCAATGCAATACCCATCAAAATCCCAACTCAATTCTTCACAGAGTTAGAAAGAGCAATTATCAAATTCATCTGGAACAACAAAAAACCCAGGATAGCTAAAACTATTCTCAGCAACAAAAGAAAATCTGGGGGAATCAGTATCCCTGACCTCAAGCAATACTACAGAGCAATAGTGTTAAAAACTGCATGGTATTGGTACAGTGACAGGCAGGAGGATCAATGGAACAGGATTGAAGATCCAGAAATGAACCCACACACCTATGGCCACTTGATCCTCGACAAAGGGGCTGAAAACATCCAATGGAAAAAAGATGGCCTTTTCAACAAATGGTGCCGGTTCAACTGGAGGTCAGCATGCAGAAGAATGCGAATTGATCCATCCTTGTCTCCTTGTACTAAGCTCAAATCCAAATGGATCAAGGACCTCCACATAAAGCCAGACACTCTGAAGCTAATAGAAAAGAAACTGGGGAAGACCCTTGAGGACATCGGTACAGGGAGAAAGTTTCTGAACAGAACACCAATAGCGTATGTTCTAAGAGCAAGAATTGACAAATGGGACCTCATAAAATTACAAAGTTTCTGTAAGGCAAAGAACACCATCAAGAGGACAAATCGGCAACCAACAAATTGGGAAAAGATCTTCACCAATTCTACATCAGATAGAGGGCTAATATCCAATATATATAAAGAACTCAAGACGTTAGACTCCAGAACACCAAACAACCCTATTAAAAAAATGGCGTACAGAGTTAAACAAAGAATTCTCACCTGAAGAACTTCGGATGGCAGAGAAGCATCTTACGAAATGCTCAACTTCATTAGTCATTAGGGAAATGCAAATCAAAACAACCCTAAGATTTCATCTTACACCAGTCAGAATGGCTAAGATTAAAAATTCAGGAGACAGCAGGTGTTGGAGAGGGTGTGGAGAAAGAGGAACACTCCTCCACTGCTGGTGGGGTTGCAAATTGGTACAACCACTCTGGAAAGCAGTCTCGTGGTTCCTCCAAAAACTGGGCACCTCACTTCCAGAAGATCCTGCTATACCATTCCTGGGCATATACCCAGAAGACTCCCCACCATGTAATAAGGATACATGTTCTACTATGTTCATAGCAGTCCTATTTATAATTGCCAGATGCTGGAAAGAACCCAGGTATCCCTCAACAGAAGAGTGGATGCAAAAAATGTGGTATATCTACACAATGGAATACTATTCAGCCAATAGAAACAATGAATTCATGAAAATCTTAGGCAAATGGATGGAGCTAGAGAATATCATACTAAGTGAGGTAACCCAGACTCAAAAGGTGAATCATGGTATGCACTCACTAATAAGTGGATATTAACCTAGAAAACTGGAATACCCAAACCTAATCCACACATCAAATGAGGTACAAGAAGAAAGGAGGAGTGGCCCCTGGTTCTGGAAAGACTCAGTGAAACAGTATTCGGCAAAACCAGAACGGGGAAGTGGGAAGGGGTGGGTGGGAGGACAGGGGGAGAGAAGGGGGCTTACGGGACTTTCGGGGAGTGGGGGGGCTAGAAAAAGGAAATCATTTGAAATGTAAATAAATTATATCGAATAAAAAATATGTTATAGAAATTACAGTATAAATAAAAACAATAAGTTAAGAAAACAGGAAATGATAGAATATTTATTGAAAGTGGTATTATAAAATAGTTCTTTTTAAGTGATAAATAAAACCCTTGCTATTTAATTATTTAAAGAGAGATTATTAAATCAAAACACACAGTCAATGTGGATATAGATTAGAAGAATCTGAAGACAAGAATATTAAATTCATGGAATCAATCCTCATTATAATTGTGGATAATGTTTTTTAAATGTCATGTTGTAGCTCTGTCTCACTTTTCAATTGGAAGCAGAATGAATGACGTGAAATTACATGAAGTGGGTATTGTTGTTCTTTTGAAATGTATACATTAAGCAATTGGAATTTTCAGAGGATTTTTGGATATCTGAACTAAACTCTCCTACCTCTGACTCTACATTAGCCATGTTTCCCAAAGAAACTGAGCTATGGAGGCCAGAAAGTCCCAAGACATAATCAGAAAGCTGGAAATCCAGGTGAGCCCACATTATTGTTTCACTTGAGCATAGGTAGGCCTGAGACCCAGAAATATTTCACGTTGCAATCCAAAATGGAAGCAGGCAATTCTTGCTCTCTACAAGATCAGATCTACAAGGTCTCCTCAAGACCTTAGAGCTGATTGGATGGGGCCTTTTAAGTAATCAAAAGTACTCTACTTCATTCACTTTAAAATTCACATGTAAATTTTAGCTAAAAGTACTTTCATAGACATACTTATAAAGTTTGACCAGGTACCTGGGTACTATTGCCCAAGCAAGTTGACATATAACCGATGTCATCACATCTATCTAATAACTTTTCATTTTCAGGTAGAATGCTTTATAGAGGGAAAGGATAGCTGGAGAAATCCCAAGGCACATGCTTTTACTTCTATTCTGGGAGTTGGAGACTAGTTACTGGATTTGAACCACACAAAATACTGGCCATTTGTTAATAACAAATATTTAATAAGTATCAGCTTCTATTAAATTTCTTGTAGAACCCATTATATAATCCTTTCCCTGTATAAAGCATTCTACCTGAAATTGAAATCTCATTAGATAGATGTGATGACATCGTTTATATGTCAACTTGCTTGTGCAATAGTACCCAAGTACCTGGTCAAACTTTAAAATAAGTATTTCTGTGAAAGTACTTTTAGCTAAAATATGTGACCAATTTGTAGAAAAATTCCAACATTCTTTTTCTTCTGTACAACTTTGTAGTCATAGAACTTCAGACAAATTATTTGCTTATAGTTTTTACAAGCTGATATGTACTGACATGTTGATCATAGGTGCATACTCTAAAAGTCAGAGTAGGATTTCTAAGTCAGGGCTCTATTTTTTCCTGCACATCTGTGAGCCATAAGTTTAAAAATGAGTTTTCATTAGAAATCATAATTCTTTTTCAGTGTGAACATTTTATGATTTTTTATAAGCTCATTTGGGCTCAGCTTATATAGTCAGTTCTCAGTGATCTGGGGATGGTTCAGGGAAATTAACACTTGAGGCATGTGGCTTGTTAACAGCAGGGTGGCATTCCTTATCCATCCTTAGGCCTGGATACACTTAAACTCCCATTGAGAGAACAGCAGAAAAAGCAGACTTAAAAAGA
Organism: Apodemus sylvaticus; assembly: GCF_947179515.1. Lineage (NCBI taxonomy): Eukaryota > Metazoa > Chordata > Mammalia > Rodentia > Muridae > Apodemus > Apodemus sylvaticus. The sequence continues at coordinate 83,107,683 of NC_067476.1, read as the reverse complement.
ACCCCACATACTAATCTAAACTTGACATATCGTTGTCTACAGGAAAAAAAGTGTTTTCCTCTATCATGGACTAACAGTCACCAGCCTTGACTGAGGGTTTGGCATGTAATATATTAGTGCAGTCAATAGATCTTTGAAGCAGGTACTATTTTAACACTGTGTGAGGTAAGCATATATGTGGCATACATGCTAGCATTTATGTGTTGCAGATGTATGAGGCTTCGTGTGAAGGCTAGAACTTGGCATTGGGTAAGTTCTGTCTCTTTTTATTTACAGAGACAGTGTCCTTTAGATGAATCCAGAACTTACTGATTCTGGCTATCCTAAGTAGCCAGCTTGTCCCAGGGACGCCCCATCTCTGTCTCTTGAGAATTTGGATTACAGGTGGGTACCATACATGCCAGTTTTTTTTTTTTTAATGTGAGTACTAGAGCTATAAATTCAGGACTCATGATTTCATGGCCTGTATTTTATCTACTGAACCATTTCCCCTACCCATTTACAACTCCCAGCAGAGGACAAGATAGAGATAGTCTGGAAATTTAAATTGCAAAATGATGTGAACCCACAAAACATCCAGTTGATAAGTCCATATGGTATAACGGAAATTATAGGTCAGATCATATCATCCCTTAGTTGTGCCTAAAACTATCCAGTGATCCTCCTTTCAAGGTCTACCTTTGTACATGTCTTCAGAGGAAGTACATATCGATCCTATTACCATTCTTTTGTTCTCAGCCAGCTGTTATCTGCTTCCCACACCTGACTGAATCTGAACACAAGCTGAATCACAGTTAATAGAAAACCTTTTAGGGACCACCCTTCAACCAGTTTCCATGGAAACAAATGCCAGTCTAGTAATAGGCTAATTTCTAGTTTGATTAAAATTTTGACAAAAAGTCATTTTATAGTAAGTGTTTCTTCCTGATATAACAGACTCATCTATTTGTTTTCATCCACTCAAATATTCTGGATGCTGTGTTTGATGGCCAACCAATTACCAGATACTAGTTAACATAAAGAAAAATGTTATTTAGGTACATCTAAACTGGGTTTGATTTAGAATATTAGTATATACCCTATATATGCAATTTAAATCTGGGTTAAAATATTCAATAATTTAAAAATAGTATTTATAATGATATAGCTTAATTTACACAGTAGATTAATGTGACAAAATGAGAAATTCTTATTTCAGAAACTATTTCTTGGATTTTTTTTTTCTCACTCACCAAAACGGGTAAATTGAGAGTAGAGTTCTTGTAAAAATTCAGATACATGTTTCTATGTGCCTTCAACTCCTCAGTGTATGTAATCTACCTGTGTTCTCTCTGGTTAATTCTTTCATAGAGGACATACAATTAATTTTTACTATTATTTTTATTCTTTAATCTTTTTTCACAGTACAGTCCCAATATCCTTCCCAGTCTGCCCTCTGACTGCCCCCTAACCCCCCTCTCCTGTCTCCTAAAGCACGTTACCCCCACCCCACCCCATTAGATGTCCCCACTCCCTGAGGCCTCAAGTCTCTCCAGGGTTAGGTGCAGAAGGCATACATTTCTTTTAATTGGATAGTTTATTTACATTTCAAATGGTCTCCCCTTTGAAAAACCCTATCCCATCCCCCTGCCTCTATGAGGGCGCTCCCACTCCTACCCAGCCACTCTCTCCTTCCCATCCTTGCTTTCCCCTACACTGGGGCATTGAACCCCCTCAGACCTAAGGGGCGCTCCTTCCACTGATGTCCAATAAGGTCATCCTCTGCCAAATATGGGCCGGAGCCATGGGTCCCTCCATGTATACTCTTTGGTTGGTGGTCCAGTCCCCGGGAGCTCTGGGGGTCTGGTTGGTTGACACTGTTGTTCTCCTCAAGGGGCTGCACACCCCCTTAACTCCTTCAGTCCATTCTCCAGCTCCTCCATCTGGGGCCCTTTGCTCAGTTATGATAGGTTGTGAGCATCCACCTCTGTATTTGTCAGGCTGTGGCAGGGCCTCTCATGAGACAGCCATATCAGGCCCCCATCAGCAAGAACTTCCCAGCATCATGTTTGGTGACTGAATATGGGATAGATTCCCCAGGTGGGACAGTCTCTGGATGACCTTTACATTTGGTCTCTGCTCCACACTTTGTCTGCATATTTCCTCCTGTGAGTATTTTGTTGCTCCTTCCAAGAAGCACTGAAGCATCCTCACTTTGGTCTTCCTTCTTCTTGGGCCTTCTATGGTCTATGAATTGAATCTTGGATATTCTGAACTTTTGGGCTAATATCCACTTATCAGTGAGTGGATACTGTGTGTGTTCTTTTGTAATTGAGTTACCTCACTCAGGAATTTTAAAGGATAGTTGCCACAACCTGGAAGGAAAGATGCTGTAAAGGGAGGATTGAACTACAAGTAGAAATCTTAGTCCCAGTAACAGTTTAAACAGCCAGATGAAGGTAGTAAAGTCACTTCATTCAAATGAGGGTTGGAATTGAGTCATGTAATCTTAATTAAGTTTCTTAGGTTAAAGTATGTATATGTGTGTGTATTGTGTGGGTGGCCATAAAAATATATTTATAAGAAAGAGTCATTGGCCTGGAGCTCACCAATTTCCTTATACTGGCTGGCCAGTGCTATCTAGGGATCTGGTGTCTCTGTCTCCTCTGTCATGGAATTTCAAGTGGATACTATCATATCTGGCTTCTTTATTTGCATTCTGATCAAAACTCAGGTTCTTATGTTTGAAAGGCAAGTACTTTCTTAACTGAGCTATCTTTCCAGTCCCATCTCTGGATTATTTATAGAATTATAGATTTAATTTTAGAGTTGTGTTATGGAGAAGGAACAACTTCACTCCCTCTATTTGTAAGAGGTTACTATATATTGTTTAATTTTGGTACTAATAGACACCATTAAAGAAAATTGTGATAATCTAAGTGTGGTATATTGTCATTTTCAGGAAGAAAATAAGAAAGGTTTTCTTTGTCTTTTGGGTTTTAAATTAATAAAAAGATGTAAGAACTTTGTGAAAGAAGACAAAGTATAAGTTCTCTCCATATTTGCCTCTTTCTTTTTCCCACAATGAGCTAATCATTAAATAGGACTACAGATTTGTGTCTAAAATAGTTCGGAAGAATTGGTATTCCTTATTTATTCTGTGGACTATGATTAAGAATATGCTAAGGTAAGAGTCACCCCAAGATACTTTTTACTGTTTGTGGCTATTGTGAAGGGGGTCATTTCCCTAATTTCTTTCTCAGCCTGCTTATCCTTTGAGTATAGGAAGGCCACTGATTTGCTTGTGTTGATTTTATAACCTGCTACTTTGCTGAAGTTGTTTATCAGCTGTAGGAGTTCTCTAGTGGAGTTTTTTGGCTCACTTAGGTAGACTATCATGTCATCTGCAAATAATGATAGTTTGACTACTTCCTTTCCAATTTGTATCCCTTTGACCTCCTTATGTTGTCGAATTGCCCGAGCTAGTACCTCAAGTACAATATTGAAAAGATAAGGAGAGAGGGGGCAGCCCTGTCTAGTCCCTGATTTTAGTGGGATTGCTTCAAGTTTCTCTCCATTTAGTTTGATGCTGGCTACCGGTTTGCTGTATATTGCTTTTACTATGTTTAGGTAGGGCCTTGAATTCCTGTTCTTTCCAAGACTTTAAGCATGAAAGGATGCTGAATTTTGTCAAATGCTTTTTCAGCATGTGAAAGATCTTTATGACAAGAACTTCAAGACTCTGAAGAAGGAAATGGAAGAAGACCTCAAAAAATGGGAAAACCTCCCATGCTCATGGATCGGCAGAATCAATATAGTTAAAATGGCCATTTTGCCAAAAGCAATATACAGATTCAATGCAATACCTATCAAAATCCCAACTCAATTCTTCACAGAGTTAGAAAGAGCAATTAACAAATTCATCTGGAATAACAAAAAACCCAGGATAGCTAAAACTATTCTCAGCAACAAAAGAAAATCTGGGGGAATCAGTATCCCTGACCTCAAGCAATACTACAGAGCAATAGTGTTAAAAACTGCATGGTATTGGTACAGTGACAGGCAGGAGGATCAATGGAACAGGATTGAAGATCCAGAAATGAACCCACACACCTATGGCCACTTGATCCTCGACAAAGGGGCTGAAAACATCCAATGGAAAAAAGATAGCCTTTTCAACATATGGTGCTGGTTCAACTGGAGGTCAGCATGCAGAAGAATGCGAATTGATCCATCCTTGTCTCCTTGTACTAAGCTCAAATCCAAATGGATCAAGGACCTCCACATAAAGCCAGACACTCTGAAGCTAATAGAAAAGAAACTGGGGAAGACCCTTGAGGACATTGGTACAGGGAGAAAATTTCTGAACAGAACACCAATAGCGTATGCTCTAAGAGCAAGAATTGACAAATGGGACCTCATAAAATTACAAAGTTTCTGTATGGCAAAGGACACCATCAAAAAGACAAATCGGCAACCAACAAATTGGGAAAAGATCTTCACCAATCCTACATCAGATAGAGGGCTAATATCCAATATATATAAAGAACTCAAGAAGTTAGACTCCAAAAAACCAAACAACCCTATTAAAAATGGGGTACAGAGTTAAACAAAGAATTCTCACCTGAAGAACTTCGGAGGGCAGAGAAGCATCTTAAAAAATGCTCAACTTCATTAGTCATTAGGGAAATGCAAATCAAAACAACCCTGAGATTTCACCTTACACCAGTCAGAATGGCTAAGATTAAAAATTCAGGATACAGCAGGTGTTGGAGAGGGTGTGGAGAAAGAGGAACACTCCTCCACTGCTGGTGGGGTTGCAAATTGGTACAACCACTCTGGAAATCAGTCTGGCGGTTCCTCAGAAAACTAGGCACCTCACTTCCAGAAGATCCTGCTATACCACTCCTGGGCATATACCCAGAGGATTCCCCACCATGTAATAAGGATACATGCTCTACTATGTTCATAGCAGCCCTATTTATAATTGCCAGATGCTGGAAAGAACCCAGGTATCCCTCAACAGAAGAGTGGATGCAAAAAATGTGGTATATCTACACAATGGAGTATTATTCAGACATTAGAAACAATGAATTCATGAAATTCTTAGGCAAATGGATGGAGCTAGAAAACATCATACTAAGTGAGGTAACCCAGACTCAAAAGGTGACTCATGGTTTGCACTCACTAATAACCTAGAAAACTGGAATACCTCAAACATAATCCATACATCAAATGAGGTACAAGAAGAATGGAGGAGTGGCCCCTGGTTCTGGAACGACTCAGTGAAGCAGTATAGGGCAAAACCAGAACGGGGAAGTGGGAAGGGGTGGGTGGGAGGACAGGGGCAGAGAAGGGGGCTTATGGGACTTTCGGAGAGTGGGGGGCTAGAAAAGGGGAAATCATTTGAAATGTAAATAAAAAATAAATCGAATAAAAAGAAAAGAATATGCTAAGGGCCCAAGTGAAGATACCTCAATACCACTTGGGAGGGAGAAGAAAGCAATCATAGGAGGGGGGAGAGAGGGATCTGGGTGTGAATAGGGACAGGAAGGGGAAGAGGGTAACACAGTCGGTGTTTTTTTTTTTGGGGGGGGGGAGGCAGGATTGAAGCCCCGAGGGCCAGCAGAAAGAATGGAAACAGGCAACCTCAGAAGGTAGGAGGTGGGGGAACCCTCTACAAAGTACCAGAGAACTGGGAGATAAGAGACTCTCAGGACTCACCCTACAGTGTGGGGAGAGGGAACTTGTAGAGTACACCTCCAATAGAAAGACAGAGGCTCAAGTAGAGGTATGGGGTTGTCATCCCCACAGTCAAAATCTCTGACCCAGAATTGTTCCTGTCTGAAAGAACTGCAGGATCAAAATAGAGAAGAGCTCGAGGGAAAGGAAGTCCAGTGACAAGCCTAAATTGGGATCCAGCTTTGGGGGAGGCCCTAAGACTTGACACTATTACTGATTCTATGGTGTATTTACAAACAGGGACCTATCATGACTGTCCTCTGAATAGCCCAACAAACAACTAAAAGAGTCAGATGCAGATTTTTACATCTGTCCAATGGACAGAAACTGGTGACCCCTGTGGTTGAATTAGGGAAAAGCTGGGAGAAGTTGAGGAGGAGGGTGACCCTATAGGAAGACCAGCAGTCTCAACTAACCTGGACCCCTGGGGTCTCTCAGAAACTGAGTCACCAACCAGGCAGCATACACCAGCTGATATGAGGCCCCCAACACATATACAGCAGAGGACTGCTGGGTTTGGACTCAGTCAGAGAAGATACATCTAACCCTCAAGATTGAAACTTGTGGCTCCAGGCAATGGGAACTCTGGTGGGGGTGGGGTGTGGACATCCTCTTGGAAATGAGGTGGGGAAGGAGGTATGGAATGTGGAACATTTGGAGGGTGGACTTGGAGGGAAGTAAAGACTAAAGAAAAAATATAGTAAGCCAACTAAGAGGAAGTTTACATCTGTAAACTAGATACAATTTTGTCCTTAGTTGTTGCTGTATACTTGTTAGTAGCTGGCAATGAGGAAAAGACATAAAAAGAATGGAAATTCAAGGTATGCCAAGATTAGTTCCACTCGAAAGAGAAATGTGAACCATTATCAAGCACATTCTACAGTAAGCTTGAGAAGAGTAGAGGGATGTGCCCAAGGTGAAACTTAAAAAGGGGTTGAAGTGCCTTGTTTTCAGAGTGGATCAGATCACTAGAAACTGCTTCATGGTGATAAGGAGCTCTACTTTGTGTTCTGAATGGGAGTAGTGAGAAGTGACACAAAATGAAGAAAGGAGGCCTCTGAACGTGGAAACAGTCCCGGCGGCACTACAGAGAAAGCCAGGACTTCTTGATATTGAGACCCATGCCACTTCTAAAGTGATGATGCTTTGAGCAGAGTGCAGTGTCACATGGGAACTGGAAAACTGGATTGGTGGCTCAGCTCTTGGGAGGGGTGCAGTGTGCAGGATTTTTGAGCAGTGGTGTTGACATTTAGAACCATTCAGAAAAACCAAAGGAAGTAAATGCATGCATTGCTGAAACCAAGGGAGACTGAAGGGAGGAAGGATGAAAGTGGGGCTTGGAAATGTCTACTCTAAAGGAGATGAGAAAGAAGCACCCTCGTAGAAGCACTTGGAGGTGGGATTAGATGGGGGGTTTCTGGAGGGGAAACCAGGAAAGGCGATAACATTTGAAATGTAAATAAATAAAATATCCAATAAAAATATAATAAAAATAATGACAATTTAAAAAGGAGACAGCACACACACACACACACACACACACACACACACACACACACACAAAGAACCAAACTATAGACGGGCCTTGAGGTGTCATGGAAATTCTAGGAGGAAAGAGTTTCAAGAAAAGAGTGATAAGTTGGACTGAGTATTGGGGAGAGATATTGGAGGGAGAAAACCACAATTCATCATCCCTGGTAACTTTTGATAGGCCAATGTCAATTTTGGATGTGTATAAAAGTCAGTTTTCATAGTGTAAAGGAGGTTTTGGCTGGTACACAAGCAGTGATGTCCATGCTAAAAAAATTCTATGCTATGAAACAGGGACTATTACTCAAAGAGGCAACACTAGTAAGGAAAAGAAAGATTTAAGATTGGAGAGAGCTGTTTTCACACTTACTGCTGGGAGCTGGGATTCATGCTGCAACTTTCTTCTTTTCTTTTCCTTTCTTTTCCTTTCCTTTCTTTTCTTTACTTTCATTTTTCCTTTTCTCTCCCTTCCCTTCCCTTCCCTTCCCTTCCCTTCCCTTCCCTTCCCTTCCCTTCCCTTCCTTTCCTTTCCTTTTCTTTCCTTTTCTTTCATTTTAATTTCTCTCCTTTAGCTATTGCTTAACTTAGAGTTATTATTGCTGGGATGAAATACCATGATCAGAAACAGCTGGAGAGGACAGGGTTTATTTGGCACGTGTATCCTGGGTTACAGTCCATTGAGTGAAGTCAAGTCAGAAACTCCAACTGAAAGCAGAAGCTGATGCAGACAGAGGCCATGGACAAGCACAGATTCCTGGCTTGCTCCTCATGGTTTGCGTAGCCTGCTTTTTTATAGAACCCTGAACCACCAGCCCAGGGTTGATACCATCCTCAATTATTTCTCCAACCCCCCACCAGTCATTAATTAAGACAATTTCCTGCAGACTTCCACATAGCCCAGTCTTTTATTTTCTTAATTGGGGTTTGCTCCTCCGAGATGACACTAGCTTGTGTCAAAATGGCAAAACTATCCAACTCATTCATGTAGTAGAGTGGTAGGTAATTTCTTCTTTTCTTTCTATGAAGATTCCAAAGTAATTGATTCAAACTGTCTATTTTTTATATAAATGAATCAATTCGTGGAGGAAAACATCACTTCAGTCATGGAAATAAGGCTTCCCCTGGGACTTTATCTAGAGTCATTATGGAAATAATGGACTTGGTCTTGTATTCTTGTATTGATCACACTAAAAGCAACACAAAGTCATAGAATCCTGTCTATAAATTAAGAACTCAGAGAAATGAGAATTTAAATTTGTTTATAAAGAGGTGAAGAAGAAGGAGGGGAAAATGAAAAAGGAGAAGAGGAATACAGAGGTGAGAGAAAAAGAGAGAGAAATCTGGCTGTTGAGATGATTTGAACTTCATAAAATGTGGTACTACGGTGTGGAGCATAAGAAACCAGAAAGATTTGCCTGGTTACAAGTTGTGTTTGTCATGTCTACTGATACTGAATAAAATAGAAATGTAAGAATTTCCAGAGTTAAGTTGATATGGAGAAACAAATGAAAGAAATGGGTAATAAATGGCTTAAAAAATATGTTAAACTGTAGGAAGAAAAACCAGAAATGATTTGACACTTATTCAGTATGTTTTATTGATTATTTTTGGCAACTAGTGAATGAGATGTTGTTGTTATTAAGATGCTATGTTGCTGATTGTGTTCTATGGTTGACTGATTAGAGAGAAAGAGAGAGATAGAGACAGAGAGAGAGAAAGAGAGAGAGGCAGAAAGAGAGAAATAGAGAGGCAGAGAGAGAGAGAGAGCAGCATCCTGTAAGGAGATCTTTGAAATGTATTACATACACTACACACACACCATACATTTACACAGACCACAGATACACATAAACACACACACAACACATACTATACACACACTCATACACACATAGAGGCATGTACACACATATATCTTCACCATACATATACTATACATACACTGCACACAAACCACATACACATACACACACACACTCATACACACACACACAACACATACTATACACATACTCACACACACAGAGGCATGTACACACATACCACACATATATCTCCACCATACATATACTATACATACACTGCACACAAACCACATACACATACACACGCACACTCATACACACACACACATACATATATATAATACTACAAATACACACACAGGCACATACAGGTGTATGCACATACCACACACACACCCATGCCATTTACATACCAGACATATACACACATCACAATATATACACACGCTACAATGCATAAATATAAGCATGCCACTCCCACATACTACACACACCACACATATGCTCATGCCATACATACATACATACATATGCATGCATATTACTTGCATATACAGGACATACAAACACATCATACACACACTACAGACAAACTACACATATACAGGTATGCACACACAAAAAGCTATGCATACACACAGCACACACATACATACATCACACATACATACTCTGTCTATATGTACTGTGTGTTTATTTGTGGTGTGTACCATCTACACACCACAAATATACACACAGTACATACAGACACAGAGCATACATACAGACATACACATACCACACATACACCCATAGTGTACAAACACCACATACACACACAACCACACATATACATACATATACACATAGCACATATATATATATGTGCTATATATACACACTATATACAGATATAACACATACACACACATATACACACATCTACCTTATGAGCACTATCTTCTTTATCATTGCTCTTTGAAAACAGAGCTTCAATTAAACCATAACATAGCAGTTGAGTATAATCTTTGACATCATTAACCTGACAAGTCATGATAATTGCAAGCAAGGGTACAGTGAAAATAGGAGCATTCATTGGTGTAAACAAAGATTTATTTAGGGAAACTCAAAACTGCTGAGGCTATCTCTCCATATCTCTGGGAACTGAAAGGCTAGTAAAAGACTGAGAAGATCTTGTCAGTTTTTAAGGGGTATGTTTGTACAGTGAGAACAGCCTGGAAGTTAGAGGTTTGCACAGGGACTTGATATGTGTTACAGGTGTGTGTTGATAGGGAACTAGATGCTTTATTGCTGGAGGGGACAGTTAAAGGATGTAATGGTTTTTCATGACAGATATAAAACCATTTCTTAGGGATGTTAAATTTAGGCTTTGTTTATCTGTAAGCAATTCTTCCATTTACCCAGATCAAATCATTTCTAACATTGTCAGTAGTGCTAAGGGTGGGGGCACATTAGATCTAACATTAAGGCTGTCTGAATATGGCCCTTTTCTATCTCTATACTTTTGGTTTTTCCTTCTTCTTTTCCTCTTATTCCTTCCTTATGAATATTTACATAGTTTTAGGCAAGGGGATTACAAGTTTGAAAGAGATCGATATGGTCTTTCCTGTCACTGTGGTTTTAGAAAGCGACAGAAAGGATTAGGAAGAGACCAAATATTTCAGGAGCCTGAAGTCTTATATCTGTTTTACCAAGTGCAGAAGTTTTATAAGAGCATTACTTATTGATAAGTTGTCAAGACAGAATCAGCAGTGCTTATTTTTATTGAAATTGGAAAGTTGATTATGTCCAACAAGATTGACAATTTATGTGGCTAAACCTTGGGAGAGAAGTCAGTCTTCTAAAATAGTGTACTCAGCTATCCTGCCTCCAGTTTTCTTTTATTTAACTGAAGATCAATAACTGTATTTCAGCATACTCCTGGTTTTTTTTTTATTGCTACTTGATCCAAATAACAAGTGTTCATTAAGCAAAAGCTTATTTGTTGTCCTTGATTTTGTTGCTGTTGGTCGTGTGTGTGTGTGTGTGTGTGTGTGTGTGTGTGTGATGAGTGTGTTTATGTGGTGTGATGGTGTGTGTATGTGTGTATGTGTGACAAGTGAAGGACATTGGATTATTTGCAATGATTTCTTTATCTTCGGGACAGGTTTTGGCACAGGGGAACTCTTCAGTGTGTGAGGTGAGCTAGAAGGGACATTCGTTCCTGCAGAGGTTACAGGAACAATCGCACTAAACTACAAACTGGCTGTGGGGATGCAATGGAATTTTCAAAAGGAAAATATTTCATGTACATTGCCTTGTCATGTTAAAGAATCTACTGCTCCCTGTAGGGTTTAAATTTTTACAATGGTTTCTGTGACAGGATATACTCACATTGCACGATATATTTAATTCAACCTGTGCTTATATAACATCTAAAACTAGTCTGCTCAGGACTTTGGTAAAGTTGAAAAGCTCCCGGTGCCTCCTGATCACTTTTCAACCTTACTCACTGTCTGACTCCATTGTTGTTTCCACACTAGGTGGGTTTTGGACCTCACAATTACACCCAGCGTCTCTGTCTGTTACTCTCATTTGTTTGTCAGGGAAAAAAATGCATCTGTTCTATTTATATCAGCTTAGGAAAAACATGGGAAGGAGTTATCCTCTCTTTCCTCTGTCATTTTATTTATATTTCTGTATTAAAGATAGAAAAAAAAGAAATAGGAATTAAGTATATTTTACAAATTGCATCAAGCTCCTTGTAAGCTCAAACAATGTCATAGTCATTGACACTGGTTTTAATCTGTTAATAGAAAACTACCCAGAAACTTGGCTTTAGTTTTACCCTCTCTGTCCGGACTTGTACTGTCAACTCGACACAAACCTGCAGTCATCTGGGAAGGAGGGCTGACCTCAACTGAGAAATTGCTCTAATCAGAGTGTCTTGTACGCATGCAATGCAATGTTTTCTTAGCTGTTACCTTATGGTGCTGCCCGTACACAGGTAGATCTAGGCTGTGTAAAAAGGCAGCTAAGCAGGAGCCTGGAAGAAACTAGTGAGAGTCACTCTTCCGTGGTTTTGCTTCAAGCTCCTGCCTTGAGTTTCTGCCTTGGTATCCCTTCATGATGTACTGTAACCTGGAAGTCAAATAAACCGTTTTCTCTTCAAGTTGCTTCTGGTTGTGGTGCTTATCACAGCAACAGAATCCAAGCTAGAATACCTTCAAACCACAGTACATACTTTCTGAAGCTTCCCTTCAGATTTTGGAAGCATGCACACATTTGTGTTTCTCACGGATAAACTTTAGAAGTAAATGAGATAACTCACGTGAAAGTGCTTTATATATTTACAAAGTACAGAAACTATACCTACAAATTGGAATCTCTAGACCACCGATTTTCACATATGCTTTCAGTTCTATCTCAGATTCTCTGGAGTGGTATTTACCATATAGAAATAAGCAAGCATCAGGATTGTACGATAAAGAAGGATTCTCCATTTTTTCCTATGAGTGAAATGCTCCTAAGGCACAGTGTTCTCATACACTTTATAGGTGCACATTGTGATTTTTTTTATAGCCAAAAGCTCATTCGCCTTGTCATCTGTTCAGGAGATTAGAAAGTTCCTATGCTTTCCCTTCTTATTCCAATATAACAGGTGATTCTTTCATTTATTTATTTATTTATTTATTTATTTATTTATTTATTTATTTATTTATTTATTTATTTACATAGCAAACACTGCCCCCTAACAGTCCCCTCACAGAATCCCTTTCCCTACCTCCTCCCTTCTCTTCTGAAGGGGCTCCCCTTGAGTATTCCAGATCCTGGTGCATCAAATCTCTGCCAGATTAGGAGTCTTCCACTGAGGCCAGACAAGGCAGCTCTGTTGGTAAAAGGATACCACCGTCACACTGCAGCTTTAGGGAGAATCTCTGCTCCATTTGTTGGGGAACCTCATGGAGACTGACCTGACCATCTGCTGCATATGTGCCTGGGGCCTCGTTCTGGCCTGTGTATGTTCTTTCATGGGTGGCTCAGTGTTTGAGAGCTCTCAGATATCCAGATTATTTGACTCTGTGGGTTCTTCTGTGGGGTTCCTATTCCCTTCAGGGTCTTGCTTTCCCCAATTCTTCCAAAAGGGTCCTCAATGTCCATCTAATGTTTGGCTATGGGTATCTGCATTTGTTTCAGTCAGCTGCTGGGTAGAACCTCTCAGAGGACAGTTATGCCAGGCTCCTGTCTGCATGTATAACAGAGTATTATTAGTAATGTCAGGGATTTGGTGCTTGCCCATGGGATGGTTTTTAAGTTGGGCCAATTATTTGGCTAGCCGTTTCTTCAGTCTCTGCTCCATTTTTGTCCTTGCATTTCTTTTAGACAGGACAAATTTTGGGTGCAAAGTTTTGTGGGAGGGTTGATCTTCTTATCACTCCAGTGAGGATCCTGCCTGACTGGGAGGTGGCCTCTTCCGGTTCCAGGCCTACACTGTTAGGCATCTCAGCTCAGGTCACTGACACTGACTCCTGGGGGGCTTTCCAATCCCAGGTCTCTGGGACTTCCCCAGCTGCATATTTCCATTCACTCTCCTGTCTCTTCCCACATCCAATCCTCCCCATCTCCTCCCCTCCACTCCACTCCTGTTCCCTCTCCCAGCCAGTTTTCTCCTTCCCTCTATCTCCTATCACAATTTTGTTTTATCTTTTAAGTGTGATTCAAGTATCCTTGCTTGGACCTTCTTTCCTGTTTAACTTCTTTGGATCTGTGGGGTGTACCATGGATATTCTTTAGTTTATGGTTAATATCCACTTATCAGTTAGTGCACACCATGCACATCATTTTGGGTCTAGGTTACCTTACTCAGGATGATATTTTCTAATTCCATCCATTACCCTGCAAAAATTACAATGTTCTTATTTTTAATAGCTACATAGAATTCCATTGTGTAAATGAACTACATTTTCTGTATCCATTCTTCAGTTGAGGGATATCTGGATTGTTCTCAGTTTCTGACTATTATCAATAAAGTTGCTTTGAACATAGTGCAGCATATGTCCTTGTGGTATGGTAGAACATCTTTTGGTTATATGGTGTGTCTTCAGGTAAAACTACTCCCAATTTTCTGAGAAACTGTCAGATTGATTTCCAAAGTAGTTGTATAAGTTTGCAATCCCACCAGCAATGGAGTTTCCCCTTTCTCAACATCCTCTTCAGGATGTGCTATCACAGAAGTTGATGATCAAAGAAAACATTCATTCTAGGTTGAATTTGAGTTCCTAGATCTTGTGATCTAGGGACATGGCCATAGGCTTTGGTGTGCACCATAAAAATACAGTAAATACCAATAAAGAATAAATCTATTATGAATATAAGAATAGAGAATAGATAATTATATAGTTTAGCTGAATAAGACTTTAAAATTTAAACTGAGATAGATGGCGATCTATTTCTTGGTAAATACAAATTTTTTTCAGCATAGGAAAAAACTTGCTACTCTAGACCGACCTGAATAAACTTTGTTAAGCAGAGTCAGAGGAATTATTGCTTTGAGGTTAACACTTGTGGAGAGAAAGAGAGATGGGAAATGTTTAATTAGTATGAATTTCAAATGAAGAATATATAATCATCAATCCTGTTGTAATTTCCTTTAGTGTGTAGTGCTTTTAATCTGTTTTCTAAGAATGTGTTTTAACCTGCGCCTATAAGGTAATCTTTTCTTACATAAAGAACTTTGTCTTAGTATAAAAAGGCTAAGAGAAAAAATAAAGTTCTTGGAGTAAGCTTGTTGATGTTTGCTCTCCACCAAATGAGTGTAAGTAAAATAGTTGGAGCTTTGCCCATACTCCAAATGCATGCATACATATGTATTTAAAGTGGTTGGAGCTTCACTTGTTTCATCCACTAAGTGTGTGTGTGTGTGTGTGTGTGTGTGTGTGTGTGTGTCTGCCTTACATCGTTGCTGACCCTACCTCCCCTCCTTAGATCACCGAACACATTGATGGAGCTGGAATTTGACAGTCAAATATGTGTAAAAAACTGCTATAGTTATTCGTATAACCACCACAGCTTAGTGGTTTAAAATATAAGTTTAACATCTCATAGTTTTATGTGCCAGAATTTTAATACTACTCTCATCTTATTAGGTTCAAATAAAAACAATTATTTCTAGAAACTCTTAAGGAAAATATTTTTTTGTCATTTCCAGTTTCTACAGCATATCCTTATAGGTAAAATTATGATACAGTTAATTTATCATCAAATTCAGCAATGTGAAAACTAATCCTTTTCTATTATTCTATTTTTCTATATCTGCCTGAACAGAGTCATAAAAATTCTCTGATTTTAAGTGCTCATTGGGTCTACTCCATAGTGTATAATATTAAAAATTCTCCTGCCACAGAAGTTAACATAGTCATGGGTTCTAGGAATTAGATCACAGATATTTTTTACAGACATTATTTCTTCTATAAAATATTAAGATTTATCTTTACTTAAAATTTCTCATAACTATAGTATGCTAGTATATCCAGAAAATGTTAGGTCCTAATTATAAATTAAAAATCATTACTGTAAGTCTAATATATTATAAAACTCTCACCGTTTATTTCCTTTTGAAAAGGAAGTAACATGCTTAATCTTGATTATGAGCCTGGTGAGGACTACAATCACCATAAAAACAAGCTTCTAAGCATGTCTTAGAGCTTTTCTATATTAGGTCAATTGCAGTAAAGAGTCACCCTCAGTGTAATGGTACCAGCCCATGGGATGGGTTTTCTAAACTCAGTAGAAAGGAGAAAGTGACCTCAGGGTGACCTCTTAAAGAGTTTTGCTTCCTGATTATAAAGGCAATGTGATAAACTGCCTCTCTTTCTAGCATACCTCAGATCCTGTTGCTATGGCTTTCCAAACATAATGGGCCATGCCTTTAAACTATGAGTTAATCAAATCATTTCTTCATTCTTGTCATGTACATAATCATAACAAGGAAAGTAAATACTGCATTATGTTTCTCAAGAGCTTTAGGTTTATGACTATTACAGCTATTGTAGTTGGATGATTCAGAGTACGTGGACTTGATGTGAAGTTTTGGAAAGTGTTCGGGTTCAACAAAAGAGACCAAGAGCAGGGAAACACTTCAACAGATGCTTCTGCCTATGGGAAGAATTTCTATATGGTTAAGTAGCATCTTAGACATGAGAAGATTCCTGTGGCATGTGCATGTTTATATCATCATATACAGTGACTTGGATAGCAGAGGAAATGGTCTGTATGGATTTCTGAAATTTAACTACCATGAGCATCCAGAAGAACCTAAAGTAAATATCCCATCTGTAACAGAACTTCTGTCATGCAGAAGTAACTATGAACTACTGAGACCCTCTTGGAATTCTGTCATGTACACTGCGCTTCCTGGATGATATCATAGATAGTGACACAGTAGTGATTCAGTAGTTTCTTATGAGTAGACAGGAGGCATAACCACAGATTGCATATAATATGAAATGAAGGAGTGTAAGAATTTTGCAACTTCTTTTTGGGTACTAAGTTTATAGCTCACCCCTTCAGTTTTACTTGGTACCACTGAAGTAGCTGCTATTAACTATCTGTCCTTGAACAAAACAAATATTATCACACCTCTGTGTATTGCCTTAGGCTGTCCCTGCTATTACAAAGTCCTCTCCTTCTCTCCCTGCATCTTCAAGCCCCAGTTAAGCAAAGACCATCTGACCTGACTGGATTTTTATCACTTATTCTTTCCTCTGAGTTCCAGTAGTATTCCAGATATAGCTAGACAGATATAACCTTTGGAAGCATTTTTTAGTCTTAAAGCCTAGCAATTGCTAATGGTTGCTAATGATAAACTGAGGTCACTAAGAAGACAGACATATAAACAATTTAGTGTCCTGACTTGTGAATTCTCATATGCAGTATTGCCAGATTTATCCAAGGGAGGTAGATTATAGTGTACCATAGTCTTTTTAGAACTACGGCACAGAATTCATACTGAATCATCTGTTGTGTCTTCTCCCTTAGCAAATCTTCTCAGCATGTAGCATGCAATATGGGAAAAATTTCTTTTGGGCTGAAGTCTAGTACTTCCAATATCTAGAGTGAAAAACAAACCTTTCCCTTGGGCTTATCTTGTCTCTGGAAGTCTCTCTCTTTCCTACCTACTTCTGCCTTCAGCCCTAGAGTAGCCAGTTAGTGTGTAGTTCCTGGAAGATGACATACTCTGTATGTGGAACTGGAAAACTGTCTCAATGAAAAGAATAGAAAGAGAGAGAAGGGCTTGGGAATTCCAGGGAAAATGAACTTGTAGAAGTGTCTGACAGCACAGAGATCTGTGAGCCACAACCAGTTCTGTAGCATGCAAGCAAACAAGGAAGCTGTCTAGCAGTAAGCCATACAATAACAAGTCCAGACCATGGCCACCTATGGAGCTAGCAATGGTTCATTTTCTTCAATGCATAGGAACTAAGTGAGTTAGCAGAGAACTCACATGATGCCAATTTCTTTTCTTAAAAGAAGCTAATTTTTTTTCACAGCAGAAAAATGTGCTATGGATGTAGTTTTGTCTTCTCCAGAACATGTCTTAATACATTGGACAACTTTTATTTTGATTTATGGCTCTCAAAGTTTCCAGTAAAATGAGAATTACAAATGCTATTTCAAATGGAACAGCATTTGCACTTTTTGTTCTATTGCTCTGCTTGAGTTATGTTAACATGCTCCTAGACCTGTCTTGGCTGGGCTTGACTAACATTGTTTAAAACAATGAGCAACATGCTTCTGTAGCCTTGAAGGGAGCTGCTACTGGGGCAAATCCAGTCGATCTGAGACAGTGTCTGATAAGCACTGGAAAACAAGCAATGAGTTTCCTTCACTCTTCTTAAGCTCTTTGAACTTTAGTTAGAGATGCAGGGTCTACATTTGTAAAATTAAATAGCCTATTATTTAAAAGTCAGTATGAACCACACCATGAAAGGATAACATGCAATGTGGTGAGAAGTGCAAGATACAGACTCACCGTACTGTAAAAGGGTAGTGTGTAATGTGAAGAGGAGTGCATCAGCCAGACTCAGTGCATTATCAGTAGCATCAATACAGATGACATGGTGGAGGGAAGAACAAGACCTCAGAGCCCAGAAGATGAGTGCGTGCTGTCAAGGCTGTGACTTGAATTCAATCCCCAGGAGGAAAGAGAAACCCAACTTCTACAGTTGTGCTCTGATCACCACACCTGGAACATGGCACACATGCACATTGAATAAATAAATATTTATTTAAAAAAAAGAGGACTCTAGATCTTAGAGGATACTAGAAATTGGTTAAACAACTAAATCATCTGTATAGCCATCTAGGCCAAGAAATAGCCCATTATCTTCAACCATTGTTTCTTATCCAATAAGCTTTATTAGTCTCAATGTTAGGCAATGACATTGTAATTTGATTATCTGGTCCTGTGGGGGTTAAGCCATTGATAAAATTAATTTTACAATTTTATATTTACTTCCTTGTCTTTTTTGTTAGATATATTCTTTATTTATATTTCAAATGATTTCCCCATTCCTGGTTTCCCTTTCCCCGAAAAATCTCATAAGCCCTCTTCCCTCCCTCTTGTTCCCCAATCAACCCCTTCCCGTTTCCCTGTCCTGATATTCCCCTACACTGAAGCATCGAGCATTTCCCGGACTAGGGGCCTCTCCTTCCTTCTTCTTGGACATCATTTGATATGTGGATTGTGTCCTTGTCTTAAGTAGGAGAATATTGTTAAAAGCGATGCATTTGATAGGGAAGAGTTACAGGCCACAGTAGGATGCAGAAAAGCAGCGAGCTAAGGTGGGTGATCAATAACCTTATAGTGCTTCTTTTGTGGGAAGGGCTAAGTTTTTATGCTTTTGCCTTTTGTTTTATGTCTGGGTACTTCATGGTAATGCTCTCTCTAAAAGTACAGAAACAAAATATTCCAGGGCACTGATCACTGTAACTACCCGTAATCCTGTAAAATCAGGGTGTGTATGTTGTGTCTGTTAGGTAAGCTATCAATAGAAAAGGCTTCTGATATACTTGACACCAAACTGCCAGCTTGTATTTTAGAAAGCAAGGTTTAAAAAAACGCAATATACCAGCTCCAGATTTCAGTGCCAGCTCCAGAGATCAATATCATTTGTTCACCCCAGCAGGAACATTTGTTAAGAAATTACTCTTCCTCTGAGTTTCATGGAGAGATTAAAGCTTCACATACTGTAGTTATATGGCAGATCTCTCCACTGAAAGCAACAAGCTCCTGACAAGCTCCTGACAAGCTGGGATGAGCTGTGTTGTCTGTCTGTGATTGTGTTTGTGTCATGGAAGGGTGGGGCCAGTTCTCCTTTTTACTGAGCCCCAACCCCAAGGATTTATCACTACTGACATTCATACTGGAATAGAGCTTTCATAGAAAATAATTCAGTTGGGAACAGTACCTCAAATGCACACCTAGAACAGCATGGTTGGCTGGTAGAATAACCTGAAGGAAGCCAAGCTACCATGGTGGGTTGTGAGACCATCAGAAGGAAGCAGTCCTGAATGTAGATTTATTTATTCTATTTTTATTAGATATTTGCTTTATTTACATTTCAAATGATATTTGCTTTCCTTGTTATCTCTCCGAAAACCCCCTATCCCATCCCTCCTACCCCTGCTTACCACTCCCCCCAAATTTCCTGATCTGGCATTCCCCTACACTGGGGCGTTGAGCCTTCATAGGACTAAATGGCTCTCCTCTCATTGATGTCCGAAATGGCTATCCTCTGCTACACATGTAGCTGGAGCCATGAGTCCTTCCATGTGTACTCCTTGGTTGGTGGTTTAGTCCCTGGGAGCTCTGGGGGTACTGGTTGGTACATATTATTGTTACTCCTGTGGGGTTACACACCTCTTCAGCTCCTTGGGTCCTTTTTCTAGCTGTTCCATTAGGGATCCTATGCTCAGTCTTTTGGTTTGCTGTGAGCCCTGGGTATTTTGATCCACCTTCCAAGAAGGATCAAAGTATCCACACTTTGGTCTTCCTTCTTCTAGAGCTTCATGTGGTCTGTAAGTTGCATTTTGGGTGTTCCAAGCTTTTGGGATAATATCCACTTATCAGAGGGGATGTGGAGCAAGAGGAACACTCCTTCATTGCTGGTGGGATTACAAGCTGTTAAAACCACTCTGGAAATCAGTTTGGCGGTTCCTCAGAAAATTGGACATAGTAGTACTACTTGAGGACCCAGCTATACGACTCCTGGGCATATACTCAGAAGATGCTCCACATGTAATAAGGATGCATGCTCCACTGTGTTCATGGCAGCCTTATTTATAGTAGCCAGAAGATGGAAAGAACCCAGATGTCCTTCAACAGAGAAATGGATATAGAAAATGTGGTACATTTACACATGGGGTACTACTCAGCTATTGAAAACAATGAATTCATGAAATTCTTAGGCAAATGGATGGAGCTAGAAAATATCATCCTGAGTGAGGTAACCCAATCACAAAAGAACACACCCGGTATGTAGATTGATTTTTGACATAGGGCACCAAGGAAGGAAAACCATAATGTGACTGGATAGAATGTGGCAACTGTAAATCAAACCATACAAACCTTTGCTAGAGAAGGTTGTATGTATTGAGCATATGAAATCACAGTGAATATATAATAATATGTACATGATTATGAATGGAGCTAAAATTCCTATTGCTTGTAGACATGGCTCTTGAAGTGTCTTGGCATAATACATTAGTCACGTGTTTGTGCTCAAATCTAATAGTTATATAGCACACAACATCATAATGGTATTATTTGACAATAGCAGAAGACTTCTGGCTTATGTGTTTGTTATGCTATGAGTTTTTAGTCAGTGTTAAAGAGTTGTCAAACATAATTAAATGTATAATACTTTTTTAAAATTATTCACCACATACATTTATGTTATGATCACAATGCTTCTGTCTCCTTCCTTCTTGTGGTAAATATAACTTTGAAGCCTTAACATCTACTATGATGGTAATTGGAGATGGTCTTTGGGAATGTAATTAGGAATATATAAGGATGTGTTATATGACTGCAATTGGATTAAGACCTTTATGAGAAAAGACAGTTCTCAGTCTCTCCTTTGTAAGCACGTCACGATTAGGTCATGTGAAAATGGAAGATGGCAGTCTTTTTGAAGACAAAAAAGAAGCTACTAGAATGATCCCTACGCCACCAGACCCATGATTCTAGACTTCATAGACTCTAGAATCATTAGAAATAAATTTGTGTTTTGAACCATCTAGCCGTTGATATTTGCTAACGCAGCCCAAGAACACTATCCAGTTTCATAATGCTGTTGTTCACATAAATTTTCTTATATATATGGAATGCGTCCTCTTATAAACTATGCTTTTGATAGCCAACATGATTTCATTATCAGTAGTTATAGAGCTTAAAATACATTTATTTGCTTCATAGATGTACTTTACCATTTATAGGGTAAGTACTATAGTAATGTATTTTAAAATCAAAGGAATTTATTCCTTGTTTTTTTTATCTTGTTGTATTAACTTCTTTTAATGGATATATTTTTATTTGCATTTCAATGTTATCCCCTTCCCCAGTTCCCCCTCTCCAGGACAGTCTCTATCCCATTCTCCCTTCCCCTGCTTCTATGAAGGTGTTCCTCCACCCATCACCTCCCACCTCCCTGGCTTCGATTCTCCTACAATGGGTCATCTATCAAGCATTCACAGGACCTCTCCTTCAATTGATGCCTGACAAGGCTATCCTCTGCTACATATGCATCTGGAGCCATGTTATCTTATCAATAAAAATAGGAAATTTATTTTACTACCAATTAAAGAAAATACAACTAGCTATTTTTATAATTACAAATACCACATTATTGTACATTTTCTTGAAGAGAAATAGTTTCTCTTTCTGTGCTTACAATTTTATAGTTATTTTGTACAGGCTTTACCATTTCAAATATGGCTTCTCCCCCATGACCTATATAACTCCACTGCCAGAAGCCGTAGGGCAAATTCACATTGAGTAACCTCTGTACTCTGTAGCTTTGTGTTTATGACACCAGATGAGTTGGCACTAAGGTCTATGGGAGGAATTCTCAAAGTCATCGTAGCCTGGCAAAGCTAGCGATAACTATAAACCTCTGAAATGAGATGTATCTGAAGTTCAAAATGTCCACTGTGTGATAGAAATCACCAAGAGAAGAGATGTGAGTGGTAAGAGATGAGTCTTAATGAAAATATTCTCAATTAAATAATTTTCCAATATATAAAAGATCATAGGTCTTCCTTGTCTTGATTATCATCTATATCATTGTCTTTTGAACTCTCTTCCATTCTGAAAACTTATGTTTCATAAACATTGCATCTCTGTGATTAGGTACATATATGAATGTATATTTGTGTATGTATATGATGTAGGTGGATATGTATATGTAATCATATTTTCTAATGGAATGATTATTCTGTTTCCTTCTTTATCATGAAAAACATATTTTGTCTTTAAAAATCTAACTTATTTAATACAATCATAAGAATACTTCATATTACATACTTTCTAAAGTATGTTTTTAGTATTAAAGATAATTTTTTTGATGTTATATAAAATGAAATATCATTTTTATTTATATGCTGTCAAAAACCATCATGACTGGAGAAGAAAAGATACTTTATATATTACAAAAATATATACTGTAATATTAGGAGTAAATAATCTTGTCTATAACTCAATTACTATGGATTATAATTACTTTGGATGTAGGTCAGTGAATGTAGGCTATCCAGAGGGCTTATGAAGCATCAGTGGTTTGGATGAGGCTTAAAAAACAATCAACAATTGGAACTTAGAATCCCATTTTCTATTTGAGGTGATAGAGGAGATCATATTTCTTTCTTTCTTTTTAAATCTGTAATTCTGTTCCATTTCATCTTAAGAACAGTTTCTGAATGAGAAGAATTTGTCTGTAGGTTCATCACCACGGAACATGTTACTTATTTTTGAGTGAGCAACAACTCTTGTTGCTCTCCAGGGTACCACATGGCTCAGGTGTGTTTTCAGCTTTGAAGTCTTGCCTCGTTCCCCATAAAACCTCACCTCTTGGTTGCTTTGCTGGGGAGGCGAATAGCCCTGTCTCTGCTCTATATCATTTAGGTTTTATACTCCCGTCATTAGTTTTCACATGACTTAGTGCTTATCTAATGTCTTCAGAATATTAGTGAGGTCCTAAGAAAATTAAGATTTTATATTATTCATCTTCGATTTTTCATGCCAATATAGAGTACAACCTTTGAAAATTTAAATTTTAACCTTTGATGTAGTAAGTTAAAGCTAGATAGTTTATTTGGAGACTAACAAAGAATAACAAAACAAAATCTAAGCAAGAATAATTGTGAGTTTTTATGTACAGTATTATGACTCCACCTTAGAATGGGGAAATAAATTTTATAGTTATATGCTTAAATATTAATAGTAGTCAAATGAGATAACCGATATTCATTAAGTAATAATTTATATATTATTATATATTTTATATTAATATATATTAATTGATAAAATACATAATTATATATAATTATATATGACATAAATTTATATAACATATAAATAAAATATAAAAATATAGTATCTAAAACATATATTTTGCTTTTATGTTCTACTTGATAGTTATTTTAATAATTTAAGCAGTTTTCAATTTTAAGTGACTCTACACAAAATAAAAATATATGTTCATACCAATAGCATAAAAGCCAGTTAATAACTACAGTTTTAATAAATTGTTTGGTTCAAACAGGATTTTATTTAATCTAGTGGAAGAAAGTATTCTGCCAATCTAATGTCTTGATTAATCGTTTTTATGCTTGTCTGTGCTCATTAATATTCATAGAATACAGTAGATGAATTTTTAATAATCTAAGGTGTCTATCATGATTCCTATTTTCCCCCTCAGGTCTGCAATATGTATATAAAATCAGTATCTTGAATTTAAAGAGATCAATGCATTCTGACGTGAACATTTCATACAAGAAAAAAATTCAGCTGTAAGAATGTAAGCAGTTTTTTTTTCTCCATTAAACAAGAAGCTATATTGTAAAAGTTATTGTATAGTACTTTTTTCCAAAGTCATTTCTACTCTTCACCAGAGTTTTATTACTAGGTTTACCACTATTTGTATCCAATGGTAACCTGATCTTACAATGAAACTGGAGACAGAAAGGACCCAGGATGTCCAAAAAACTTTTAAAAAGCACACAATTGAAGAGTTACATTTTCTGGTCTTGAATCTCAATGCAAGGAAATGTAATTAAGATAATGACATATTTGCATAATGATGGTCATTCATAGAAGTAGATAGAGCTGAGAATCTAGGAACCAACTTTTTACCTTGACAGGAAATTTTTGAAATAAGAGTGCCACTGGGGATTTTTTCTGTAATAATTTATTATCTATCTATCTATCTATCTATCTATCTATCTATCTATCTATCTATCTATCTATCTGTCTGTCTGTCTGTCTGTCTATAAATTTTGGACCACACTTTAACTCAAAATAGACTATAAGTAATAACTGTCAGGATGTGACTTATGAAACCATTAGAGGGAAATGTAAAGATATATGTCAGCATTTGTGACCTGGATGTGCAGTGGGTTCTCAGATGAGACACCAAAAAAAAAAAATGATACATACAGATACACAAACAGCAAAAAAATATGTAAATAAAATGTTCTTTAAACATTAAAATGCAAAGCCAACATACATAATGGAGGACAAAATTTCTATAATAAGTATCAGATGTGGAATTATCTTAAAAAATACTTTTAGAATCCTATAATTCAAAAATTAAAATATAAGTAATCAAACTAAAAGTAGGTAAGTGATTTGAACAACCATTTCTGTAAAGAATATTTTTAATTACAAACTTGTTAATAAATAATAAGAACAAGAGATCTTAAACTTTTGTAGCTATTAAGATATGTAAATTGTACCTGTATGTTTCACAAGTTAAAAGAACAAAATTATATGGTTACACAAAACTTATTTCAAATGTTCATTTCAACAACATTTATGATATTCAAAATGTAGAAACAGCCTTAATGTCTATCAAATCATAAACAGGATATTATTTGGCAATAACAAGGAACAATGTATTTATGGACAGATGAACTTTGAAAATCTAATAATATAGCGATCCATCATTATAGACACAGTGGTTTTCTCATGTTTTCATTTATACTGAAGGCAAGAATTGGGAATTGCAAATACACACAAATGGAAAGTAAGGTTGTTAGTTAATAGCAGGGAATTTCTTGAATTTAATGACCATAATCTAAAATTAAACATTGATATTTGCACAGTCCTGGAGATGTAGTAAAATTATTGGAGCTTACACTTTAAGAAGGTAAAAGTTCTTTCTCAAGGTCATTATATTAAATGCTATCACAAGGTAATGCTTATTATAGTTCCATTTTATATGTGAGAAAATTTAGATATTTGACTAATTTTGGTAGTTGAGTAAAATTCTCATTTAATATTAAGTAACACAGTAAAGATTTTAGTCAAGGCAATTCTACCCTAGTTCCTTCCTTAAAAGCTTGGCATTCCTGCTGTTTTATGGATAGCCATGGCTACATTAGTACCATAATTGATTGATTTATGTGTGTGCATGTGCATGTGTTTGCTTGGCGGGGGCCCACCAAGGTATACAGCGCAACTCTCAGGAATTGTTTTCCTTCTGCCACTGGTTCCAGGAATCAAACACATTGCTAGGTTTGTCTGGCAAGCCCATTTACTGACTGAGAATTCTTGCTGGCCTATATTATTACAATAAAGTAATTATAGTTCTTTGAGATAGGGAATGCATAGTAAGTGGTACAGTATAATTATAACAGATGTGTCTGTGGCCAGCATTAATTTTTTCCTCAGGCACTTCAATAGATAAAGCAACTTGGCAAGAAACATGTCCTTTAACTCCACAGGAGAATATCAATCAGGCAAATTCATATCTTTTCCTTGAGCTGGCAAATATATCCACATTTCCAAAGTGTGTTTGGTTACACATCACAACACAACCATGATTAAATACACTGAAGTCAATAAAGAAAGTGAAGTCTTGGCACTTCAGAATTATAGAATGCTCATGAATAAATAGAATTTCCCATCTGTACAAATTTGCACACCTCACAACTTTGCTACTTGGAGATATTTCTCTGTTCTGCTTCTATTATTTTTCTATTTCTAATACTCTGTTTCAAAGAATTACCTCATACATCCTTACAGCTCTCTGATTTTTTTACCTACAGCTTTTCCCATAGGTTGGAGATGTAGCTCTGTAGAATTTAGGTAGGGCCCTCAAGAGGCTTGTGCAGTGATTTTCTTAAGGACACAATTACTTCTTTTTAGACCTTTACCGGCCCTGCCCCAATTTGTTTAGTGATTATTTGTTGCAAATGGTACCCGATTAATTATAAACATCTTTCTGCAATAATGTGTTTTGTGTATATGTCTCCACTTAGTGGGACTGACCTGACTCCCTGTTAACCAAGCTCAGCTTAGAGCAGTCTAATATCTATTTAGAGAACATGCCAGAGAGGAGGGGGTGGGAGGTTTGAACATTTCTCTGAGAGCAATGTCACCATTTTAGGCATTTCTCTACCCTGTAGGAGAAAAAAACAAAGTTGTGGGAGAGAAACATTTATCACTTTATACCAGTGAAAATCTTCCAGAATTAGACGTCTGCCTCTCAGAGACGAGGGTGTATGTAAAAATAGAAATAATCTTTGCATTGTATTGGCACATGACCGCTGCAACCAAGGCACCAAGTATATAACTGTACTTAGTCTTTATTAGTCTACACTTAAATACAAATAGTTTAATACAGTTATCAGATACTTTATCAGACAGCATAACTCTAGTTTATTCTTTATGAATATTTAAATAAGAAGAGTAGCTAGTCCTTATTAATAATGTATAAGGTAAAATATTATCTGTCTATTATCTTTTTGATCCTTCCAACAGCCATGTAATAAAAACACTTTCATTATCTTGATTTCACCCATAAGAAAATAAGACACACAGAGGTTAAGTAAAGGACCGAAATTAAGATAGATTTTAGATGATTTGAGTTTAGAAAATGTGTTTTTAAATGTTACATTCTTATTTGTAGACATGCTTTATTAAGCTTTCCCCAAGCACATTCCATTTCTTTTACTAATGACAAGAGTAGCAGGCACCCTCTTCACTATCTTTAGTTTTACATTTTGTACATTATCCCTTTTCAGTTCTTTATACTTCTAATTTTTCAACCACTTTGGTATGTATACATGTACATTTTTATGTATCATCTTTGAGTCAGAATCATTCCATTTGTCTTAGTCTCTGATCATCTTTGTTGAATACTAAGTGGATTCTTTGAACATGAAAGATTTTATACTTGAAATATATGTTTGGGAAATCGCTAAGTGCTCTCAGATATTTGATATTCAGAAACCTGATAATGCATTATCACTTCCATATGGGAAAAGTTTCTTTCAGTCCACAATAAGAGTAAACTCAGAGACTTTTTGATATGGTTTTCTCTGCAGAAGATGCTTTTTCCTTTGATATATTAGGACGATGTGGGTTTACATTTGTACCTTTTGTAAGGTAGTTATAAAAGAAGAAAGATCTGTGCTTTTATATTTTCATCCCAGGTGCAAGGGAAGCCTCTACTTGTTCTGCAGATGTACTGTCAGTTTGGAAAAAGGCACAACAACCGCTTACACATCCTACAAGAACCACTATTAAGTACAAAACAAGGATATAGACTGTGTGTAGGGCACATTAATAGTTCCTAGCCATGCATTACTTATGCACAGATGAGGAAACTGAGGTACAGGGATGATAGTCATTCATCATACAGGAGGTAATGGAGCCAATACATAAGCTTTGCCTACGTTAATTCCAAAACCATCTCCAGAAGGTGGAGTACACCTGGTAGATTTCAGTTCCCTACTCACTGCAGTCTTTTCCAGGAAATTAAAGAAACCTCTACTGTCTACCCTACAATGGAGAGCAATTAAAACAGGTTCTATGGGATTAAATATAAAGTTTTTCTTCGTGGTGGACTGTATGGAAGAGTAATTTTGACTACTCTCTGGTTCTATCAGTCAGTGCTACAATATCCTTTAAGATTTGATAACACAGGGTCAATAGAAGACCTTTCAAAATGTACTGATACAAGTATATATTATTTGCAAGAGATAATGGATGCCATTGTTTTTCTTTTGGATCAAAAACTTAAACTCTGTTTGAGCTCCTCCCCATTCTATACTGCATTATGAAACCATCTTATCTAAGTAACCTGGTTTTATCAACCTTTCATAAGGCAAAAGAATTAAATGAGTTGAATTTAGGAATTAGCACCAGGCACATGGAGACTTGGCCTGTGTTTCTTTAGGGTCAATCCTAGAGAGTGTGCATGCCTTCTTGGCCTTCCAGATCTAGCCCTTATTCCTCATTCTGAGATCATAGTACCACTCCTGCCTGCTCTACAGCTTTCTCCAGCCACCTCTTTACTAAACCTGCACAATCTCTATTGCATTCTAAATACTTGTCCTTATACCTACAGATAAGTGCAGCACCCCTCATCAAAGGAACCTCTTTCAACAGGCAGAGAACTCTACAGAAAACCACAAACAATCTAAATACATAGTTCTGGAGCCTATTTCCAACAGATCCATCTACAAGCCACTCCCTCACATGAGGCTCAGGGAACATGGTAGAGGGGGCAGAAAGATTGTTAAGAGACTGAGGATGAGAGAGTGTGCTCTAAAACCCTGTCTCCTAGAATTGTCAGAAGTTATACTCATAGTCTCAACAACATGACTGCACAGACATGAACGGAATGATACAATAGAACTGACATGAATAGGTACATCAAAGTGGCTGGAGGAAAGCCCAGTCGGCCTAAACCCTACACAAAGAACAACAGCAACTTAGAAATGTTGAGAGGGGGAGAAAACAACTTTCCCTAGGAGAGAACACATTAACTGGTTATCTAGTACCAAATGGTTGGCTCTGAAAACATATATATAGGGAATATTATACATGCTGAACAGATTATATGTAGGAATATGTGTATATACTTAGTTAATGAAAAGAGGCCATGAATTTAAAAGAGAACAAGAAAAGGTATACTGGTGGGAATGGAGAGAGGAACGGGAAGGAGAAAAAGAATTATATTGGAATCTCAAAAAGAAGAGTCATGTTTTCTTCACTGTGTCTTTCCCCACTAGGTTCTGATGAGCTAGCACAGCCTACATCCTGGGGAGCCTCTGGCTCTGGCTATCTTCCTCCCTCCACCAATGCTGGAAGAGACTGAGTTGCTTGTTGTCTGAATGTTGTCTTTCAGCATTGTGGGTCTTTCCAAGCTTTGAGGTTCCAAAGAGTAGTTGCTGAGGAATTTCCCCTAATGACTGTAGGGTCGAATCTGTGGGCTTGTTCTATCAACTTCTCAGTGGACCTCCTGAGATACCAAAGTTCCACCTGCTCAATCATACTAAGTCTTATGTGACAGCCAACTTAAATCAGCCTGCAATAGTTGATGGTGAAACTGCTTCCCATCTCGTACTCATTATGTTCACCTTAAGTTTCAAGTTAGCCTGCCAAAGGCTTTACATCTTTGGAAGGCTATAAGGCTTGACAACAAATTACCATAAATAAGATGTCATAAAGCAACACACATTTACTATCTTATAGTTTTAGAGGTCAACATTTCTGCAGTCACGGTTAAGCAAGATGTTCAAATCAAGGCCATTTTCCCGGTGCTGAGATACCCGCATTCTTGGTACATGTTTCTTTCTCCATGTTCAAAACAAGCAACATGCCCTTTTCAACTTTTTCTCTTCTTGCCATGTCTGTTTCCTTGTCACTGTGATCACTGTCCCTCTCTGGCCCTGCTGTCCTGTCACCTTCTCTGACTCAGCAATCCTTCACTCTAAACAAAGATCCTATGATTCTGTTGGGACTTATAATCTATGATAATTTTGAAGTCTTTAATTCAAAAATTCTGTTACCATATACAGAAGTGTTCACATGCAATCTAGAGACTAGAAGACTGACATCTTTGGGAGAATCATTTTGTTGACCTAAAATTCAGAGAAAATTTATTTTCAAGAGAGCTAGTTGCTAAACATTTCCCAGTGGATACTCCTTATAACTGCCAGGGCCCCAGTGAATGTATGGGGACACCTACAGTCCTGTGTGACAGGCAACTGCCCTTCTGGCAGACACCAAAGCCCTCTTGCCTTCTCTGTTTAAGGACATCTATGACTGCATTGAAAATGAGACACAATTAAGGTGTGCTCCCCAGGACTTACAGATTTTATGTAAGGTTTCAGTCTCATAACTGAAAGGAGTGGGTATATTACCCTGCTGTTTTAGCTACTATTTCTCTGTGCTGTTTCTTTTCTCCCCCAGACATTGCAATTTACGGTATTTTAGGTGGCAAACTGGCTTTTATGTCGTTATGAATTTATTCTGAAACTGTGCTTATCAAATAAACTTTATATATCTTCTGTGTATTAGTTCTTAAAAGCTGAAGGCAAGATTTTAGAACTCAGCAAACCTTTTTCTCAAAAAGATAGAATCTAACACATCAAAAGCACCCGCCTTTTGAGATTCCATTTATTTCCAAGTTTCACAATCCTATTTTGAACCTCAAAGTCAATAATTGCTGTTTGGTTATCCCTTGAAAGTGATGACAGCTTCTGAATAATAAATGAGTAGCAGGGTCTCCAGAACATAATGCAGTACTTTTGTCTTTTGACATAGCTAACAGTATGGTAGCATATGTATCAAAATGCTAAGCAGGTGGTACAGACCATCCATGGAGAGGCTCAGCAGCTGCAGAGGCTGCTATGAACTAGAGGGAGCTCCACTCTAGAGGGAGTGTGTGTGGGAAACAGGGTGGAGTAACAGAATGGTCGGAAAGAATAGAGACCGTGTTTCCAGCTAGGAAAGTACTCTGTGAAGAAGCTGTGAGCCTTTAGTCATCTGAGAGATGAGTATTGAGCTTGAAGCCTTTCAGAGACCCTTGAGTACTACAACAGTGCATTAGTAGAACACTTCTGACACATCACCATATCTTTTTCTGCTCACCTCTGATGTTTCCCTCATCAGCTTAGAAGCATCTATGCTAAAGTCCATACCTCATAAGTGGAACAAGGGCAGGGCTTGATGTGGTTTGAAATTCTATTCAAAATTTTACTCAATTCTTCACTATACTTCATTGAGCAATGGGCAGGGAATGCATACAAATGTGTGTGCAGTAGATACATAAGGGTTTTGTGTCTATGTGATATATTCATAGATATGGTGTGTATCTATATGTAAAGGGAGATATGCATGTGGTATTCCTGGGCTTGTATAGTATATACTGTAGGTAGTGTGATGGATTCATGTGATCTACTTATACAACTACAAATGTGTGTGTGTGGTGTGGCATAGATGATGTGTTGTGTCATATGTACATTTGTATATGTGTGAATGAGATTATCTATGGAAACATTTAAAACTACTATTTGGACCCAGACTCAAGAATTGATGACTAGGCCCATCACGTGGGTAAATTATCTTTAAAAATGATAATAATTAAGCTATTTCCAAGGAATCCTGTGAATTACTGTGTGAAATGTACTTGGAATACTGCCTAGTACACAGATGGCATTTATCAGAGATAGCTGTTGTTTGGTGATATCAGATGTATTTAGTCTGTGACGGTTGTCTTAAAAGCTTTCTCTGCTTTTTCTAGTAGTTGATGAACTGTTGGAAGTAGTAGGTAGTGGCAGTTTAGTACACAAGTATTAGATCCCAGCTTGCTGAGACGATTTTTCTTTGTGTCCTTGTTGATCTCCAAGCAGCTACTCATCTTTAAATTCACTGCAGATTCTGACAACACATATAACCTGATCTGCTTGGCATTTCAGGTACCTGTCTCGAGTGGTAAAGTATAGAGGTTGCACTTCATTGTGTGTGACTATGAAAAGAAGATGCAGGAGGTGAGTGGCTATCAAATATTATTCACAGGTATCACTGAAACTCATGATTAGTAGCTTGTGCTCATGTATCAAGCAGTGTTTGCTAAGTTTTTATTCTTAGCAGAGGCAAGAAACCCAATGGAAACCTCGAGAAAGAGTGGGGAAACCTATGTCTAATAAATAAGTCATTGACACTCAGTGTGGGCAGCAGTAGGAAAACTCATTTCCTTAGCCTGTTTCTGGATCCAGAGAGGATTTTAGGGCATGTTAAGAACTCACCTAAAAGGCACTGGAGGACCATCTTGTTTAGATTATCAATTGCAGAGTAGGATCAGTCAATATAAATTAGTGCCTTCCAATTTCAGAAACTGGACATATATAAGTACATATATTTCCGCATTTGATACAAACAATAGAGTGGCTGATAGGAAAATGAAAGGTTCATACCAACTTCATGATTCCAGAAAGGTGTGGAGGTTATATTTAAGCAGGAAAACCATAAGGATGGGTTGTGTCTGTCATGGGCAGCATTTTAGAAGGATCAAGAATTTTTTAATATGCTCTTGTCTTTTTGTATGCCCTTATGCTGTTACACACACACACACAAACACACACACACACACACACACACACACACACACACACACACACACACACACACACCTAAGTCTACCTGTAGACACATGCAACCCCCCTCACTATGAAAACCACCTGATATACAGTGCAAACTTTCAATGAAATAAAATTTCAATATAGTGGAAATCAATGGCATCCTTTAAGATGATAAAGCTCATTTGAATCCACAGTTACTGTCACAGAAAGACAATAGACTGTTAAGTGAATAATTCTATTGCAAAGTAGTCTGTGGCTATATGTATCTATATATATTTGATGGGCAAAAATTGTAGATTATATACATTAGCAGTAATTTCTGAGGAGTAGAAGAACTTTATTTCTTACTCATTTTTCTATTATATGAAAAAATTAACTGCAAGCATAGGTTACCTTAAAAGTAAGAGAAAATTTTTTTTTTGAAAACAGGCCTGTTTAGAGCTCACTAAATATCTCTTGAAAGCCTTGATGCTGTTTTAATGTGCTCAAGTTTTTGACTGTCACTGAAACTTGGCATTTGAGATTTTTTGAGAAGTATCCAGACAATTTCTCTGCTTGATTAGACTGAGGTTGAGCTGTTTAGAGCTTTGGAAGAAAAAGAAGTAAAACGCTAACTCTTTGCATAAAATAGGCCCTTCACAGAAGCTTGTTAACTGAAGTGAATAAAGTTGAAGGTCTTCTTATGACTTGTTCTTGGCTCAAGTGGCTTCTGTTGGCTCCACATCATGTGGTTCTCTGGAGTTAAGAAAGTCTTCTAAAATCCAATATCTTACTTTTCCTATGAAATATGATCTTTCAAACTTCCACATTTAAGGTAAAAAATACCAGTGAGTGGAAATAAGATGATAAAAGAAATTTATTCTTTTGAACACAGTGGGTTTGTTTTGTGATTTAAGTAGATTGAGTTCCAAATTACACTATTTTGGGTACAATAATTTCAGACCTCAGTTTTGTATTATACAGCGGGTTAACAGTAAGATATTAATATCTCCATTAACACCATTAACATCAGCATAGTGCACTCACTATAGACTGTACACAAAACTCTTGTCTGGCATTTCCTCATTTAATCTTTTTGGATACCTTCTGAGGTAGGTGTGATTAATTTAATTTTGTCAGTGAGCCTGTGACTCAGGGAAGGTGGTACTTTCCTTGATGTCATCATTATGGATACACATTTATTTGGGTTCATAAACTCTGAGCCCAAAGAAGTGAACCATCTGCATACTCCATTATTGTTCCTCCATTGAAGTGACTGTTTCCACAAACCACCATTTTTGTATTTATATGTATACACATGTATGTGTGTAAACATGAATTGTACAGATGAATGTACACATCTTTGTGCATAGTGAGCTCTGAGACTGATGCTGGGTCTTTTCAAACACTCTTCCATGTATCTTTAGATAGAGAGTCTCTTATCGAAGATAGAGCTTTCTGGTTCAACTATATTATCTGGAACAAGGTATTACAGACACTTACATTCCAAACCTTTCTCTTTAGTATGTATAATGGGGCCCTAACTCAGGTCTTCATGCATATGCAGTGAGCACTTTCCACACTGATTCATCTCCCCAGTATAGAACAGTTAAATTTGATGATAAAACTGATCAGATTAAGAAGTATTTTGGAGAGTGATTGGGAGTTTCTGGTGGTATCTGTGAGGGAATTTCCAGAGAGGAGCTAGTTGAAGATACATCCAAAATGTAGATGAAACCATTCCATGGACATGTAACCTGAACAGGAACAAAAGGAGACAGTCAGCTGAGTACATACAATTTTCCTTTCTCTTCTTCCTGACCTGCCATGACCTGGGTTGCACTAGTTCATCCTGATTTCACAATCTTGTTAAATTATGAACCCAATTAAATCTTTTTTTCCCTGGAGATTTTTTTCTGTCAGGTATTATGGTCATAGTATTAATAGGGAAACACCCATCACAGACACAGGCACAAGAACACAGACACATGCGTGCACACACACACACACACACACACATACACACACACACAAATGGATGCACCTTCACCTCAATAAGGAGATAGTTTCTTCTGCATATTTTTGGGAGTCATTAAGTGAAGATGTTGATATTGAAAAGGTCCTTGTAAATAAAAAGGAACCTTATACACTAGGGATATAGATATAGTGCAATTTCTTGGATTTGTTAGTGAGCTAATTTTGCTAAATCATTGAATACTATGTTCACGGAGATGCTCTTTGTCAGAAAATAAGGTGAAAAATGGTTGGGGAAGAGGCCTGACATTGATTTCTGTCTTCTACATGCACATATGTGCATATATACATGAGAATATGCTGACATCATAATCACATACACACAAAGTTAAAAAGAAAGGAAAAAAACCTAAATTAAAACATTTAGCTTTTTGGGAGTAGTATGTGGAAACAAACCAGTCTGTATGACTTGCTGGTTTAATTAGCCAACAATTTACCCCAGATTATTTTCAATGGGTAGAATGCCTCCAGTATTGACCTTGCATAAATGGAAAGGAAGCGAGTTCATTTGATTTCATTTAATTGATTTCATGTATAAAAGGAAACTAGGATGTTTGTTTGCACTTATCAACAT
Organism: Apodemus sylvaticus; assembly: GCF_947179515.1. Classification (NCBI taxonomy): domain Eukaryota; kingdom Metazoa; phylum Chordata; class Mammalia; order Rodentia; family Muridae; genus Apodemus; species Apodemus sylvaticus. The sequence goes on along the minus strand of NC_067476.1, from coordinate 83,072,406 downwards.
AGATCTCATTAAATAGAACCTTACACAGCTTCTTCATGAAGTCATTATTATTTAGGAGACAGCAAGAGGCAAATTTGTTTGCAATAGACTGCTCATATAATAATGGTGAATAATTGCCAGATCTAAAATCAGAATCTCATCCAGTTGAATATGTAAATGGTTCAGTAGTGTTCATTTTCAGTGTCCTTTTAGGCTAGCAATTAAATGGAAGATCTAGAAACCAGTTGCTGGGAAGATGGTCCTTGGGCCTCTCCTTTTCCCAGCTGATCCCACTTGCAAGCTCATGGCTTCTTCTCTGACTTGGAGAAGGTGAAAAGCTCCCACTAAGAACTTTGGGTTTACTCTGCCTTCTCTCTCAGGTGACAATCAAAATGAGAGTGAATTCTCCCCAAGGACAGTGTTATATTGCTATTTGACTTATAATAAGCGTCAGGAGGATACTACCAGGGAGAAATGAAAACTCTACCTTAGCAGGACTACTCTTGCTGGTAAAGCAAATGTCTGAATAAAGGTGCCTAAGCTACTTATAATGGGAAAAAGTCTTTCCCTGCTGGCAGCAGCCCACAAGCATTTCTGCCTCTTTTAGTTCCCAGAGGAGATATTATCTTAAGACTATGCCCAGGACAGTGCTTCCATTGTCGACTTGAGTTATTCAATTCACTGCATGTCTAAGCCCCTTTCCCCTAGATGATTGTAAGAGAGCCAGAGGTGCTGAGTGATACATGCATTCTTGGTAGTTCTTAGGCTGTGTCACTTACTGTGGTTGTGGGCTGAAAGCCGTGGGAGGGAGCACCCAGACACCAGCCTGGATTCCATGAAAGGCAAGCAGGAAGAATATCTCAGTGACACTCTGATGAGATTGGAACCTTCCTTCTATTGTGTTAGCTCATGTTACATTGTAAAGTTGATGTTATTTTTTGAATTAAATATAAATATTATTATGCTTAGTAATGGCCAGGCTTTCACCAGGTCCCCTTAAAGATCCATGGAATATGGAATCAAGCAAATAAATTCAGAATAAGTAGGCAATGCAAACTCCTGTGTTGTTTCTTTGTTTGTTGGTGTATACTGATAAAAGTAAAATGGAATTTAGAAAGATTTCATATTGAATTCATCTGTATCAGCTGTGGGAGGTATTAGGTTCAATTTAGATTCAGATCCAATCAACTTTTCTTTTTTTTTTCCCTCCCCTTTTAAAAGTAGAATGTGTGCAACAAAATTAAATGTCGACTAACTTATATGTGCTCACATTTGTCTTGAGATCTGACAGATGGGACATTTTCTTCACCATGTGTCAATCTATCTATTTTCAGTATAATTGACTCGAGAATATCCTTTGCTTTTAAACACAATGGCCCTTCCCTTCCTTAGCGATTGATAGCTCTTCACTGTGAGGAGCATTAGGCAGTATCTTCTGTATCTTTATCTTCCTGGCTGGTTTAATTCAGTCCCTTGTACCAAACAGGTGTTTAATGCTTTGTCAGTTGAACAGAACAGACAAACATTCTGGAGCTGATGTCCTTGAAGATTCATTTACTATCTCTACATGAGTTTTTATAAGTTAAAAGAGATGTTGGGAACAACCAATTTTCAATGTAAATGAATGAATTTATGAAGTGGGAATTTCAGGTGTGTAATAGAGATATTTTGGGCTGAGCCCTTTACTTTCCAGGGATTCTTTCTCTCTGCTTATAGTGAAAGCTGTCTGCAACTTCTGTTTAAACCTATTGCGCATGCTTTGTTATATAGAAAAACAAATGTAATTGGAGCAGGGAATGAAGGCTTTGAATTGAAATGTCCTTGGCCTTGAGTAGCAACTCCACCATTTCCAGACAGCTGACTTAAGCATTGGGACAGAGAAAACAAGCTTAAAACTGAAGATTAAGCTGACAGCAATGTGACTTTGAAGTACAGTGGATCCATTCAACAATGGCATGTATTTAACAAGTGGTTTTGTTTTTAGGAGGCCACACACTATACTTACACAATATTTCTAGGTGATTGTAAATAGCTAAAAATTCAAATGAAATAAAAACAGCTTTTAAAAAATGTTTATTTTTAAATTGAGAAACAATAATCATTGTATATATATATATAATCATCGTATCATATATATATGTGGTAGAATGTGATTATCTTGATCCATTTGTGCATTGTAGAAAATTTAAATAAGGACAATTAACAAAGTTGTTGCTACCTAACCAACTTAATTTTTTATATTTATTTATTTATTTATTTATTTTTGTAAAAATTTTGTAAATTTTGGTTGAAGGACATTTGGTTAAAGGACAATATATTGTGTACCCCACACTACCTCCATTTTTTAAAGCAATCCTATTTATTTTAATATTGAAAAGCAGGTTTCTTCATCGAGTCAGAAGGACTCCTTGCTCATGCTTTTGACATTTCCCAAAAGGCCTCATCTCTTTAAAAATAACTATTGAGCATGCCATCTCCAAGCAGTGCAGGAAGCCAACTACACACCCAACAGCAAGCGAGGAAGAGGCAGCCTGCACAGTGCAAGAAGCCAGCTATACACCCAGCAGCCAGCAAGGAGGAGGCAGCCTCCACAGGTGAGACCAGTCCTGCAGTCTGGAGGCCTCTGGCAAGAGCCTTCTAGTTTCTGTCTCTGGATTGGGAACAACCTCAGCCACAGTGAGCCTTCTCTAAGTAGTGCACGAAGCCAGCCATACACCCAGCAGCCAGCTAGGAGGAGACAGTCAGCACAACCTACATCCAGAGCTGATCAGGCCACAGAGGTACATACCCAAATACAACTACAAGAGAGTGGGTCTTCTGTGACTGTGCAACAGATTGGTAGGCAGGTTTCACAAGAGTAGAAGATCACTTGGGACACACGGCACCAGGACTCCACCTGCACCCAGGAACTCGGCCACCACAACAATTTGTGCCAGGGGAAAGCAGCTCACCCAGGATTGCTGAAATAGGCCTGCAGGCACACAGTAGGGGCAAGCTCCAGGCAGTAGCAGCAGGTCCAACTAACACCAGAGGTAACCAGATGGTAAAAGGCAAACATGGGAATGTTGCTAACAGAAATCAAGGCAATATGGCACCATCCAAACCCAATTCTCCCACACCAGCAAGTCCTGTATACCCCAACACAACAGGAAATCAAGATTTGGATTTAATATCACAGGTCATAATACTGATGGAGGGCATCATGGAGGGCTTCAAGAAGGACATAAATAACTCCCTTAAAGAAATACAGGAGAACACATGTAAACAGGGAAAAACCCCTGAAGAACTAAGGGAAAACACAATGAAACAGGTGAAGGAATTAAACAAAGCCATCCAGGATCTAAAGAAGGAGGTAGAAACACTAACGAAATCACAAAGGGAAACAACTTGGGACATAGAAAACCTAGGAAAGAAGTCAGGAGTCATGGATCCAAGCATCAACAACAGAATACAAGAGACAGAAGAGAATCTCAGGTGCAGAAGATACCATAGAAAGCATTAATATAATAGTCAAAGAAAATGAAAAATGCAAAAAGCTCCTGACCCAAAATATCCAGGAAATCCAGGACAAAATGAGAAGACCAAACCTAAGGATTATAGGCATAGAAGGGAGTTAAGATTTCCAACTTAAAGTGCCAGTAAATGTCTTCAACAAAATTATAGAAGAAAATTTCCCTAACCTAAAGAAAGAGATGCCCATGAACATACAAGAAGCCTACAGAACTCCAAATAGATTTGACCAGAAAAGAAATTCCTCCTGTCACATAATTAAAACACCAAATGTACTAAACAAAGAATATTAAAAGCCGTAAGGGAAAAAGGTCAAGTAACATATGAAGGTAGACCTATGAGAATTACACCAGATTTCTCACCAGAAACTATGAAAGCCAGAAGAGCCTGGGCAGATGCCAGGCAGACCCTAAGGGAACACAAATGCCAACCCAAACTGCTATATCCAGCAAATCTCTCAATTACCATAAATGGAGAAACCAAGGTTTTTCATGACAAAAAACAAATTTACACAGTATCTTTCCACAAATCCAGCCCTTCCAAGGATAATGAATGGAAAATACCAACAAAGGGAGGGAAGCTACACCCAAGATAAAGCAAGAATGTAATCTTCTTTCAAAAACCCAAAAGAAGATAACCACACAAACATAAAAATTACATCAAAAACAGCAGGAAGCAACAATCACTATTCCTTCATATCTCTTAACATCAATGGACTCAATTCCCCAATAAAAAGGCATAGACTGACAGACTGGATTTGTAAACAAGACCAAATTTTTTGCTGCCTACATGAAACGCATCTCAGTGTCAAAGACAAACACTACCTAGGAATAAAAGGCAGGAAAACAGTTCTCCAAGCAAATGGTCCCAGGAAACAAGCTGGAGTAGCCACTCTAATATCAGATAAAATAGACTTTCAACCAAAAGTTATCAAAAAAGATACAGAAGGTCACTTTATACTCATCAAAGGAAAAATCTATCAGGAAGAACTCTCAATTTTGAACATCTATGCTCAAATACAAGGGCACCTGCATTCTTAAAGGAAGCCTTACTAAAGCTTAAAGCACACATCGCACCCCACACAATAATTGTTGGGGACTTAAAACACCCACACTCTTCAATGGATCAGGGGAACACAAACTAAATGGAGTCACAGTGAAACTAACAGAAGTTTGGACCAAATGGATTTAATAGATATCTATAGAACATTTCATCCTAAATCAAAAGAATATACCTTCTTCTCAGCACCTCATGGTACCTTCTCCAAAATTGACCATATAATTGGTCACAAAACAGACCTCAACAGATATAAGATGATCGAACTAATTCCATGCCTCCTATCAGATCACTATGTAATAAAGGGTGGTCTTCAATAGCAACAAAACCAGCAAAAAGTCCACATACACATGGAAGCTGACCAATTCTTTACTCAATGATACCTTGGTCAAGGAAGAAATAAGGAAAGAAATCAAAGACTTTTTAGTATTTAATGATAATGAAGGCACAACATACCCAAATTTATGGGCCATAATGAAAGCAGTGCTAAGAGGAAAACTCATAGCTTGAGTGCCTACAAAAACAAGCTGGAGAGAGCATACACTAGCAGTTTAACCGAACACCTGAAAGCTTTAGAACAAAAAGAAGCTAATACACCCAAGAGGAGTAGAAGGCAGGAAATCATGAAACTCAGGGCTGAAATCAACCAAGTTGAAACAAAAAGAACTATACAAAGAATCAACAAAAGCAGGAGCTGGTTCTTTGTGAAAATCAACAAAATAGATAAACCTTTAGCAAGATAAACCAGAGGGCACAGAGAGAGACAGTACCCAAATTAACAAAATGAGAAATGAAAAGTGTGAAATAACAACAGAAACTGAGGAAATCCAAAAAAAAAAAAAAAAATCACCATATCCTACTACAACAGCCTATACTCAACAAAACTGGAAAATCTGGATGAAATGGACAATTTCCTAGACAGACAGATACCACCTACCAAAATTTAATCAGGATTAGATAGACCATCTAAATGGTCCCATAACCCCTATAGAAATAGATGTGGTCATTGACAGTCTCCCAACCAAAATAATACAGGACCAGATGGCTTTAGTGCAGAATTCTATCAGACATTCAAAGGAAACCTAATGCCAATACTCTTCAAACTATTCCACAAAATAGAAAACAGAAGGAACATTAAGCAACTCATTCTATGAAGCCACAATTTCGCTGATAGCAAAACCACACAAAGATTCAACAAAAAAAGAGAACCTTAGATCAATTTCCCTTATGAATATCGATGCAAAAATACTCATAAAATGCTTGTCAACCGAATCCAAGAACACATCAAAACAATCATTAGCCATAATCAAGTGGGCTTCATTCCAGGGATGTAGGGATGGTTCAATATACAGAAATCCATCAATGAAATCCACTACATACACAAACTCAAAGAAAAGAACCACATGGTCATTTCATTAGATGCTGAAAAAGCATTTGATAGAATTCAGCACCCTTTCATGTTAAAGGTCTTGGAATGAACAGAAATTCAAGGCCCATACCTAAACATAATAAAAGCAATATACAGCAAACCAGTAGCCAACATCAAACTAAATGGAGAGAAACTTGAAGCAATTCCACTAAATTCAGGGACTAGACAAGGCTGCCCTCTCTCTCCATATTTATTCAATATAGTACTTGAAATTCTAGCCAGGGCAATTAGACAACAAAAGGAGGTCAAAGGGATACAAATTGGAAAGGAAGACGTCTAGCTATCATTATTTGCAGATGGTATGATAGTATACTTAAGCGACCCAAAAAACTCCACCAGAGAACTCCTACAGCTGATAAACAACTTCAGCAAAGTGGCTGGATACAAAATTGACTCAAGCAAATCAGTAGCCTTCCTATACTCAAAGGATAAAGAGGCCAAGAAAGAAATTAGGGAAATGACACCCTTCCCAATAGCCACAAACACTATAAAGTATCTTGGTATGACTCTAACCAAAACAAGTGAAAGATCTATATGACAGGAACTTCAAGTCTTTGAAGAAAGAAATCGAAGAAGACCTCAGAAGATGAAAAAATCTTCCATGCTCTTGGATTGGCAGGATTAATATAGCAAAAATGGCCATCTTGCCAAAAGCAGTCTACAGATTCAATGCAATTGCCATCAAAATCCCAACTCAGTTCTTCATAGACTTAGAAAGAGCAATTCTAAAATTCATCTGGAATAGCAAAAAACCCAGGATAGCTAAAACTATCCTCAACAGTAATAGAACTTCTGGGGGAATCAGTATCGCTGACCTCAAGCAGTACTACAGAGCAATTGTGTTAAAAACTACATGGTATTGGTATTGTGACAGGCAGGTAGATCAATGGAATAGAATTGAAGACCTGGAAATGAACCCACAGAATTATGGTCACTTGATCTTTGACAAGGGAGCTACAACCATCCAGTGGAAAAAAGAGCCTTTTCAACAAATGGTGCTGGATCAACTGGACGTCAGCATGCAAAAGAATGCAAATTGATCCAATCTTATCTCCTTTACTAAGCTCAAGTACAAGTGGATCAAGGACCGCCACATGAAACCAGACACACTGAAACTAATAGAAAAGAAACTAGAAAGATCCTTGAGGACATGGCACGAGGGAAAATTTCCTGAACAGAACACCAATAGCTTATACTCTAAGATCAAGAATTGACAAATGGGACCTCATAAAATTACAAAGTTTCTGTAAGGTAATGGATATTGTCAAAAGGACAAAATGGCAACCAACAAATTGGGAAAAGATCTTTACCAACACTACTTCTGACAGAGGGCTTATATCCAAAATATACAAAGAACTCAAGAAGGTAAACATCAGAGAGCCAAATATCCCCCTTAAAAAAATGTAAAGAGATAAACAAAGAATTTTCACCTGAAGAATATTGAATGGCTGAAAAGAACCTGAAGAAATGTTCAACATCCTTAGTCATCAGAGAAATGCAAATCACAAAAACCCTGAGATTTCACCTCACACCAGTCAGAATGGCTAAGATCAAAAACTCAGGAGAAAACAGGTGTTGGCGAGGATGTGGAGAAAGAGGAACACTCCTCCACTGCTGGTGGTGTTGCAAGCTGGTACAACCACTCTGGAAATCAGTCTGGTGATTCCTCAGAAAACTGGTCTCGTCACTTCCAGAGGACCCCATTATACCACTCCTGGGCATATACCCAGAGGATTCCCCAGCATGTAATAAGGATACATGCTCCACTTTGTTCATTGCAGCCCTACTTATAGTAGCCAGAAGCTGGAAAAACTAAGATGTCCATCAACAGAGGAATGGATACAGAAAATGTGGTATATATACACAATGGACTATTCAGCCATTAGAAACAATGAATTTATGAAATTCTTAGATAAAGGAATGGAACTGGGGAACATCATCCTAAGTGAGGTAACCCAGTCTCAAAAGAACACTCATGGTATGCACTCACTGATAAACAGGTGCTTGGAATACCCAAGACACAACTCACATATCAAATGATGCTCAAAAAGAAGGAAGGAATGGCCCCTGGTCCTGGAAAGGCTCAGTGCAGCAGTGTACAGGAATGCCAGGATAGGGAAGTGGGAATGGGTGGATTTGAGACCAGGGGGAGGGACGAGGGCCTATGGGACTTTGGGGGAGGGGCAATCCAGGAAAGGGAAAAATCACTTGAAATGTAAATAAAGAATATATTGAATAAAACAAAGAAAAAACAAAAGAATATTATAAATGCATTAAATCCTCATTTAAAAAAACTATTTCTTAATGGTTTCATACACAAATACAATATATTTAAATCCTCATCTACCCCCTGCTTCCCACCTTCGTGCTTTTCTATAGGCTCTCCCTCATATTCCCCTCCAATTTCTCCTTTACTTCCTTTCCTCAACTTTCAATTTAGTGTGTTGTGGTAAGCATGTAAGTAAAGGGTCTCATCTACTGGGGCATGGGTCATAGCATTGAAGAAAAGATGACTCTCCAACAGCAGCCATCAATTCTCTCTCTTGCTACGAAAGGTCCCCATGAACCCACTCCATTTCCGTACTAGATTATTGACTATTTTGATTTATGTATGTCTTGTGTTGGCAACTCCTGCCATTGTGAACCCAGAAAACACCGTTTTATGGAAATAATGCCATAACTCTGGCTCACATAATCTTTCTGTTTTCTCTTCCACAATGTTCCCTGGACCTTGGGGGAAAGGCATGTAGAATAAGTGTCCTGTTTAGGGCTGTTCACTTGACAGTCACTTGTTCTTTGCTGTTTGAGTAGTTGTGTATCTTTGTATAAACCACTACATGCTGCATGAAAATATTTCTCTGATTATGGGTGAGAATTGCCCTAGTTTATTAGTATAAGACTTTAGAAGGCTGTATGATATAATGTTCTTTTAGAAAAAATAATAGTACTCCAGTCTATGCCCTCCAGAGTAACAGATTCTTGGTCAGTTACGGTGTCAGGCAAAAGTTGCTTTTTCTGGGACCATAGGTTAAATTAGAAAGTTATTGGTTACTCCTAGGACATTCATGCCAGTGCTGTAATAATGGACATAGTTTGCTAAGCCAGACATTATTGATAAAAATAAACCAATGTTTTAAAAGTCTTTCTAATACAGGCAAGAAAAAGGGGATCTATATTGTTTAATAAATTTTCATGTTTCATAAAGTGACGTTAATTTTTCAGAGTTGAAATCACTGCCATTTAGCATGGCTATAGGTGTAGATCATGAAAACAAAACTCGAATGATGTTTTTTTTCCCCATGGAAAATGGATGACACTGTCAATCCTGGTTTCATGAACCTATCACTATTCAATGAGGTAAACCCAGGTATCAACACTTACAGAGTGTTCAATACCCTTACTGTGCTTCCATTACAAATAATTTGCTTCTGTGTAAGTGATGGATCTTGCTATACAAATTCCTTTGGATAATTTTCACAGCAGGGAAACACAGCTTGAAAACCACTTAGCTTTTATTGGCTCTTTGAGAAGTCATATACAAACTCTCAAGAAGGCAGACCAAAGAGAGCCTGACTATGATATTTACAGTAGAAAAGAAAAATAGAAGGAGGAGAGGGAGAAGGAGGAAGAGAAGAAAGCAGAGAAGAAAAGAAAGATATGGTATTTTTGCTCTTTTCTTCTCCATCATAATATTTCCTGGAATGATCTCTACCTGAGGTTATTAAATTTACTTGCTGATTAGAATCTTGAAGTGAAAGGAAGTCGGTTATTTAGCATGCATTCCTAACAGATTAAGGAAGAATGGAAATCTGAAAATCCCTTTATTTGTTCTGATTTGCAGCTAACTTTTGCCATTGGAATTCGACCTTTAAGACTGCACCTGCCTCTTGGGTCACAATTCCAAAACATACTGCTTGGGATGAGAAAGTCAAAGTACACAGTGGTCAACCACAGACTCCTGAGGAGCTCTACAGTTTGAAAACTTTAAAAGAATTTTGAGAATTGAACACTAAAGATTTCTTGGATCCAAAGGTTCCCTCTTATCTCTGCAGTCAAATATCCTTCCTAATCATGTTGAGTTGGCAGCTCAGCAGGAGAAGTCTTCCTGGAGGAGCTGCATTTGAACTTCTTCTTGTCATTTTCTCTGTGCTCACAGTGGTCAGGTAATTTACAACATTTCTTGTTGAGGACAAGCTGGAGGGCTTCAGCAAGGTGGGTACTTCATTCATATTTGGATTAGTACAGAGGCCACAAGATCAGTCGCAATACAAATACTGCAGGGCAAATGGAAATGTAGAAATTCTTGAGCCACGTGGGGAAGGTTGGAAATTGCTCCTCCATGACAAAAAATGACAAAACCTACACATTCTCTAGGCCAGAATTGCCATGTGAAGGATAGCAAATGTGAGGCCAGCCTGGGTTGTGTTGTGAGACCCCATCTTAAAACCAAAAATCAAAGTTGACAGTAACTCTGTACAGTCTATTGTACCAGTTGGAGCCTTATGCATCTCTAGTGTACCATATCTATTGATCACAGCGACCTTCTTAGGTGATTACGCTGTATCACTGTTGTGGTTTGAATATGCTTGACCTATAGGGAGTACCCTTATGAGGTGTGGTCTTATTTGAGGAAGTATGCCATTGTGGGGGTGGGCTTTGACCCAGTGTAGAAGAGGAAGTCTCCTGTTTGTTTTCACACCAAGATGTAGAACTCTCAGTTGCTCCTTTATTCGCACATCTGCCTTCATGCTGCCATGCTTCTTGCTTTGATGATAACGGACTGAAGCTCAGGGCCTGTAAGTCAGCCCTAATGCCAATGTCTTCCATATTCCTCTTAGCATGGCTCATTTAGCTCCACTTAAAGTATTCCACTGCTTTTCAAATCTCTAGTCCCCAAATCCACATTCCTCCAAACAAAAACAGATGTGGAGCTGGAGAAGGAGAGTTCTACATCATGTTCCAAAGTCCAACAGGAGAAGACTGTCTCTCCTGCAATGGGTATAGCTTCAAATCCCATCCTGCACAGTGACACACTTCCTTCAACAAGGCCATACTTTCCAATAGTACTACTTCCGATGCGTCAAGCATATTGGAATCACCACAACCGTGTACATTTGTGTAAGCATATGCTCTGGGATTAGCATAATGGCAAACTCAATGAGAAGGCATCTCTGAGAATATTGGCTTATTGATATATTTATGTGGTTTTTATTTTTACAAGCATATTCAGTTGTTGACAACATATTTTACAATTCTTGTTCAGAACTGCTTTGGAATAACTGAAAATGGAAATGACACTTGGGAAAATTTCAGTGTTTACATCTGGAATGATTTTGTTTTTAGGTAAGATAACATTTTTGTGGTACCAGGGGATTTAAGAGTTTCACAGGGCCTTGTTTTTTGGGTGGGGCATCAGTTCATCTGGAGTCACCTAGACTATGCATAGGAGAGGAAAGACATCTCTCAGGGTTGCAGAGTAGTTCACCAAAGTAGGTCAGCAAATGGCCATGCCCCTATCTTGCTGGCAGAGTCCCCAGGTCTTCAGTTCCTATAGACTTTTTCCTCTGGGCTTGGGTAATCCTAACAGTACAATTGTCATCACCATACATCTTAAGTAGAATGGTCACAATGAACTCTCAATTATTTTTCATATATATATATATATATATATATATATATATATATATATATATATATATATATATATATATATATATGTTCTCCCCCCTCCCCATACTGCTCACTGAGTGAATATCTTTGCCCCAGGTGGCAAGGCTTTTTTATTACTTGAAAAATCCCTCAAACTTCAAATAAAAGAGCACCGCGAGTTAACTATATTTCTCTCTATTTTCCTCACAGAAGCTCAGAAAAGGCATTAGGGAATAAAGCTAAAATATCATGCTGGGCTGGTGGTTTTCCGCACTGATTGACGTTAATGCCAGTTGAAGCAGGAAAGTTGTCAGTGTGATTGGGTGCAGGCAGTCAGGTTCCAGTTTTGATTTTTTTTTTGTTTTTGTTTGTTTTTTGTTTTTTTTTTTTCATCTGGGTCTTCCCCATTGGGCTGCTAAACTTGATTCTCTTTCCTTGCATTTGGCTACTTGAAACTTCAGGTCTCATGTGATTCCCTATGAACCTGCAAAGCAGATGCCATGGATTTTTAGGTTTATAGCTCCTATGTAGTTTTACTTTTTTATTTTTTATTCTATTTTTATTAGATATATTCTTTATTTACATTTCAAATGATTTCCCCTTTCCTGATCCCCCCCCCTCCAAAGTCCCATAAGCCATATCCCATCCCCCTGTTCCCCAATCAACCCCCTCCCACTTCTCTGTCCTGGTATTCCCTTATACTGCTGCATTGAGCCTTTCCAGGACCAGGGGCCTCTCCTTCCTTTGATGACCAACAAAGCCATCCTCTGCTGCCTATACGTTTGGAGCCATGGGTAACTCCATGTGTACTCTCTGGTTGATGTTTTGGTCCCCGGGAGCTCTGGGAGTACAGGGTGGCTCATGTTGTTGTTCCTCCTATGGCACTGCAAACCCCTTCAGCTCCTTGGGTCCTTTTTCTAGCTCCTCCATTGGGGACCCTGTGCTCAGTTCAATGGCTGGCTGAGAGTGTCCCCTCTGTCTTTGTCATGCACTAGTAGAACCTCCCAGGTGATAGCTATATCCAGCTCCAGTCAGCAAGTACTTGTGGGCATTGATAATAGTGTCTGGGTTTTGTAACTGTATATGGGATAGATCCCTAGGTGGGGTAGTCTCTGGATGGTCTTTCCCTCAGACTCTGCTTCACACTTTGTCTCTGTATCTCCTTCTGTGGGTATTTTGTTCCCCCTTCTAAGAAGGACCAGAGTATCCATACTTTGTTTTTCCTTCTTCTTGGGCATCATTTGATATGTGAATTGTGTCTTGGATATTCCAAGCTTCTGGGCTAATATCCACTTATCAGTGAGTGCAAACCATGTGTCTTCTTTTGTGATTGGGTTTCCTCACTCAGGATGATATTTTTTCCAGTTACACCCATTTGCCTAAGAATTTCATGGATTCATTGTTTTTAATAGCTGAGTAGTATTCCATAGTGTAAATATACCATATTTTCTGTATCCATTCCTTTGTTGAGGGACATCTGGGTTCTTCCCAGCTTCTGGCTATTATAAATAAGGCTGCTATGAACATAGTGGAACATGTGTCCTTATGAACATAGTGGAGCATGTGCTGGGGAATCCTCTGGGTATATGCCCAGGAGTGGTATAACAGGGTCCTCTAGTAGTATTATGCCCAGTTTTGTGAGGAACCACCAGACTGATTTCCAGAGTTGTTGAGTGTTCCAGCACCAGCAGTGGAGGAGTGTTCCTCTTTCTCCACATCCTTGCCAGCACCTGAGTTTTTGATCTTAGCCATTCTGACTGGTGTGAGGTAACATCTGACAGAGGGCAAATATCCAATATATACAAAGAACTCAAAAAGCTAGACTCCAGAGAGCCAAATACTATTAAAAGTGGGTTACAGAACTAAACAAAAAATTTTTACCTGAGGAATATCGAATGGTTGAGAAGCACCTAAAGAAATGCTCAACATCCTTAGTCATCAGGGAAATGCAAATCCCATGTAGTTTTAAAAACAGCAAGATGACAGCAGTTGTGGTCATCTGCAGAAGACTCACACAAGTTTAAGTCCAGTAAAACTTCCAAAATGTCCAGAATTCAGTGTACAGGTATTCCCAAGGCTCCACCTTTAGTGGAGGAATCATTGACTATTAATGACTTCTGGAGGAGGGGGAAGCACTTTTCTTTGAAGGGTGACTACTGTTAGGTTATTCACGATCCAGTAGCTAACTCCATATCCACACACACACACACACACACACACACACACACACACACACACACACGCACATGCACGCACACACACACACACACACATACACACACACACACACACATATATATATCACTGGAATTTATACATATATAATGCTGAAATTATATATACATATATATATCATGTTGAAAGAATTATATACATATATATATGTATGTGTATATATATATTTCAGGAAGATGAGGGCATGTTGGAAGGAGGGAGTAGAACGAATATGATTGAGATATACAAAATTTTCTAAAAATGAAAAGTTTCAAGAAGATAAAAAGAAAGAAAACTTGAAAGATCAGCTATGAAAATTTAAGGTAGAGAGCATTTGACAAAATGTGTGTGTGTGTTTGTGCATGTGTGTGTGTGTGTGTGTGCCAGCAAGCAACTACACATGCATATGTGTACATGTGTATGTGAAAGTCAGAGGTCACCTTTGGTTGAGGTTCTTCTTGGTTTTTGAGATAGAATCCATTATGGATGTGGGAATCAGATATCTTATTTCTGGTTCCCCAGTACTGGCACACTACTGTACCCAGCTTTTTCTAAAATGTGGTTTATTTATTTATTTATTTATTTATTTATTTATTTATTTATTTATTTATTGTGGATAGACCTTAGGTTTTCATGTTCAGATGGCAAGTACTTTACCGACTGAGGTATTACCTGACCTGTGACACTATTAAAATCATGTTAAGACATGATTCTATGTCTTAGGACATGGGAACCATGTAGGACCTTATGTCTAATAGTCTTTGTACCCTCTGCCCATTGACTTCTGCTGTTATTTTCTTGATGCTCATTTTCGTATCTCAAGTAATCAGCTTTGTTCTACTTGCTGATTATGTGATGTCTGCTTTGAATGAAACAGTGACTTATTTTCTATAATTGTTTCAAATTTAATTAAAATGTAATTACATAATTGCTTTCCTTCCATATCTTTTCTTCCTTCTCTACCATGTCTATCTCAATTCCTTCTAAATTTATTGTTTTCTATTCTTTAAATGTTGTTACAATACTTAACAAACTACACAAACAATGAAAATAAATAAACAACAAAAACAAACATAAAGCAAATATGACCTGTTGAATCCATTTAGCATTGTTTGAGTATTTACAGATATTAACCCCCTAAAATAGAGATATAAGCCACATGGGGTGTTTATCTGTGTTTCTCAAGGTTAGGTAGCTACAGTATGTGGGAACTTTGAGTGAGACAGTAGTTTCTTATTTATTATAATTGTTTCAATTTTAATTAATCCATTTGGTATTGGATAGTGAACTAGTGACTCATTCATGGTGGAAGACTAATTCTCCCTCTTTTAGCAGGTGTTAATTTCCCATACCTCTTTGTCTAAGGGTAGAGCCCTATGAGATTTCTCCCATCTACATTGGGCTGTGAACTTACTGATATTGTTCAGGTCTTGTTTCAGTCCTGGCAACCATGTTGTTGAGATTTCATGGGTTTAGTTTCCGTGTATCTAGAAAGTACAATCTCACAGGAGGCATCCAAGTCCTCTCCCCTTACAATATTTATTCCCCCTTTTCTGAAATAGTCACTGAGTTTTAAGCATAGAAGCTGTGCTGTAGATGTACTATTTGGGTTTAAGTAATACTTGGTCAGGTATTCCCAGCCATTTTGTAATGGTCTACTGCTACTGCAAAAATGAGCAGAGGCATCGCTTATCATTGGATACAGAGAGAAGGATTTAGAATGAAGTTGGGATTTGGAATTGTTTAGCAAAGTGGAAATAGTAGACTCTCCTCTTTAAACTTTGTATCTTTCTCCTGTGATAAAACTGATGTATCCCACTCAGACTACTTGGTTCAGAGTAACAGCACAGAACACTGTTGGGATTTAGTAGAAATAGTTTCACTATTAGGTATGTGGGGGAAAGTTTGCTTTCATAAGATGTGTCCATTCATGAGGAGATAAATTAACCCCCTAAAATAGAGATATAAGCCACATGGGGTGTTTATCTGTGTTTCTCAAGGTTAGTTAGGTAGCTACAGTATGTGGGAACTTTGAGTGAGACAGTAGTTTCTTATTTATTATAATTGTTTCAAATTTAATTAAAATATAATTACATAATTGCTTTCCTTCTGTCTTTTATCTCCCTACCCTACCATGTCTACCTTAATTCCTTCCCAATTTAAACCACAGTATGGCCTTGTTTCCTTTTTGAATCATCTCCTTTCATCACAGGCAGTTGAAAAGATCCATTTCATTCTCTCCTTTTCTTTTTTCTCTTTCCAGATATTTTCTTTTCTGCCAGATTCTTCAGACACACAAGCCCTAAAGAGAGGAGCACATGGCCTTTCATGTCCCATACCCTCATATATCTTCAGTGTTTTCTCCTTTAACTTCTTCAATTTAACTTTGGTCCTAGCTGTTTTTTTTTTTAAGCTCTAAGGTTGATTTCATCTTGTATTGGTTTGATTTGGTGATTAAGCCACATAACTTATGCAAAATGGTAGATCAGTTAGCTCTTGAGCATCACTATAGGCTCAAGAACATCACTCATCACTCCCTAGATTTTGTCTCAGCTCCTCTGAGTCAGCTGTCTAGTGTATCTGAGGCATCCTTTACCACTACTAGAAGATCAAGTTCCCACCCAACCCCATTTCCTCATTTCAAAGGGTTGAAGCAAGGGCCTCATAAGAGCTAGGCAAATATTCCACCACTGAATTATCCTCAGCTCTCATTTTACTTTTATTTTTATCTTGAGACAAGGTGTCCCAAAATTGTCCAAGGTGGCATTGGACTCTATATCACTGACAGGAACTTTCCATCTGATCCCCCCCCTTTAGCTTCCTATAAGGATGTGATTACCGACCAGAATCACAAGGTATGGTAAGATGTATTTTTACTCTGCTTTCTAGCATTCAAAACACAGTCATTAGATAGTTCACCAAAGACTGTGACATGAAGAATGCTCCCTGTCTGTCTGTCTGTCTGTCTCTCTGTGCATGATAGAGACAGACAGAAAGAAAGCTAGAGACACAAATAAAGATGACAGAGACAGAGAGACACGATAGAAAGACATAGATAGATTATTGACAGACAGACAGATAGATAGAGAACTTTTAAATTATGAATGTGCCTGATTGTAAATCTCCAGAAATTAAATTCAGAGTTAGTAGATCATTTCTCCTAGAGGTTATTAATTGAAATTAATCTAGTCCTCCATGTATTCTTAGACTCTTATACCTTTTCTCTTATGTTTTCTTTGTGACAGTAGTGGATAGTCTTTCCCTACCTGTCTATACAGCCTCTTATAGCCTTCAGGTGGCAATAACAATCAAAACTGTATTTACAGAAAACAACTCTGAAGAGTTGAGAAGTTAGGAACAGAGAAACCAATCCCTTCTGAAATACTCTATAATTTTGCTTTTTCTGCTTTGTGGAATTATATCCATAGCAGGATTATAAATTATTAAGAGATTATTTCAGCCTGGAGTCTGTGTGTCAGCAGATTAAGGCACAGAGAAGATTAGCCGCTCACATTGTGGGTTGCAAATAAGTTCCTTATCTGATCATTAAAATAGGTTGCTTAAGCTATTTTGATCATAATTATTAGTTCTGTCAGGGGCTTCTGCATGTCGATTAGGTTTCAGTTTCTCATCTGTTGTGTCAGGATTCATCTGTATCGTACCAGGCAGAAAAGAGTGTGTAAACATATATGGGGGGGGGTCTTCAATAGTTCCCAGTTCTCTTCAGCAAATTCATATTTTTGAAAGTATTTAAGTATTTCAAAACTTGCCAAAATGATACTAATACTAATAAATACAATGTTAGAAGCTACAATGTGTCTGATATGATCTCAGGCACAAAGTCAGGCAAGAGCCATCACCTTCTTTCCATATTAAAGACAAAACTCAAAGCAGAGGAATGAAATAACTTCCTTGACTGTACAGAGCTAGGAAATAGTTATATTTTTCATTCCTAACCCCACCTCTGCTGTTTGTCAAGAAAATGATTTCTTATGTGCTTGGCCAGAGAATAGAGTTCTTAAATTAATACGCTGTCACAGTTTAGCAAAATGAACACAGATTATAAGCCTAGGGGCTTCAGATATTTATTGTTTCTGGCAAAATATAAAATCTAAAGAGAGAGAAAAATTTTGTTTTTAAAATCTGTTAGGTGATTTTCTCTAGCGATACAACTATGCATCAGACAAGTATTTGAGTGTGAAGCAATGTGTTAGATGCATGGGTTACAACATGGAATAAGACACAATCACAGTTCCTGGAGGAAATTTAAATGTTGTGACAAATGTGTAAACAAAGTACTGTGGAGACCAGAAGGGAAGGAGTCATTTATTTTACTTCACATGAGAAGAGATTCTCACAATGTGCTATGGAACTATCTGTCCATATTTTCTCCTTTATGAGAAAAAAATATTTTCCTCAGCTACCATAATACCCTTCTCATATAATGGCATTCATGGTAGGATTTTGGCAATGCAAGTTTGGGGAGGTAAGGCATGGTGGCCCTCCCTGTCTCCTGGCCTCATTTTGCAGAAGTACTGCTGTTGGTGAGTGCTGAAGGGTATAAAAAGGTGTAAAACCTGGTGTGGGACTGGAAGGGGATGGCAGTGGTTGGAGACAGTGAGGAGATGGTTTGTGGTCCTGACCTTTCTAAGGTAAGCATTCAGAATCCAGGGAAAACAGAATCCTCCTGACGTCACTTGTGACACGGGATCCACAGGCTTTCCCTCATTGGGTCTGTCATTTGTTAAGTGGGAGTTTACCTGAGTCTATAGTTTACTTAAAAATTAGGACGAGCAAAGATGAGCAAGGTGGTGATTGAGACAATCTCATTACTTAGCACACAGAGGCAGGAGGAGGGCCATAAATTCAGGTTCAGTTTGTGCTACATAGTTAGGCCACATCTCACAACAACAACAGCAGCAGCAACAACAACAACAACAACAACAACAACAACTACTACTACTACTGTAGCAACATGAGATTAGGACTACCTAAATGCCTCCCTTAAGAGAATCACCAGCAAAATTTGAGAATGGAAATTATAGTGCCCAATCACATTCTGCTTTAAAAGGTATATACAGGTGAGATAAAAAGAAAAGAGAGAGAGAGAGAGAGAGAGAGAGAGAGAGAGAGAGAGAGAGAGAGAGAGAGAGAGAGACTCACCATAGATGCTGGAGAGATGCGTAGGCTGTTAAGCACTTTGTACTTGTGAAGGACCCTGGTTCAGTTCCCAGAATCCACACAGAGGCTTAGAACCCTCTGAAACTCCAATTTCAGGGGATCTAATATCCTTTTCTGTACTTTCAGAGGCACCAGACATGTATGTGGTACACATACATACATTGAGGTAGAATGCTGATATACATAAAACAAATATATAAAAGAAAAGCATTGCGCTTGAACTTATAGAACAAAATCATGTAGGCTCAATGAGAAGGATAGAGTGTCTGGAAGATCACTATATACTCAGGCCATGACACAAAAGAGCAATCCCACAAACAAAGATAAATTGCTACTTAGTTGGATTGAAGGTCTTTATTAGTATATATGGTGAGAACTAAGAGATTGTGCTTGGGATGGAAGTGCTTGTTTCCTCCAGCATGAGTGGGAAAGAGGTGCGAACAGGGAGTCTTCCATTATTTACTGACTTGTCCAGTCATATTATATGGCACTTTCTATATGAAAGCACTCTATAAGTAATTTATCATGACAACCTTACTTGGAAGAACTTATTATGGGGTGTGGTGATACCCTGTTACTCAATAAAAAGGACCTGAATTTGGATATCAGCGTCCACCTAAAAACCGGGCATGTTCTAAACATTTATGTTTATATCCATGAGTTTATCACACTTTCAATTTTGATCACAAAATATTCAGTTGAAGTGATAGAAGCCAATGGAGTGCTTGTAACTTTTTAAAATGAAGAGAATAAACGTGAGTGCTCAGAGGTATATGGGACACCTATATTGCTCCCTTCTCTGATGTTTCTTGGAACAAGCTACTCTAGCCTTGAAATGCAGGGCTACACATAAATACACATATCCTACTGATGCATACTCAACACACACACATATATATACATATATATGCATACACACACACACATATACATATTCTTTCTCTCCCTCACACTCTCTCTTGGAAAAGGGGATAGAAAGAATATGACATGTGGAAGTGGGTGACGTGGAGTGCTGTCATCTGGACATGACAGTTACACACAAAGAACTCAAAAATGGTGACTACGTCTATGAGACTTGCCCAAGAGCAAGCCACTCAAAATTATCTCATGGTAGAGTCAGGGACTCCTGAGGCTTTGTTTACTTTTATATGGATAGCTTTTGACAACTGATGGGTGCTTGGAGGAGAATCACTCTTGTTTTGAAGGTAGAAACTGGTAGGTTTTCCATGCCTCTGTGGATGATTCCACATGCATGCACATATGGACAGCACTAATCGGACTCAGTGACTTATTAAATCAAAGAAGACATGAAGCTGGAGGGAGATGCATAGAGAAGAATCCTAGGGAAATAGTGTTGAGAAAGTGGGAGTAAAATATAGTAAAACTATTTTGTATGCATCTTTGAACATTTCAAAGAATAATTAAAGAAAAACTGGGCGTGGTCCAGTGTACCTACCTAAAAATTGTGGTGTTAGAGTTAGTGTAATCACTGGCTTAATGGCCAGCAACTTAGTGCCAGGTTGGGTGAAAGATCCTGTCTCAAAGAACTGAAATGGGAAGTGACAGAACAGGACATGTAACAAGCTCTGCTGGCCTTGATGAGCATAGCTACACAGACATGCATATGACACACATGCACCTATGACACTCACACACATATGCATACACAAACATCACATTCTTACATATATTTATCTGCTTTCACATAGATGTGTCACCTAAAAACCTATTATACATATTTTAAAGATGAAGAAAATAAGTTGTGGAGACTTTGAGTGACTGAGCCAAGTTGTTTTGAACACATTTCCTCCCAGCACTGTGAAGCAGTGAGTTCTTTTTGATCTCAGGGGGGGCAGTTGAGTTCTGAATTAATATTCTCAGGAAAGAGAAGATTTTATGGACTTAGACTTGTGCTTCCTAAGCCCTACCTAGTCGTGGACCAATCAACACTTCTCTTTCTTTATGAAATAACAGCAGATCTTATGTGACTGAGGTCTCAAAGTTGGAGTGACATATACCAAACCCCAAATTGCTAACAACTTTTGCAATTGACCATCTCACTCGATGCCTGTCAGCTAAAATTCATTTTACATTTCATACAGGCTTGAGCTTGCTAAGACCTCAGCCCTTGCAAAGGCTCCCATATGGCATACAGATGTTATCTTGTAGTCTGACTCCAGATATGAATATGGAGAATAGCCAATAAGGATGTTAGAAATGTACGACTCAGAAAGCACAGCTAATCGCTGCCCCGCTGAGTGTCACTATGAGGAGATTGTGGGCTCAGGACTTTCTCTTCTATTTTTAAGTCCGGAGTCTGAGCAGAGAGCCTCAGGTGCCTCTCAATTCACACTCCTTGTCCACAGAGAGGCATGTAATGTGGACAACAGTGGCAGCTGAATGAATTGCTCTGGCTTACTGTGCCTTTCTGCATCTGTCTCTGCCACCTGGGTAGAGCTACTGTAAAAACCCACTGTCATTAAGGGCATCTCAGCTGCAGGCAAGAGTGGTTGGTAATTGAGAGTTTCCTGAATGTCTAGGACTTCCCGAATCCCTGACAGGATCTTTACTGTTCTTTGCCACTCACTGTCTATGGTAGTTTTGAATTAAATGTCCTGTCATAAGTTAGTGACAACTGTTACTCTGCTCCTGGAAGTAATAGAAACAGCCCTGTATTTGCTTTGGAGATCTTACCATTTATGTATGTATGCATAATAGTCGTATTCTAGAAGTATATATTTTGATGAGAGATTTTTTTTTCCAGCTGGCTTTGTGACTCTTATATGTGTGTTTATGTTATTTTTAATAATAACTATTCAAATGGACATCCAAATGAATATGTTCAAAAGGAGTTTAGTTAGTGGTGGATTTAGGTTTTGTATTAGCTGTTTAAAGTTTTTCAGCTGGGTCTTTCTTTCCGTTGGTATTTGGACATTTCTGTCCAGTGAGGAATGCACTACTTCAAAGAAACAGAGAGCCCATGCTGGTCCTTTGTTGGTTGAGAAAGTATCTGGAATATTATGTAAACAAAGAATATAGAAAAAATAAATAAAAAAATATTAGCCAGGGCTTTTTTTGTCTGCACATTTTCTCAGCCTATTTGATTCCATATTCCTGGACTACCTCTTAGTCAAAGATCCCTGGCTGTTACTGTTGTGCTATACAGACTTCTTGTATCACTGATTATTTTTTCTTCTTCCAGGTGGGAACTTGACTCCAGCACACTATCTCTTATGCCTTGATGCATCAAACAAGCTAACCAGATCCACTGTAGAGACTGTGCTTTCTGCTACTTCTAGTCTTTTGTAAATAAAAATGTTTGGTATACAAAAAGTAGATTTTCCACAGATAGCTAAGAATAGTAAGTTAACACAGCCTGAAAATATAGGGGCACACTGTGACCAGTTAGAAGTGTGTGTGTGTGTGTGTGTGTGTGTGTGTGAGAGAGAGAGAGAGAGAGAGAGAGAGAGAGAGAGAGAGAGAGAGAGAGAGAAAGAGAGAGAGTCTAAACTTGTAGATATTGTTTGTATTCTTCCTATTTCTTTTGTTTGACCAGAACATGGGTTATACAGATATGTTATATATAACCAGTTTTATTTGTGGGGGCCAGTTTATCAAAGTACCTCCTTGCAATTCATTTTCCACCTTTCTGCCTCATTTCCTTTTCTCTTCCACGACCTTTCTCAGCAAAGTTCTCCCATGTAGCTTTGGGTATCATTTTCTATAGAACCTGACCAAGACAAGGGGATGTGCTAAGGAATTCTCTTCTAAGATGATCAAGTAAGATAGTGGCATAAATTAAAGATAAAGAGTAGCTTATGGTATAAAGGGATTATCCAAGAAATAAGTAGGAAATGGGATTTATTTAATTAAAACTGTACAAAGAGGAGAGGGAGAGATTTCTGAAGGAGTATTGACAGATTTCATTGCTTCCAGAGCTCATAGAAAGCACAGGTAGTTGGAAGAATCCTGAAGAAAAAAAATCCCACAGAGCCTGTAGTGTGGCTATCTTACAATGAAATAGTGTTAGGAATCCAATGCAATGCAAAGACTTTAGGCAATTTGGCCATGAAATAAATTGGGGCAAGAAATAATCCAATATTCCTTAGCATAAGAAATATGAAAATTAGTTACTCACAGATCTACTAGTGTGACATTTTGAAACTGAAATAATATAGATAGATGTGCAAGCAGAGCCAATTTCCACTTTATTAGACTTCCCTGTCAAAGCCATCCCTGCAGGGTCGTGGACTTAGAAGGTTTCTTTATGAGATGCTGGTGCAGATGTCTAAGGTAATATGACTCACATTCCCAAAAAGCAAGGTCTGGGTTACAGAATACAAACTCAGTTGTTTTGAGGATCAAACAAAATGTTTGGCATATTCTAATTCATTTTATTACTATTATTTATATTTTTGACTATGATCCAGATTCTGTTTTGTGGGTTGGGAAGCTCAATAAATCCTTTCCGCCACAACTTGTTTCTTGATGTTTGTACAGGAATAGAAACCCTGACTAAAACAGGGTTTCTGACGGAGCACTTCCATACTGCTGTTCATCACTAACAGAAGTCAGGACTGGAACTCAAGCAGGTCAGGAAGCAGGAGCCATGGAGGGATGTTTCTTACTGGCTTGCTTGCCCTGGCTTGCTTAGCCCGCTCTCTTATAGAACCCAAGAGCACCAGCCCAAAGGTGATACCACCCACAAGGGGGCCTCCACACCATGATTACTAATTGAGAAAATGCCCCACAGTTGGATCTTATGGAGGCACTTCCCCAACTGAAGCTCCTTTCTCTGTGATAACTCCAGCCTGTGTCAAGTTGACAAACAAACCAGGCAATACAGAAACTGAGGCATAAAAAAGGTAAAATAACTTTGTGAAGTTATTATTAACAAAATCATATGCATATGTGTATAAGTTAGTATGAGGGCTTGAAATCACTAAAGATATCTTTGAAAAAGTATATTTGGGAGACACATGAAGGGTAAGGAGTAATCCAGACACAGACCTGAGACAAATAGGTGCACTGAGACTCCAAATACAGAGGACAGAATGGAAGAATATCTGGGTTCAGGAGTGACTTTTATGCAAACTAAGTAGGGGGGAGACATCTTCAAGAAAGATATTTAATGTGCCTAATATGAGATTGGAGAGTAAGATAGGCTTAAACTGACTCTTTTTTTTTTCCTGAGACAGGGTTTCTCTGTATAGCCCTGGCTGTTCTGGAACTCACTCTGTATACCAGGCTGGCCTCAAACTCAGAAATCTGCCTGCCTCTGCCTCCCAAGTGCTGGGATTAAAGGTGTGCATCACTACCACCCAGCTTTAAATGGACTCCTTTATGTCATGGTTGGCAATGAATCCCATTCTGAGGATAATGTAAGCTAGTAAAGGGTTTTAAGAAATTTAGTGCTTTGCGAAAATCACTTCAACTATATGGACTGGAGAATGAACTGGCAAGAAGGAAGAATGTGAATTGAAAAGTAAGAAGTAAAAACATTGTTAATCTAGCAAGGGGTGGTAGAGATTTGGAGTAGGGCAATAACGTTGGAGATGAAGACAAATGGAACATTTCAGTATTTATCTTGACAACAGAGACAATAAGAGTCAAGGCAGGAAATGTGGCTGCAGTCCAGTTTTTTTTTCCTGTTTGTGTGTGTGTGCGTGTGTGTGTGTGTGTGTGTGTTTAAACATCTATAGAACTGAAGGTAACTTTTGTTTAGATGTAGCCTGATGTCTAAGTTCATTTCTGTCTTCCAACAAAATACCAGAGCCTGGGGACTTTATAAAGAGATTTTGTCAGAACAGTAGAATGTACCAACTAGCCACAGGCCTCAGTCACCTCCTAAGTGTGTGTACTGGTCCATCTCATAGTACTTCATACTGGCATCAGATACCAACATGCATTTCAGAAAAGACAAACTATATTCAATTATAACTACTTAGATTCTACTGTCTGGAGTTCGTGTCTTGGGTGTATGGTGTTTCTTTCAGGGAGGATATGACTACAGACTTGACCGTTGTTGTTCCTGTTATTACCTTCTAGTCAGCAGAGATAGAAGGGTTCTTTGAGTGTCAATACAGCTCTCAATAAGCTGATTTTGACATAAATTAAAAGGGGAGGGGTTTCTGAATGGGCCAGACTCAATCCTCCAAACCCTGCAAAAGAAGAGCTAAATTTTCTTGGAAGGTATGTCCTGGAGTAGTCAAGCTAAGCAGAGAAATGACAGTGGATGCTGAGATTTGAGAAGAGTTAGCCAGGTCATGGCTAAGAAGACAGTAAGATCCCTGGTCTCAGTCTGATGGTTGGCTCTAAGTATCTGCATCTGTATTGGTCAGATGCTGGTAGAATGGGAGAGCTAGGGGAAGGACTGAAGGAGCTGAAGGTGATTACAACTCCACACGAAGAATGACATCAGCTAATTGGACTACCCAGAGTTCCCAGGGACTAAACCACCAACCAAAGAGTATACCCGGTGGGAACCAGGACTCCAGATACATATGCAGCAGAGGATGGCCTTATCTTACAATAGTGGGAGGGGGAGGGAGGCTTGATAGCCCAGCGTAGGGGGATGCTGGGGGTGGGTGGGTGAATGTGTGCCCTCATAGAGGCATGGGGGAGGGGTGTGGGAGGATGGGATGGGGGTTTGCTGGAGGGCAGGGGACAACATTTGAAATGTAAATGAATAAAATGATTAATTAAAAAACTGTAAAAAGAAATGGGAGTTTCAATCTCACAATGATAAGGAACTAAATTCTACAGTTGGTGAAAGGTCACATAGGCCTGTGACCAACCTGACACCTCTCTTCATCCTGGTGATTCAGCCTCAGCCTCCTGACACACACCGTGAAATAATGACATTGTGCTGCTGTACTAGGATATCTGTGAAAACTTGTTATGTAGTAATAGAAAAGAGAATGTGGAGAATGTGTCACTTTTGGTGTTCAGAAGCCAGTTTATATAATAGTGTTGTTGCCTTTGCCTTAAATATTTGGTCCTCAGTGTCTATCAAATGATCAGTGCCTTCTTTCATTTTAAAGGAAGTATTCCATGACTATCTACAGTTATTATTTTTTATTGCTTTTTTGAGTAAACTGTCTAAGATTTTCTTGAAAATTATCCATTTTAGTTTTTCACTTTCATATATTCTAATACATATCCATTTTGAAAAAGTTTTCATAAATGTGAAATATTTTCTATCCTTTTCATTCTTAATGTTATAGTATATTTTGGTATGGGTCTATTTGTGTTTATGTGTGTGTGTGTGTGTGTGTGTGTGTGTGTTTGAAGAGGCCAGAGATCAACTCAGGTGTTGTTCCTCAGGTTCTGTCCACTTTGTTATTTTGAAACAGTATCTCTCACTGGCCTGAACACGTCAAAGAAGGTAGCCTGAATGAGCTCTACGGATCTCACTTTCTCTCTGTCCTCAGCACTGGGGTGACAAATGTGCACGTGTTGTCTGAATAGTTTTATATGAGTTCTAGGGGATCTAAGTCAGGTCTTTGTGCTTGAGCTATGAACCTAGTTCTAGCTTTGTGTAACAATTACATGCTTGAAGCCAGTGGAAACCAGAAGGGCATCAGATTCCCTGGAACTGGAATTACAACTGTGGACAGTGCACACTAGGTATCGAACTTGATCCTCAGGAAGAACAGTAATCGCTTCAGTCCCATCATATATTGATAACATGATAAAATAGACAAAATTAGGTCTCTTTTCCTATCCCTAATTAATGGAGAGTATTTTTCTTTATCTGATCTTCTGCCTTCAAGTGGGATTTGTCTCTAGAGCTACACTAACCTCTTAGGAAAATGTTCATATAGTTTTTTGATGTTCTATCAGGCAATGAAAATGTAGGAATGAAAAAATAATAGCCTATCATGCTTAATTTTTAAATGTTGGTTTTAATTTTGCTTGTTTTTCTAGAGTTACAATTTTATATAATTTTATTACTATTACCATTATTTTTAGTTTTGAGATACAATTTATTCTATTAGTATTTTGAATTTTCCCTGTAATTAACTCTCAATTATCCTTTCTGAAGCCCACAATGGCCCACATGGTATTTCCTTTCCAGGGCCTCCTTCACCTTATGTTCTGAACCCAGCAGCTATGGTCTCCAAGTGCCATAGCATATTTAGTTCTCTTACTCTGCCATAAAATTTGACACCTTTTCCCCACAGGAAGTCCCTTGGGCATGCCTAGTGCACCCATTGGTGGGGGTGCCAACTGTGAAGATAACAGCATTCTGAAAGTGCTTCCAAGTCTAGTGTTCTGGCAACCACAAAGTCTCATGGCTCTCTTCCTAGGTCTAAATAGGAAGGAGTATTTTTCTTTATTTGCTCCTCTGCTATCAAATGGAATTTGTCCCTAGGACTACACTAACTTCTTAGGAAACTCTTCATACAGTTTTTGATTCTATGTCAGGCTTAAGTGTGCAGACTAAGGGGCAGGAACAAAATGCTTATTCTCTGTTTTCTTGTTTCTCTTCAGTCTCTCACCTCTTACCAGTTTTTTCTCCTCTTCCATGAATACAGCAGGTATTATAGTTACTGAGGATGGGATAGCTGATGCTAGGCTTCCTGGATAGAAAATTTTCATTTACCACTTGCTTCTTTTATGATCTTAGCCAACAGACTTTCTTTTTCAATTCTTCTATGCATTGATTTAGTCTCTAATATTTGAGGGACAAATTTTTTTGTGTTGGGAAAGGGGTCCATATAAAGTTAGCAATAAAAACGGATTTGAATTATACTTGATATTTTTTACTTCCTCAGTAAATAAAACAGCTATTATCATATGCCTTGTAGTATCCAATGACTCTAGTGGTTGTGATCAGACTATATTTATAGATTTATTAATTATTTTATAGCTTCTTCATATAAGGTAAATATTAATTGCAGATCAAAGAGCTCATGGAGTATAGATGTTTTGGTTCATTTATAAAAATTATTAATAAAACAAAAGATGTAAAAATCCACACAAAGTTTAAATAGCACATGCATTTGCTTCTGATAATAGTTTTTATCTTTTCCATTTCCAGGCAATGGATTCCTTTTAGAATTTGCTTCAGACAGGTCAGAAGAAGCAGCTATTTCTCACAGTCAGACTGACCAGTAGCTGGAAAAGATACCAAAAAGGCAAAGAGATTTAAAACTTAAAGGGCAGAACATAAAACACACATTGAACTGATAAGAACAGAAACAAAAAGGTGTTTAAACTAAAGATAAAATGAAATGTTAAGAGTTCTGGGCTCTAGCCACATGAAGGCATAGGGCTTTAGGTCTTGATGGGCAGTCTGACAAGAGAGTAAATGAAGTTCCAGAAAGCTGGGCTTTCTGCCAAAAGGGATTTGAGACTGCAGACTTCTGGTTCAGCACTGCAGTATGGGGAGAAAGAACACAGCTGTCCACATATGTGCTTCAAGGGGCCAGCCACAGCCCGCTGCCCCACTCTGAGATGGGAAAAGATATACACAAAGACATTTCTGAATTTATCCAGGACTGTGTTTGATTCTCTTATCATATGAACATGATTTCATAAATTTCATAAATTATCTGTGCCTCAGTTTCCATATCAACAGAAGAGAAATTTTATTATTATAAGATATGGCATATGAAGAGGGTAAACATTATTTGTTAAATGTGGAATGTCTATAGTGTGCAAGATTTTTAGAGGCCTTTTCAAATGCTGGAACATAAGATAATTTTTTCTCTTCACGTTCCAAATTGAAAAAACTGGAATATTGAAATTGAGAGTAATTTTAAGTCTATAATTATAAAAGTCAGTTCAATCTTTTTAAATGTCAAAATTATAGAATATGGAATGTGGCTACATTTTGATAATTATGATATCATGGGGAGCTTCCAAAATTAATACACTTAGGAAGAGTCTGCATAATAGCAGGGTTTTGGAACAAATTAGGTACTGAATTAGTGTTAATTCTTTTTTACTGTCTTTTATCACTCTGGAAGTCATTTGAAATCTGGAAAGAAGTACAAAGCCATAGCTAAAGAGATAGCTTTACTAGGCATCATACTTATTACATAAGCATGGGGACCTGAATTTAGATCCAAACATAAAAGCCTGGGTCTAATGATGTGTTTCTCTGACTTTGTCACTGGGGAGACAGGAATGTAGATTCTTGGAATAGCCTAACCAAATCAATGAGCTCTGATAAATAAGGTGGAGAACTATATACTCAATACATTCAACACCAACCTCTGACATCTGCGTGTATGCATACACATGCATGTGCACACATACACTCCACAGATAAAAATTAAATTAATTAATTAAAATGGATATAACAAGTTGTTATCAAATGATCAATGTAACATTGAGTAAATAACCATATATGGGGTGATTAAAATTATTCCCATGTTCACTACATTTTTTTGGAGTTCATCTTTTTTATTTTAAATATTTTTATTAATTATCTTTAAGCACTCCATATTTTATTACCCACCCCTCTAAACCCTGTCCACCCTCCTACAATTCCTCATCCCATACCTCCTCTCCTCCCCCTGTCTCCACATGGATGTCCCTACCCCCAACCCTACCTGACCTCTAAACTCCCTGGGGCCTCCAGTGTTTTAAGTGTGCATCATCTCTGAATGAACACAGACCCAGCAGTCCTCTATTGTATCTGTGACTGTGGCCTCATATCAGCTGGTGTATGCTGCCTGTTTGGTGATCCAGTGTTTGAGAGATCCTGGTGTTAGATTTATTGAGACTACTGGTCCTCCTACAGGGTCACCCTCAGCTTCATTCAGCTTTCCCTAATTCAGCAGCAGGGGTCAGCTGCTTCTGTCCTTTGGTTGGGTGCAAATATCTGTATTTTACTCTTTCAGCAGCTCATTGGGCCTTCTGGAGTGCTGTCATGCTAGGTCCCTATTTGTGAGCACTCCATAGCCTCAGTAATAGTGTCAGGCCTTAGGACCTCCCCTTGAGCTGGATCCCACTTTGAGCCTGTAGCTGGACCTTCTTTTCCTTGGGTTCCTCTCCATTTCCATTCCTGTAATTCTTTTGGACAGGAGCAATTATGGATCAGAGTTATGACTGTGGGATGGACCCCCCTCTCCCTCATTTGAAGCCCTGTCTTCCTGCTGGAGGTGGTCTCTATAAGCTCCTCTTACTGTTAGGCATCTAAGGTCCCTCCCTTTTAGTTCTGTGAGTCTCTCACCTCCCAGGTCTCTGGTCCATTCTGGAGGGTCTGTATGCTTAGCATGTGCCAAGAACTGTTATAAACTTTGAAGCTTGCTAAAGCACATAGTGGTAATGCAGACTTAAATACAATGGTTTTGATTTTGAAGCCTATGTTTACCCATTAAATGATATCACATTTTCTTTGAGGGAGGTTATTTGTTTATTATTCTAACCAATGTAGTTTCAAAATAGGTAAACCTCTGTTTATGGGATGGCATAAATATCTATTTAATAACTTTTATTAACTTTCTTCTGTGCTAATTTCATACATACAGATAGTGCATTCTGACCACTCCTATCTTACAACATTTCTTTATCTTTCTCCTACCTCTCCTATCACTCACTTTTCCCTACAAGTCCTTAGCCCTCATTCATGCCCCACTGAGCTTAGTCAAGGCTGCCTGACTTAGAGCAGCTATTGGCTGGGCTCGTCAATGGTATGTAATCAGAAACAATGATTGTTTATTCTCCTTTTAGTAATGCATCAGTAGCCAACAGCACAACAGGGAGAGCAGGACATATGGACCCTTCCTCAATCAATGATTGACTGTAGACAAGCTCTTCCTATTTGGGGTCTCTTACATTCTTTCTTTTCCATTGTCTTTTCTTTCTTCAGTGATCCTCGAGTCTTGGAGGGGGGGTATAAATGTTTTATTAAGGGTGAGCACTCAACTTGCATGTATTCCCAGCAAGCAGGTTGACCAGCCATGGGTCTTTGCATTTATTACCATTTACTGCAAAGAAAAGTTTCTCTAATTAAGGTTGCAGCATTTGTTTGGGTAGAAACACACACACAGAGAGAGAGAGACACACACATACACACAAATGCACATGCACAAACACATACACATACACATACACACACAAATATACAAGTTTGATGCAATGCAATATAAACTTAGCTAAATAACAGCAGTATATTACACCCTATAGCCCAGCACCTCCTTAGCCATGCAGTTTTGATTGTTTTTGTGGACAATCAAAGCAGAGAGTAATGGTCACTACCATCACAGTTGTGCCACCACTGTAACTGTGGTTACATCTTGCCTGGAAAGTTGATCATACAGTTCATAGGATTCAAATAGGTGTAAGATCAGTGATTAATTTTCTCCCTCACCAGAATATACCATAGCATATGCTATATACATAGCATATAGCACCTTCTGGCATCACAAAAGCAAACTAGTATGGAAGAAGCTTCCAGCTCAGTTCCAGCTTGAAATCTCTATAACTTACAACCAAAGTATATAGCATTTTAGCCACAGGGTTTTATCAGTTCTTATAGCCAACTAAGAAGAATAGAAAGAGTCTATATTCTTTTGGAGGCCTTTGGGGAGTTACTGAACAACACTTAATGAGGTATTTGTCACCTGGATTACACAGTGATAGGTTTCTTTATGACACTCTGTATTTTTCATTAGATATTTTCTTTATTTACATTTCAAACGGTATCCCCCTTTCCTGGTTTCACCTCCCCAAACCCCCTTTCTCATTCTCCCTACTTCTGCTCACTGACCTACCCACTCCTGCTTCCCTCTTCTGGCATTCTCCTATCCTGGGGCATCCAGCCTTCTCAGGACCAAGGGCCCTCCTCCCTTTGATGTCCAACAAGGCCATCCTCTGCTACATATGCAGCTGGAGCCATGGGTCCCTCCATGTGTACTCTTTGGCTGGTGGTTTAGTACCTGGGAGCTCTGGGGGTACTGGTTCGTTCATATTGTTGTTTCCCCTATAGGGCTGCAAGTTCCTTCAGCAGGCTCTGTGTTTTAATGATTCTGCTATGCCAGTCAACTAACATTCTATATTCTGCTGGTGCCTGCCCTATTAATGCTAATAACCTCACAGTATTCACTTCCCATCGATTTTCTTATTAACTACACTTTACTATCTCCTCTCTCTGAAAGTGTCTCCTCCTGTGATGGTCTCTTCTTAGTTCTAAAGCTTCTGTAGGTACTTCAAGTTGAACATAAAGTCAGAAGCTCAAAACTAGAATCCACACTTGGGAGAGGAGTTGTGGCATTTGCCTTGCTACTCCTAGATTAATTCACTGAGAAAATATATTTTTAACTTTCACCTACATTAAATTACTTTTTCACACAAGATATCAGGATTATAATATAGACATCAGTATTCACTAGCTTCATTGAGGAGGGAGGCATTTTCAGTTTTGGATTAAAGAAGAAAACAAAATATTGTGACCAAATATTTAAAAAATATCTTCACAATTGCTGCAACAGGTAGGTAGCTGGCCACAGGCAGGATTTATATTTTATGAAGATAGCACACAGGGATAAAATTAGAGTAGTTTCTTTTATTTTCAAGAATGCAAAGCTCACATAAATATTCAAACTTCTTGTCATAGACATATATTTAACAAGTCTTATCTGAGAAAACACCCAATAGGATAGAACCTAATATTACATTTATATTGCTTATGGACAGTTCTTGGAACAAATGTAAATTATTAGATTCCAATAATGAACTCTTGCCCTCACAGAATGGACTTGTGGCATATACAGGAACTAAAATGTCACACAGAGAGTTCCAGTTGCTAGATCATGGTTTGGGTAGGATTTTGCTGAGCACTGAAAAGTGAAACTTCCTTTTTTGTTGCAGTTTTATGAGAGCATTCCAGAGGTTGTAGAGGTAGAAATGAAATGAATACAAAAGCACAAACATACTTGAACCAACAACAAAACTGCACAGGGGAGAAGAAATTATTTTTTTGTAGAAATAGGATATAGACTCTGCAAAACAGAGAAAACATACTGAACATCTTGAAGATATTTTGCATATGTTTCAATTTATTTCTCTTGCTTAGCAAGGAGCTAGGGATTTGGCTACGTTTCCTGAATATTTTATAAAAGTTTACTATCTTAAACTACAAAGCATTCCCATCAAATATACATTCAGTAAGCCTCAACTAATTTCTTTGCTGACTCATATAGTACTTAATTAGGGAAATTCAGTGTGATTTGTTCTTTTTCCTCTTAAAACTGTTTATATTATTTAAAAAAAAATTATGCCTATGGATTTATCCTAAGAAAATTATCAGAGGCGAGTGTAAATATCTTTAGGTAAGAATTATTACACTAGAGCAATTTATAATAAGCAATATCTAAAAATGTTGCTCTGCTTATCAATGGGTGATTTATTATTTAGCCTCAATATTTTGGTGATATGATATCACACAGGTATGTAAACCAGAGCTCACAGGAATAAGACAATGAGAAAATGTTTCAGTGCTAATCCTCGTTGCAAGGCACATTTCCATGGCAGCTACTGCAAGACAAAAGAGGAAGAAGACAAAGGAGGAGGATAAGAAAACACAGTGATGTTACTGCCTTATCTTCTGTTTTCCTTCAGGCTCCTTGTACCAGAAAGACTGTG
Organism: Apodemus sylvaticus; assembly: GCF_947179515.1. NCBI lineage: Eukaryota > Metazoa > Chordata > Mammalia > Rodentia > Muridae > Apodemus > Apodemus sylvaticus. The sequence continues at coordinate 83,038,787 of NC_067476.1, read as the reverse complement.
ACTTGGATCATAGCCTTTCAGGAAACACTTGAGAAGGAATTTATCTCTAAGCTCCAACCTCTCCACTATCCACTCTCCTGGTCAGCATAGGACAATTATTTTACTCTTGGGAAGAGTTAATCCTCACACTTCTGCATTGTATTCCTGACTGTTCTTAGGGCAATGGAAGTCAATGCACTGTGTAATATCCAGAGCTGGATAGGGTTGGTGGCTGTCTACTTAGCACATATTTATTTACTAAAACAAGTATCTGGGGATGAACAGTAACATATATTTGGAGACATGGGGACTAATAGGACTGAGAAAACTTTAATACTTGTCCACTGAAACAGATGTAGAAACCAAATTGAGGAGCAATTCCTAAGAACATATTAGAAATGATGGTGAGACAGAGGTCTGTATTAATTACTTTTGGGTTATTGAGACAGAATATTGGACAAAAATGACTAAAATATGACAACATTTAATTGGATTACAATTTCTGAGAGTTCAGTACATCACAGTGTCTTTCACATGTCAGTGGGCCAGGAGTACAGTAAAGGGATTCTGATGTTTCATGTTTCTGCCTTTTATTTTATGCATGCCCCAGCCCTTGACATGGCCCATATTTGGGGAGAGCCTTATATTTGTAGTGGGTATTTTCGGGATCACCTCACAGGCAATCTCAGAAGATTGCTGCAACAATCTCTGAGGTAGTTGTAAATCCAGTCAAGTTGATGTGACCCATCACAAGGCTAAAATGTGTGTGCAGTTTAATACTGTTTTTTTTTTAACTATGCATACATGTACAAGAGAAAGAAGTGAATACTAAAAAGACATGGAACAAAACCTCATTATACAATTATCTTTAGAAGATGATTTACAACTGACCTTTGAAGCCTTTATTTCAATAGGGTTTTCTGTTCTTTTCAAGGCTTTTATGTTGAACATGAATTACTTTTTTTTTTTTTTTTTTTTTTTTGCTACAAAACAAACCGTAGATGGGAGCAGAGACTTTTATGTAGGGCAGTCCAATGTGCAATGTTAGTTATAACAATGAGAAAATAAAATGCTATTCATAGACATAAAAATGAAAGCCCAGCAATTGAACAGAAGCTTTGATGGTGAAGAGAGTAATGGTGACAGAATAGGACTCGGCAGCACTTGTCCCTTCACAGAGATGTCAATGCAAAGAGCTATCCATAAGTGAAGCCATCTTCATAAAGGCTGGAAAGGGAGAGGTTACAGTGTTTGATGTAGCTCTGAAATAAGAAAATATGTAAGGACAATTTAGCACAACCATTGTAACACCGTTGCTAGCCCAGGCAGCACCGTATCTCCAGATATAAACTGTTTCGAACAAAAAGAGAGAAATGAGTATTGACCTTGCCTTGGACCTTTCAACTAGTTTTCCCTACTAACTGAACACCAGCAATTTTTATATCAATATTTATATTGATATATTTATATTTCTTTATGAATATTTATGATATGAATATTTATATTGCTTTACATCAATATCCCAGGCTTCAGATTTCCCTTTGTACAAGGCTGACCCTATCAGCCTTTACCTTCTGGTCTATCCTCAGTACTAGGCCGTCTCCCATAACTCCAGTATCAGGCCTACCTATATACTAAGTCAAGTCTTAGAGACCTAATCAGCAAGGTGAGAGATGGGAATCCAGTCTGGAGGTTGGCAACTTTTGATACATGCTGCATGCCCACGTACCACCAGGCTCCTTTGAAGGGAGCAGAAGTCCTGAGTGAATGTACATTGTTGACATGGGCACCAATGCTGTTAAGGAGCTTCAGATCCATGGCAATAGCAGAAGCTATTGCGGACGGGCTCAAAGGAATGGCAGAGCCTATCCCAGGTATGTGTGTTGATCAGTAGTTGATCTTTAGCTAAAACCAGGGTATACAGAAAATACCAACTGAAGCTTCCTCCTCCTGGGTGCTTGCAAGGGTGCCTGCCACAGATGCTTCCTACCTAGATTAGCTAACCTCTGTGCTCATTCTGTACAGAATAAGCACAGCTTTTCTGTGCTCGTGTCTGTGTTCATTCATTGTCACCTTAATTTCTAAGCCATGGATGTTACTGCATTCTCTCTTGAAGGCCCTGCCAGTAGGCTTACCTCTCAGACCAACACTGAACCTGTATTCTCTAGCACTAGGTCTATATCTACAAAAGCTGTTAATATATTTAATGTCAAGATTGTTCCTGAAGCCCCCACATCAGTAGATCCAGAATTCAGTTTTTTTTTAGAAGATTCCTGGGATGGTCTGATCCTTGTTTTGGGTCCAGTCTGTTTGGGGGTACTTGGGTTTCAGGAAAATTTAATGTTCCTGAAACCAGGCCAAACATTGTGAATACAGCTTTTAAGCCAGAGCCTGCACTCAGGTCTAGACACATACATCAGCTGACACAGGCACCCCACTAGGACCCACTGATCAATGATGCAGCCAGAATTACCCTCAGAGAGACTGGCTGCTGCCTTGGTCCCAGGGACTCAGTATGTACACTGGTCTCTGTTGTGTGATATAGACTTTTCTTGGAGAGAGAAACCACACACACCAAATAGACACACACACACAAACACACACACACACACACACACACACACATATAGACACACACACATAGACACACATACACATGCACATGCATGTACATGCACGCATGTGCACACACACACACACACACACACACACACACACCTATTCATTCCCAAAAGGGAGCCCCTAACAGACCAATGTAATGACTTCATGACTGTGCAACATGGTAAACCAATAAGATTTTTACGGAGGTTACTAACAGGTAAATGGGTGAGGGGTTATGTACAAGGAGCAGGGATGACTCAAGAGCAGCTTTATAACCAAAACCCCACCCCAACCAACTTCTGAAGGCCTGCAACCTAGAGGTCTCAGAATCTTGCAAGCAACTGCATCATACTAATGTCCCTTCACAGTTTGACTAATTAGCATTCCACAACAGCAAGTGTTATATTTCTTTTTATAATGTAGGATAGAGGCCCTCAGGAACCTTCCAACTTTCTATTCTTTCCAAGGGGTAACATTTTGTTTACCTCCTGAGGCTTATAATACCCCAACTACTCAACACACACACACACACAAACAGAGAGAGAGAGAAAGTGTGTGTGTGTGTGTGTGTGAGAGAGAGAGAGAGAGAGAGAGAGAGAGAGAGAGAGAGAGAGAGAGAGAGAGGAGAGGTATGTAAGGACACACACATGCACACACATCCTTCCTAGAGCAACATTTCAATTTGGAGGAAGGGAATGTTGCAATTCAGAGGAAAATGCCCCACAAATAGTCCCAAGATACACAAATTAGGGTCTTTTCCCCATGGACCTAGGATTTAAAACTGCTTCAGCAAATAAGGCCCAGGCCTGTCCCTGTGTTCCTGGCTGAAGATATGTGCTGGCACATGCACTTCCAGGCTTGTCTTCCAGCTGCCTGGGAGTCAGACCGGTCTGCCCTTTCCCAGACTAGCTAGTGTGCAGTGATTGACAAGGTAAGCCTCAACTGAACAGAAAGAAAGAATAATGAACTCAAGAATGGCACTGAAACTACAGTAGCAGTAGACAAGAACAACAGAGCCAAGACTTGCTTTTTATATTAGAGGGTGTGATTTGACAAACCTGTAGCTAAATAAAGGCAGAAGAATGAGAAGTCAGATTAATAAAAGCAGAAACAAAAGAAGAAATATTATAGTTGTTACCAAAGAACCACAAAGGATTATAAGAGATTACTATGAAGAATAACATGCAAACAAATTGGATAACCTAGAGGAAATGAATAAATTCCCAGACATATACAATTGGCAGGAACTGAATTATGAAGAAATTGAAATCTGAACAGATCCATTATGAGTAAGAAGATTGAATCTATAACAAAAAAGTTTCCCATTGAAGATAATCCTAGCGTCCAGTGGTCTCAACTGCTGAATTTTAGCAAACATTTGAAGAACTAATACCAATCCTCAAAGCCTTCCAAAATACTAAAGACAAGGATACAGATACATTTTTAACTCATTCAGAAGACCATAATTTCTCTAATAGTAAAGCCAAAGAAAGACATTACAAGCAAATAAATTCAGGCCAATCTCCCTAATAAGCATGTGTGTGAGAGTCCTCAACAATACACTAGCAAGCTGAATTCAAGAACACATTAAAAGGATTGTGCACTGCAATCAAGTGGGATTTACCCTAGGGATTCAAGGATGATTTAGTGCACATAAAACTATAGCAGCACATTGACAGAATGAAGTAAAAAATATGCTCACCTTAGTAGATGCAGAAATAGCATTTGATAAAATGTAAGATCCTTCCTTGATAAAAAAAAAAGCTCTCAATATATTTGCTATAAAGGTAAAGATTCAATCCATACAATTGCATATGTCACACATCATAGTAAAAACTGTTCTAAGATCTGGAATGGGAGAGAGTTGCAGATTCCAGCTACTTCTGTTCATTGTTGCTCTAGAAATCCTGGCCAGAACTATTAGGCAAGAGGGAGGAATTAAAGGCAACCAGATTGGAAAGTAAAAGCTAAGTTGTCTCACTTTATACACAGCAACTTAGGTATGGCATCTTGAAGATTTAGAAGAAAATTGTCAGAGGTGATAAAGGCATAAAGTAGAGTTGCAAGATGTAAAATTTATGTTCAAAATCCAATGTTATTTCTATACATTTAAAAACAAGTTATCTGAAAGAGAAATAGAAAAATACCATTTGTAATTACTGCAAAATTTCCTTGCAATAAATTAAACAAGAAGAAAGTAGACCTGTATAGTGAAGCTAGAAGATATTTTAAAAGAATTGGAGATAACACAAATCAATGAAAGATAGTCCATCCTCATGGATTGACAGAATTCATTTTATTAAAATGCCTGTACTACCTAAGAGCTGCTGTGTTGGTGACCATTGTTCAGCAGAAATAGAAAATGCAATCCCCAAATTCTTATGATGCTAGCAACAATCAGGAGTGGCCAAAGCAATCTGAATCAAAAGAATAAAACTGAAAGTACCACTCTACCTCATTTCAAAGTATACTGCAAAGTGCTAGTAAGAGGATGTGGGTGCTGTCTGAAACCACAGGCAGCAAGAGTAAAAACAGAAGGCAAGACCACATCAAACTGAAACACTGGCCTGTGTGACACATAAAACCTAAGAGACAGGCCATTCAATAGGGTATTTTTAAATGATGTATTTGTAATATCCTGAATACATTAAAAAAACAACCAACCTTTATTAATAATTTAAAAAGGACAAAATATCTTGCTTTGCCATTTATTGCTGTGATAAAAACATCATGACCAAAAGCAACTTAGGAAGGAAGGTCTTTATCATTTCACATTTTACCTTGAAGAGGAGGGAGGGCAGAAAGTCGAGGCAGGAACCTTAAAGCAGTAACTGAAGTAGACACTATAGGGGAATTTACTGGCTTGCTTTGCATAGGTTGCTCAGCCTGTTTTCTTATAGCAATTAGGTCTACATGCCCAGGGTGGCATTGCCCACCATGGTTTGGACCCTACTATGTCAATCATTAATACCCTAGAAACTTACCTACGGGCAATCTGATGGAGACATCTTTTTTCAAATGAGATTCTTCTTCTCAGATGACTTTAGCTGGTGTCACATTGACAGAAAATAACTAGGGCAATATCTATATAGAACTTTCTAAGAAATCTCTCTCTATATATATATATAGATTTATATATATATAAAATCTATATATATTTAACTTCTATCTCTCTACATATACATATACACACTCACACACACATGCACACACACACACACACAAACAGAGAGAGAGAGAGAGAGAGAGAGAGAGAGAGAGAGAGAGACCTACAAGATGACTCAGTAAGCAATAGTACTTAGTGCCAAGCTTGGTGACTTGAGTCCAACTCTTGCAAGTTGTCCTCAGGTCTCCATACGTATGCACATACACACACACACACACACACACACACGCACACACAGAGTGACACATGCACACAGGCATGTGCACATCCACAGTATGTACATATAAAAACATTTGAAGATATATAAGTACACAAAATACATGAAAATGTTCAGCATTATTTAATTAATGAATACAAATTAAAACCGCAGTGAGATATTGGTATAGTAGATACTAGAACAACACATAATAATAATAATAATAATAATAATAATAATAATAATACACCAACAAAAACAGCTCTCTGTATACTGTTGATTGTTGGGGTCATAAAAGTACCACAGGAAGCTAAAATTCCAATTGAAGAATCAGAGAGGGAATATGGGGGAAATAAGAAAACAATATAAAAAGCATTATACTTAGTCATGGACCCACTATATCTGCATTGGTGTTATTATTTAGGTGTGCCATGCACACTTCTTTCTGAGCTCCAGTTCAAGCACTGGTCCTGTGCAACTTCATAAGGTAAATATATGATTAACACATCCAACTTTACTGCTTTTACAGCTCTAATAAAATGTTTATTCCTGGCCTGCATAACCCAACCTCATGATTTACTAGTTGGAGACAGAGATATGAATTACACTAATATCCTGTGCCATATTTTCTGTGCCTTTTTGTGGCATCCCTCAGTGTATTAGTATTTACCTTCAAGTCTACTTCTATGATACTAAAACAACCCTCTTCGACATGGGTTTCAGTAAAACTGAAAAAAAAAATTGGACTTCAGAAAATATTAATGCCATACTTGGAAAATTATTGATAGTACTAAAAACTAGAACTGAGGTTTATAGGATTGTTGATTGTTGAAATCCTGAAACTTATTGCTAACATAATTGCTGGTGTGGCAGGAGTGTTGGTTTTCAAAGAGAAAGTACAAATAGGTCACTTAACCAATAATTTAGTGGAAAATATTTCGGGGCTAGGAAAATCTCTGCTAGATGCCTCTGCCCTGCGGTGAAGACTGAGTCGCCATCTTTGTCCCCAGCTGGACGAGACAGGCCACCCCAGGTACTGAGCTATCCCAAGTAAGACATCGGGGGACACAGACAACCAAGCTGCGGGCTGCCTCCTGCACCTAGGAACTGGGAGAACAGTGGTTCCTCTGAGGGCCAGCCAGGCGTGGGGCCGGTGCCCTGAGGGATCCCCCCTGCCATCCTCCCTCTCTGACAGAGCAGACGGGCAGTACCAGGTTCAGTCCACAAATACAACCCAAGCATAACATTGCTTGGGGCAGGACATACCAGGGCTCCAAAGGCACCCAAGAGAAGGGCAGCACATCAGCAATCTGTGACAGGAGAAACCCAGCCATCCAGTGTTGTAGAATTAGCCTTATAGGCTCAAAGAAGGTTGAAGCTCCAGCCAGTGACTAGACCAACTAACACCAGTGAGAACTAGATGGCAAAAGGCAAACGTAGGAACGTTACTAACAGAAATCAAGGCAATATGGCAGCATCTGAACCCAATTCTCCATTAACAGCAAGTCCAGGATACCCCAAAACACCAGAAAAACAAGATTTGGATGTAAAAGCACTGGTCATGATGCTGTTACAGGAATACATGAAGGACATAAATAAATCTCTTAGAGAAATTCAGGAGGAAATGGACCAAAAGTTAGAAGCCCTTACAAGGGAAACACAAAAATCATTAAAAGAAATTCAGGAGAAAATGGGTCAAAAGATAGAAGCCAATAAGGAGGAAACACAAATATCACTTAAAGAAATACAGGAAAGTTTGGTCAACAGGCTGAGATCATGAAAGAGGAAACACAAAATCTCTTAAAGAATTACAGGAAAACACAAACAAGCAAGTGAAGGAGCTGAGCAAAACAATCCAGGATCTAAAAACAGAAGTAGAAACAACTAAGAAATCACAAAGGAAGACAACTATGGAGATAGAAAACCTTGAGAAGAAATCAGGGGCCGTAGATGCAAATATCAACAACAGAATACAAGAGATAGAAGAAAGAATCTCAGATGTCGAATATAACATAGAAACCATGTACTCAACAGTCAAAGAAAATGCAAAATGCAAAATGCAAAAAGCTTGTAACCCAAAACATCCAGGAAATCCAGAACACAATGAGAATGCCAAACCTAAGGATCATAGGCATAGATGAGAGTTAAGATTTACAACTTAAAGGGCCAGCAAATATCTTCAACAAAATTATGGAAGAAAACTTCCCTAACCTAAAGAAAGATATGCCCATGAATATACAAGAAGCCTACAGAACTCCAAACAGACTGGACCAGAACAGAAATACCTCCCATCACATAATAATCAAAACCCAAAATATACTAAACAAAGAAAGAATATTAAAGGCAGTATGAGAAAAAGGCCAAGTAACATATAAAGGAAGACCTATCAGAATCATACCAGACTTCTCACCAGAGACTATGAAAGCTAGAAGATCCTTGGCAGACCTCATGCAGACTCTAAGAGAACACAAATGCCAGCCAAAACTACTAAACCCAGCAAAACTCTCAATCACCGTAGATGGAGAAATCAAGATATTCCATGACAAAACCAAGTTTAACCAATATCTTTCCACAAACCCAGCTCTACAAAGGAAAACACCAATACAAGGAGGGAAACTTCACCCTGGAAAAAGCAAGATAGTAACCTTCTTTAATCAAACCAAAAGGAAGATAACCAATCAAATATAAAAAATAACATCAAAAATGAAGGGAAGTAATAATCACTATTCCTTAATATCTCTTAACATCAATGGACTCAATTCCCCAATAAAAAGACATAGACTAACAGACTGGATATGTAAACAGGACCCTACATTTTGCTGCATACAGGAAACACACCTCAGTGTCAAAGACAAAAACTATCTTAGAGTAAAAGGCTGTAAGACAATTTTACAAGCAAATGGTCTCAGGAAACACGCCGGAGTAGCCACTCTAATATTAGATAAAATTGACTTTCAACCAAAAGTCATCAAAAGAGACACTGAAGGACACTTCTTGCTGGTCAAAGGAAAAATACACCAAGAAGAACTCTCAATCCTGAACATCTATGCTCCAAATGCAAAAGCACCCTCATTCATAAAAAAAAAAAAAAACTTTACTAAAGCTCAAAGCACACATTGCACCCAACACAATAAATGTGGGTGACTTCAACACTTCACTCTCCTCAATGGACCAATCAAGAAAACAGAAACTAAACAGGGACACAGTGAACCTGTTAGACCAATTAGAGTTAAGAGATATATATAGAACATTTCATTTCAAAGCAAAAGAATATACCTTTTTCTCAGCACCTCATCGGACGTTCTCCAAAATCAATCATATAATTGGTCACAAGACAGACCTCAACAAATATAAGATTGAAATAATCCCATGCCTCCTATCAGATCACGATGGAGTAAAAGTGGTCTTCAATAGCAACAAAATCAACAGAAAGCCCACATACACTTGGAAACTGAACAATACTCTAGTCAATGATACCTTGGTCAAGGAAGAAATACAGAAAGAAATCAAAGACTTTTTAGAATTTAATGAAAATGAAGGCACAACATACCCAAATCTATGGGACACAATGAAAGCAGTGCTAAGAGGAAAACTCATAGCCCTGAGCACCTCCAAAAAGAAAATGGAGAGAGAATACACTAGCAGCTTAACGACACACCTGAAAGCCCTGGAACAAGAAGAAGCTAATTCACCCAGGAGGAGTAGAAGACAGGAAATCATCAAACTCAGGGCTGAAATCAATCAAGTAGAAAAAAGAGAACCATACAAAGAATCAACAAAACCAGGAGCTGGTTCTTTGAAAAAATCGACAAGACAGATAAGCCCTTAGCCAGATAACCAAGGGGCACAGAGACAGTATCCAGAATAACAAAATTAGAAATGAAAAGGGAGATATAACAACAGAAACAGAGGAAAGTTAAAAAAAAAAAACAAAACCATCAGATCCTACTACAAAAGCCTATACTCAACACAACTGGAGAATCTGGAGGAAATGGATAGTTTTCTGGACAGATATCAAACACCAAATTAAATCAAGATCAAATAGATCATCTAAACAGGCCCATCGAACCCCTAAAGAGATAAAGGGGGTCATAGAAAGTCTCCCAACCAAAAAAGCATGGGACCAGATGGTTTTAGTGCAGAATTCTATCAGACCTTCAAAGAAGAGCTAACACCAATACTTTTCAAATTATTCCACAAAATAGAAACAGAAGGAGCACTACCCAATTCCTTCTATGAAGCCACAATTATGCTGATACCAAAACCACACAAAGATCCAACAAAGAAAGAGAATTTCGGGCCAATTTCCCTTATGAATATCGATGCAAACATTCTAAATAAAATTCTTGCCAACCGAATCCAAGAACACATCAAAATGATCAGCCACCATGATCAAGTAGGCTTCATCCCAGGGGTGCAGGGATGGTTCAATATAAGGAAATCCATCAATGCAATCCACTACATAAACAAACTAAAAAAAAAATGATAATTTCATTAGATGCTGAAAAAGCATTTGACAAAATTTAGCATCCTTTCATGCTGAAAGTCTTGGAAAGAACAGGAATTCAAGGCCCATACCTAAACATAGTTAAAGCAATATACAGCAAACCAGTAGCCAACATCAAACTAAATGGAGAAAAACTTGAAGCAATCCCACTAAAATCAGGGACTAGACAAGGCTGCCCTCTCTCTCCATATCTTTTCAATATAGTACTTGAAGTTCTTGCTAGAGCAATTAGACAACATAAGGAGGTCAAAGGGATACAAATTGGAAAGGAAGAAATCAAATTATCACTATTTGCAGATGATATGATAGTATACTTAAGTGACCCAAAATCTCCACCAGAGAACTTCTACAGATGATAAACAGTTTCAACAAAGTGGCTGGATATAAAATCAACTCAAGCAAATCAGTAGCCTTCCTATACTCAAAGGATAAACAAGCTGAGAAAGAAGTTAGGGAAATGACACCCTTCACAATAGCCACAAACAATATAAAGTATCTTGGTGTGACTCTAACCAAACATATAAAAGATCTGTATGAGAAGAACTTTAGGTCTCTGAAGAAGGAAATCGAAGAAGACCTCAGAAAGTGGAAAAATCTGCCATGTTCTTGGATTGGCAGGATTAATATAGTTAAAATGGCCATCTTGCCTAAAGCAATATACAGATTCAACACAATTCCCATCAAAATCCCAACTCAGTTCTTCTTAGAGTTAGAAAAGGCAATTCTCAAATTCATCTGGAATAACAAAAAACCCAGGATAGCTAAAACTATTCTCAACAGTAAAAGAGCTTCTGGGGGAATCAATTTCCCAGACTTCAAGCAATACTACAGAGCAATAATGTTAAAACTGCATGGTATTGGCACAGCAACAGACAAGTGGACCAATGGAATAGAACTGAAGACCCAGAAATGAATCCACACACCTATGTTCACCTGATCTTTGACAAAGGAGCCGAAAACATCCAGTGGAAAAAAGATAGCCTTTTCAACAAATGGTGCTGGTTCAACTGGAGGTCAGCATGAAGAAGATTGCAAATTGATCCATTCTTATCTCCTTGTACTAAGCTCAACTCCAGATGGATCAAGGACCTCCACATAAAACCTGACACACTGAAAATAATAGAAAAGGAACTTGGGAAAACCCTTGAGGACATGGGCACAGGGGGAAAGTTCCTGAACAGAGCACCAATAGCTTATTCTCTAAGATCAAGAATTGACAAATGGGACCTCATAAAATTACAAAGTATCTGTAAAGCAAAGGACACTGTCAAAAGGACAAAACGACAACCAACAAACTGGGAAAAGATCTTCACCAACCCTACATCCGATAGAGGGCTAATATCCAATATATACAAGGAACTCAAGAAGTTAGACCCCAGGGAACCAAATAACCCTATTAAAAATGGGGTGCAGATCTAAACAAAGAATTTTCACCTGAAGAAATTCGGATGGCTGAGAAACACCTTAGGAATGCTCATGATCATTAGTCATTAGGGAAAGGCAAATCAAAACAACCCTAAGATTTCACCTCACACTAGTCAGAATGGCTAAGATTAAAAACTCAGGAGACAACAGGTGTTGGCGAGGATGTGGAGAAAGAGGAACACTCCTCCACTGCTGGTGGGATTGCAAGAAGGTACAACCACTCTGGAAGTCAGTCTGGAGGTTCCTCAGAAAACTGAACGTGACACTACTGGAAGACCCTGCTATACCACTCCTGGGAATATACCCAGATGATTCCCTGGCGTGTAATAAGGACACATGCTCCACTATGTTCATAGCAGCCTTATTTATAATAGCCAGAAGCTGGAAAGAACCCAGATGTCTCTCAATGGAGGAATGGATACAGAAAATGTGCTATATTTACACAATGGAATACTACTCAGCAATTATAAACAATGAATTCATGAAATTTGTAGGCAAATAGTTGGAACTGGAAAATATCATCCTAAGTGAGGCAACCCAATCACAAAAGAATATACATGGAATGCAATCACTGATAAGTGGATATTAACTAGCCCAGAAGCTATGAATACCCAAGACACAAATAGCAGATCACATGATTCCCATGAAGAAGTAAGGAGAGGGCCTGATACTCGAAAAGCCTGATCCAGCATGGTAGGGGAGAACCAGGAGAGAGAAAAAGTAGGGAGGTGATTGGAGTATGGGTGTAGAGAAGGCTTATGGGGAGGGGGGAGCTGGGAAAGGAGAAAGCGTTTTGGAATGTAAGCAAAGAATTTAGAAAAAAAAAACAAAACAGAAAATCTCTGCTGCCAAAAATAGATAGGGATTTTCAAAAAGACTTAATGCCCTTAGGGATAGAATTGAGTGGATTAGGCAACCAGTGCAAGCTATTAAGTGCCAATTGGCCATTAATTGCCACTATAAGCACACTTAGATTTGCATAGCTGTTTTGTCTTATCAGTGAATCTATATACTCATGGGAGTTGGTTAAGAACCATCTAGACAGGTATGGTTTCAAAACAGTGGTGCTGTTGACCTTGGATAATTACATCCAGAATTATATTTATTAGAAAACTCTAATTTGTCACTATTTTCTGGCCAATGGTTTGTGAATGAATTGTAAATACCTTACAGTATTGTAATCCCTTTAGTATTTCACATGATGAAGTTAGATAATTTAAATTTACCTGTTAAATTTAACATTAGTTAATATTATTTTCTTGCTTTTAGTGGGTTACCCGTATACCCAAAGAATCTGGAGAAGATAGATTCTGCACCAAAAGGCTGCTTATATAACTGTGCTGCCACAAAAATCAGGAGTGGAAGTTGTTGTGGACCAGAAGGTCTGCGGTTTATTTCTTGGGCCAATAGCTATATAACCCTGTGATTGTAGAAAACTGCTGACTTGAGACAAGTCCTAGGGAAACTTCCTCTGGGTTTGAATAGGGCCACAAGGGCAGGGAAGCGTGGAAGGAAGAAACAGACAAGGTAAAAAAGTGTTGAATTATGTAAAAAATGGATTTTAAAAATACAAATGATAAAATGACATTGTTTGAATTAATCCCGAGGCTCAAAAGTATGAAACAATGCAGTAGAAAACATTTTTATTGAGTTAGAAACCTGAGGAATACTGTCCCTGGAGAATTAAGTGAATGAAAATACAGAATGTGTGGTTGATAAGAAATAGAGATGCTTTAATAAATAATGGTGGAGGAGGTCAGAGCATATGAATGGAAAATATTTAAAGATATAGTAAAGGAAATTTTTATTTGAAATAAACTAGTAACCATTTATATAGATGTAAATGGCATCAACAAATGGTCACAGGTAAGAGGTTGCCTCGAGTCTTAGACAAGTCTTTGGACTTTAAAATTTTGAATGGTTTTGGGGATGTTTAGGACTCTGGGAACTTTTGAACTTAAAATATTTTATGCCATGAGCTGCCTCATAGCCTTCTGCGGCCTGAGGAGGAATGCTGTGACTTTAAGAGGAAATGTTCTCCATGGGCTAATTTATTTGTACATTTGCTCTCCATGTGGTGGTACCATTTGGGAAGATTTGGAAACCTTAGGGAGTGGAACCTTGATGGAGGAGGTATGCCACCTGGGGTGGGCTTTGAGAACTTACAGCCCTAGACCCACGTTCTCCCTCCCTCTGCTTCCTGCGCACAGATGAAATGTGATTGGTTGGCTTCATGCTCATGCTGCCTTGTCCTTCCAACCACGATGGACTGTATCCACTTTAGAGTTGTAAGTTCAAGTAAATTCTTTCTTCCCTGTCTTGCTCTTTGTCAGGGTATTTTGTCATAGAAATGTAACTGATTCACCACCCAAAGAATATTTTCAGTTGTGACACTGCAGAAAGGGTGGTAAAGGAAAAAATTATGCAAATTACACTGAGTTATATTTTCAAATAATATAACCATTGGAGAACAGCATCCTGCAGTATAATAGGTAACATTATAGGAATGCATGAAAGATTAAATATTTTAAAGTTATAATGAATTTCATTTTAGAAGTGGGAAATAATCCAACTTACCTAATCACCAATTTGTTCTCCATTTTCCTTCCTCTGATTCCCTAAGCTATGCAGGAAAATTTCCCCTATAGTTTCAAAACTTGGAGAATCCACCCCTTTCACAATAAACTTCTTATTATTTTCATAAAACATTTTATTCTACTAACTTTATGAAACAATACAATTTTATCTCCTTTTGAGTTTGCATTATATGGTCTCATAAATAAAGAAGACATAGAGGTAAAGAGGTTTTAGCTTCTGTGGTGGTCCTTGTGGTGTGCATGGGATGACAAAGTGAAGAGATGTAATCTGTGTACTATGATGATAGAAAGGAACATGGGTCTCTGGCCAGCAAAGCATGGTTGGGGGCAGCAGTAGGATTCTTCAATGCATGCTTCAAAAAAGGAAGATTGTTGGACAAGACATGAAGAGAACAGAGAAACACATTCATGGGACCTATGAAACAAATGTCCTTTTATATTAAGAACAATGCACTGAAGTGTGCCAGAGGTGGGAATGGGGTGGGTGTTTAAGGAGCTTGGGAAATGGGGGGAATTTACAAAGGTTCTGACTTTGCAATGAATGAAGCAGGAACTATTGACACGGGAGAACATTGATCATGAGAACCTGGGAGGCATTTATAGCATTCAGTTGGAGGGGCTTCATCAGCCACAAGCTATTTGGAGAAAGAAGTCAAGTGTAGAAAACTTGAAAGGTGTATTTACTTTACTTTCTTGTTATACCTCATAAATTACGAATACTCTTTAAGCCTTAAAAGACATTGGTGTCTTAAATTGACTCAGGAAGCAGTGAGGGTCCTTTGTTTGTCTGGTTAAGAGTGTTCCAGAGAACAACATCTTGTGTTTGTTACAGTAGAGATTAGTTTTTCTTTCCTTGAGATAGAACCTCAAAAATACCAGTTCATGTGTGTATAAATAGTCTGATAAATCACTATGGGCTTTGTGTGTAATTTAAAGACAAACTTAAACATATCCAATTCATTAAAAAGGGTACAGAGTAGATATTTATTTTGGAGATCTTATTCAAAATATGACACACAATTTCCCTTTAAAATATGGAAAACACCCTGGAAAGTGTCTTATTCCTAACACTTATGGAACACTTCTAGCCCGAGGAAGAGGATAAAGTTCTTCCCTTCTCCAGCAATGTAGGCAGCAGTCCAAGAGCACTAGTGGTATAGATAACTCAGGCATTTGAAGCAGGCAATTGAATTATCCCTGAATAAGTCTTCTAACACTAATCAGCCCTGGATAGACAGAAAATCAAACAGCTCAGTGCTAGAGGGGTAAACATGAGGATTTGTATCCAACAAGGGCACTTTACTGCGATAATACTTTATCCGGAATGAGTTCTTAGCAATCCCTGTGTCCTCCTTCTACCCCTTATCTCCTGGTTCTAGCTAAATTCAGAAAGCATCATCAAAAGGTGAGCTATGTAAAAGGCCTGGAATTACATGTTATGAGGTTATAGCAACTTTTATTCCATGAATTTAGAAGGATTAGCTGTAGTAAGAACACACTGAAAATGTGATAAGGCTTTTATACAAAGAAGCTGATAATCTGCTACTAGTGCACTTTTACGAAAAGCTTTGCAATTCTCACAGCATTTGTGTATTATTAATTGAATTGCTAGGTAAAGAATATTTATACAACAAATACATACTTGCACTAGGGAGGGATAAAATATGAATTTTCTGGTTTTGTTCCTATATTAGAAATTACACTTGAATTGTGAATTAGAGATAAAGATTCATTATGAAAGATTAAAATGTATGCAGTTGAAATTATAAAACCCATAGAGATCTCAATTTGCAGACAAGATGCAAACTGTTATGTAATATGGAGGGAAGATTTCTGTTTTTTTTTTTTTTTCTAAAGCTGTTATTTGCCAGTGAGAGTATAGCCATGGTATTCCAAGGAGATGACAGGTATGGATGTTTGTGGTCATGGATCAAAGGTAAAGGGGATCCATACATGTCAAGAGCACCTGCTCTTTTATGAATCAATAAGCAGATTTAGAGGCTTCCTCTTTTTCTCTGGCATTCCATAGGCGGGTTACTTAGAGTAGCCTCTGGTCACATAATGATATAATTAGGTAAGATGAAGTAATACACACCTGTAAGTTCTGAGCGACAAGATTAATAATTATTTTTCTACTGAGATGAAATTTTTACTCTGCTTGGTGGCACACACATGTAATCTTGTGGGGAGAGGCTGATGCAGGGGGAGCACAAGTTCCGAGCTCAGTTACAAGTGAGATCCCAACCAGAGCTCCCAGGGTCTAAACCACCAACCAAGGAGTACACATGGAAGGAGCCATGGCCCCAGCGGTATGTGCAGTAGAGGATGGCCTTGTCGGCCATCAATGGGGAAAAGAGGCCCCTGCTCCTGTGAAGGCTGGATTCCCCAGTGTAGGGGAATGCAAGGGCGGGGAGGTAGGAGTGAGTGGGTGGGTGGGGACACACCCTCATAGAAGCAGGAGAAGGAGGGGATGGGATAGAGGGTTTCAGGGGTTCGGGAAAGGACATAACATTTGAAATGTAAATACATAAACTATCCAGTAACATTTTTGAAAACAAGCAAACAAAAAACCCCAAACAAACAAAGAAAAAAAAAAAAAACAAAAACAACAGTAAAAAGCATTCTTATCTGATAACTGCTCAAGCTAACATAATATCTTAATTTCCCCACTAGGTTTCAGACTTAGAAGCTAATAAGAGGAAAAATATGGATTTGGAGGAACTAAGCTGTTTGATTCAAAGGTTGCTTCCTAGGAAAGGAACAGAGAGAATCAGACACCACTATTGGGAATGTATTAAGTACCGGGCATTTTCCATTGGTTCTATATAATTTTTTTTCATCTGATCCTTACTAAACCCTCTTGAAAAGAACTTCTTGTGTACATAATATAAAAAATGCAGCATGGGGTGGTGTGAGTTAAATAACATGACCAAATTCAGTCACTGAATGATAGCATGAAAACATAAGCCCCAGTTTATCATCCCTAGACAAAAAGTGGGGCTGAGGTATTTTCTGGAAGTTTTAAGTAGGTCATTCTTTGTGACACCCACCCCCCATTCTATGGGTTTCTTATTCACTGGTGGTTATTTCCTTTGCTGTACAGAAACTTTTAGATTTCATATAATTCCATTTGTCTATTCTGGGAATCCTTGCTGGCGTTATTAGAAACCTGTGCAGAAATCTCAGTCTATGTCTATATCTTTAAGTGTTTTTATTACATTTTTTGGTAGCAATTTCAAAGTTCTGTATCTTAGAGTAAGATTAATTTTGAGTTGATTTTTGTCTGGGATGAGAGATATGAATGGACTTTTATTCTTCTAGTTTCCCCACCACCATTTATTAAAAAGACTGCCTTTTTTTAAAACCACCATGTATTTTTGACAGCTATCTCTATATATGTTTCAGAAAATATATCAAAATTTTAGCCATGGAAGAGAGCCTTAAAAATGTGTGCTTTTTCCTTATTCCCATTAATTCTTTCTTCTTTAAAAATATTTAAATTTGTTTTAACTATAAGTGGGGTGGCAGGTGTACAGGAGGGTAAGTGCCAACAGAGGCCAGAGGCACCCAGTCCCATAAAACTGGGTTACAGGTGATTGTTAGCTGCTTAGTATCAATGCTGGAAATGGATCTCAGATTTCTGTCAGAACAGCATGGGTAACTAAGCACTGAGTCATCTCTCCAGCCCCTCACCATATTAACTTTTTAAAAGAGAGTCTATACAATTGGTTGGAACAATTTAACCCTTATCATCCTTTCTTTTGGGAAGTTGCAATTCTGATAGCATTGATTGTGTGTCTCTGGCCTGTTGACAAAGACTTCTTGAAAATGGAGAGCTAACACCAGAGCGATGAAATATGATCTTTTTTGTATTCTATTGGATATTTTCTTTAATTACATTTCAAATGTTTTACTCTTTCTAGGTCTCTGCTTCAGAAACCCCCTATACCATTCCCCCTCTCCCTGCCTCTATGAAGGTACTCCCCCACCCACCCACTCATGCACTCCTGTCTTCCTGTCCTGACATTTTCCTACACTGGGGCTTTTAACACTCTCAGGACCAAGAGCCTATCCTCCCACTGATATCAACAGTGGGCTTCTGGCCCGTTAACACTGTTGCTCTCTCCATGGGTCTGCAAACCCCGCAGCTCCTTCAGTCCCTTCCCTAACTTCTCCATCAGGGACCCTGCTTTCAGTCCAGTGATTGGCTGTGAGCATGTTCCTCTGTATTTGTCAGGTTGTGGCAGAGCTTCCCAAGAGACAGCCATATCAGGCTTCTATCTATAAGAGGAAAATCAACAAGCACTTCCCGGCATCCTTAATATTGTCTGGGTTTGGTGGCTGTATATGGGATGGGTCCCCAGGCGAGGCAGTCTCTGGATAGCCTTTCCTTCAATCTCTGCTCCACACTGTCTCCATATTTCTTTCCGAGTATTTTATTTTGTTCCCCCTTCTAAGAAGCACTAAAGCATCCACATTTAGGAAAGTTTTTCTTCTTATTTTTTTCTATATTTTTTGTTTACATTCCAAATGATTTTCCCTTTCCTGGGTCCTCCCTCCCCATAAGTCCCATAAGCCCTCTTACCTCTGCCCGTTCTCCAATCAACTCCCACCTACTTCTCTGTCCTGGTATTCCCCTACAATCTTCTTTTAATGTGTATAGGTGCTTTACTGTATGTGACAAAGGAAGGAGGAAGAAGAAAATGAAATCTTGACCAGTTGATATTTCAGTCTAAAACTGCCGAGAAAGAAATTAGAATGGAAACAATTCTTAGTCAGCAATGAGAAAAAGTTGTGAAGAAATACATGGATTTCTTAACCCTTGTGAAGTCAGTCACTCAATGGTGACATGTTCATCTTACAGAAAGCCCAGCACAAGGAAACTTCAGTTGTCTAAGTACCAGGTGTTTCCTTCCTCACCCTGCCTTGGTTTTTGTCTCTTTGCAGTCTTCCTTGTCCTGTCTTCCTGGTTGCTTTTAAGGAATTACTTCTAGTCCGTCTTGTGTCAAACACTAACCTAAAGTATTTTCATGTCATATCTAGGTTATATTGTTTTAAGTGGAATTGTATGATCCTTTCAGAACTGAAGACATGGAAGGGGAGCTGCCTTGGTTAATGGGACTGGGGCATGCAAATGCAGCTGTGGGTGGAATATAGAGGAGAACCCAGATGTTTGCCCCACCCGAACCCCACCATTACCATCATTTCCATGGAATGTAGTCCCTCTTGGAAATATTTGAATACCTCTAGATGAAAGTTAATTTTTTTTCTCACTTAAAAATGAGAAATTTTTAAAAAAAATTGACATTTTCTTTACAAAATACTGTGTTTTGTCTAATATTTAGCACATTTAATAATATTGCTATATCTTTCTTTCTATGAATATACTATTTCTAAGAATCTCTTTCTGAGACAACACAATTTCCCCAAAAGCAGCTACAGCTTATGTGCAATATACTTCATAACTAGTTTAATTAAACAATGAGAAGAGTTCACTCACTTACTCCTGATTCTATGAACCAAGAGATTGTATAAATCCTAGCTGAGGCCAATGCTAGTTGAAGCTTTTTTCCTAGAGTATAACTTTTCATACAATATACTTATTTAATGGACACACAACAGTAACTTATCTTGGAGTGTGACAGGCAAATTTTCTGGGAAAAAAATCAATTTCCCTCTTTCAATATTTCTTTTAACAAGGTTGAAAACCATATATCTTGACACAGAATGCTCCCTAGGTCCTCCATTAACATGCAAAGCTGTTTCTTAACAGCTCTCCCCCATTTTAAAAATGACATCAAGAGTGTAGAGTCACTTGTTCTTAATTTTTAAACCTACTGACACAAAGTACCCGACACAAAGCAGAACATCTCTGCCATAATTACTGTATAACAGTTATTTTTCTCAAAGTAGTAATTTTCCTAAAGTTAGCTGGACAGCCTCAATTATGTAAATTGAATTGTGAGACTTTAATGAGAATACTTGTGGGAACACAGTAGAATTTTATCAGTGAGGTATCGGGGAGGAAAAAAAAATCACTAAATTATTTTGGCTTTACTTTTAATGGGACCAGAGGAAAGAGACCCACCGTTGGTCACCATCATCTTTGGGGAAACTGTTTGGATTGGTCCTTTTTCTACTTTATGAAATTAAGAAAATTTACCCAAAGTAACTTTTAGAATCTGCCAGACAAAACCCACATGCACACACCCCTATGAGCTCCTGACGGATGTCGGTGCTGCTGGACTCCAGCTTCCTTCACTTTGTCTCATCTAGGATGTCCTCTTCTGTCGCACTGTTACCGGCTCCATTTGTCTGCTGTTCTGCAGATGACTACTCTAGACGTAGTCGTTTAAACAATAATTTAATTGTCATTGCTTCTCTCATTTCATTTGTCATTATTTCTCTCTTCACGGATTTGTGGGTTGAATAGAGTGATCTTTGCCCTGGATAACATATGGGATTTTATTCGCAGAACAACTATGGGTAGGAGTCCCTGGAGGGTCAACTGAGCTGGATGTCATGGCTTTTTCTCTCTTATCAGATGCTTGAGTGCTCTCCACGTTGTCTCTCTATTTAGCACAGTAATTAGGACTTTTCCACGTCCCATCAAGGTACCAAGAGGAAATAAATGGGGAAACTGTCAGATCCCCAAGAATAAGTTCAGAGCTACTAGGACAACACTTTGGTACTCAACTGTTGACAGCATAAGTTCAGACTGTATTTCACCTAGTGGAAGAGGATGGTCAAGAACTGTGAATTTGTTATTACTCTCACTAAACACTTAGTCTCTGAGTTTTGTTTGCTTGTTTTCTGGTATTTTCTTGCCTAGTTTCCTTCTTCCTTTGTTAGTTATTCTGTTACTAACTGGAGGGTCAACCCATGAAATTCACCTTTTTTCTGTTTATCCCATTACATATTCTGAATGAATAGAAAATTTTTAATTGATTCTTTCTCATTAAGTGACATATACCTCTTCTCTATCTTCACATTTTGTTGGTAGGGAACTCCTTATTTGTGTAAGTGAGAAAGACATCTTCGTACTTCTTGGTTTCTTTCTACTCTATTTCTACAGTCTCCAAAGCTGTGACTTTTCTTCTTTCTCTGATTATGATTGTATTTTTTTGTAGGTATGGTTTATTGTAGTATCTATGACATATGGCTTACCTAAACCTACTAAAAAAGACATGCCTGGTCTACAATATTAATGACAAAATCACCAACTTATATTAATAGAGAGCTTATGTGTGCCAGAATTAGAATAAATATTATATATTATCTCACTTTAATGGTCAATGCGTACAGTAAATATCATTAGTTCATTTTACAGATTAAGGAAATAAAACATGGAGAGGTCAAAGGTAAACATTTTAACTGTTTTATGTAATGACAAATTATGTGCATAGTAGTTACAACTGAGTTTTCAGCAGGTGTGAGTGAAATGCTCATTTCTTCAGTAGCATTGCTGTTGTTTGCTCTTATATTTTTTTTTCAGTCTAGAGAGATGTAAGTATTTTACTGTGGTTTTGATTTCTATTTTCTGTCATGTTTACATACTATTTTAATCATTCCATTCATTGCTGTTACCAAAAGCCTAACAAGAAAAAAATTCAAGGAAGGGAAATGGTAGTTAAGCTTGCAGTTCAAGGGAGGACCCATCTCGGTAGAGAAGTCATGATGATTTTGAGGGAAATATCATACTTTTTCACCTCACAGGAGTATATATTGCTATGGATGCTCAAGGTTAGCTGAGTCTCTTCTTTTATTCAGTCTAGTAATCCAGCCCCTGGAATGATACCTTCCACGTTTAGGGTCGGTCTTTCCAAGTCAATTAACTTCATACAGAAAGTCCCTCAGAGATGTGCTCAGATATATATCGCCAAGGTGCCTTTAGACTCTTCCAAGTTGACAACACAAACCACAGACATATGTTTTATATAATGTGTTGATCATGATCATTTAGTCATACACAAATATGAAAGGTTAAGATAAAAAAAAATCAAGTGACAGAACATGCTGGCAAGGATGTGGAGAAAGAGGAACACTTCTCCATTGCTGGTGCAATTGCAAACTTGTACAATCACTCTGGAAATCAATCTGGCAGTTCCTCAGAAAATCATAAATGATTCTACCTGAAGACTTAGCTATACCTGGGCATATACCCAAAAGGCGCTCCACCATGTCACAAGGACACATATTCCATTATGTTCACAGCAGCCTTATTTTAATAGTCAGAAGCTGGAAAAAACACAGATGTCCCTCAACAGAAGAATGTATATAGAAAATGTGGTTCATTTACACATGGATTACTATTCAGCTCTTAAAAATGAGGACTTGATGAAATTTGCAGGCAAATGGATGGAACTAGAATATATCATCTTAAATGAGGTAACCCAGGTCCCAAAGCACATGCATAGCACTTATCACTGATAAGTGGATATTAGCCAAAAACTTCAGAATACCCATGGTACTCATAGACAAAGGAAACTCAACAAGCAGGAAGGTCCAAGTGTGGATATTTCAATCCCACTTAGAAGGGGGAACAAAATAATCATGGGAGGCAGAAGGAAGGAGAAGCTTGTATGAAAGAGGGGAAAGGGAGGGAAAATGGGGAATAGTATCAAGTATATGGGGGAGACAGGAGAGAAGCCCAGAGGGCTAGGATAATGAAGGGGGAAATGCAGCAGTTTGAGATGGGGGAAGGGAGAACCTCTAGAAAGTCCTGGAGACCTGGGATGTGAGAGGCTCCCAGGACTCAATGGGGATGACCTTAGCTTAAATGCCCAACAGTGGGCAGATGGAACCTGAAGAGACCACCTCCAGTAAATAGACATGAAGGCTCCTAGTTGAGACATAGTGTCACCCACCCATCTACAAACATTTTGACCCAGAATTGTTCCTGTCTAAAGGAAATGCAGGAACAAAAAAATAGAGTAGATACTGAAGGAAAGGGCATTGAGTGACATGGGCCATCCCAAGCCCTTCTTGGGATCTGCTCCATGCACAGGAACCAAACACTGACACTATCAGTGATGCCATGTTGGGCTTGCAAACAGAAGTCCAGCATGGCTAACTAACCTGGACCCATCAGAGTTCCCAGAAATTAAGATACCATATCTTAATTAAGATACCAATCAAAGGGCACATATGGGCTGGTCTGTGGGCCATGGTCCCTGTAGCAGAGGACTACCTTTTCTGGTCTCAGTGGGAGAGGATGAACTTAATCCTGTAGAAATGTAATACTTCAGGGAAGGCAGATGCTGGCAAGGGTGAGGTAGAGATGGTTGGATGGGTAAGGGAGAACCTTTTCAGAACCAAAAGGGAGATGGGGTGAAAAACTCTGGGGGAGGGAACCAGAAAGTGGGGGGATTTGAAATAGACAAAATAATTTAATAAGAAAAAAGAAAAATGCATATGAGTATCTTTTGACTTTCTTCTAGCAAAACCAATTTTATTGATTTATTGGTGTTCTTTATACATCTTGATAGTAATTTCCTTATTGATGTACATATTTATGTTAATAATATTCTCCTTCAGAATGTGGTTTATCTTTTCAGTGGCATTTTGGTGAAAGTGTTTTGCATGAGTCTTAGATAATTTTGAAGACTTTTGGTGTTTAATTTGGTGTCTATTATTAGATTACCTACTCTTTTGTTTGTCTGTAGATATATGCCAAAGTGACTGCAATTTTGTACATACTTTCAAGATTTGGGGTAAAATTTTATATAATTTGTTTTATTTTAAATGGGCAAAATCTGAGATGATTCATTACACAATATTAGATCACAAATTAGCATATACTTTTTGTATTGATTTCTGAATCAACATAACAGTAAGACAGGAAACAATGGAAAACCAGAATCCTAGGTTAGTCTTGAGTAGCTTTTTTTTGTTGTTTTTCTTTTTTGCATCTAGAAACACTGGTCTAGGGTGGCATGTCCTCTGACATCAATCACTAATCAAGAAAATGCACTACAGATTTGCCTATATGCAAAACTGGTAGTGGAATTTTTATAAATTGAGGATCTCTCTTCCCAAATGAACCTACTTTATATCAAGCTGACATAAAACTAACCAGCACAGCAATCAAAGCCAGAAACACAATTAAAAGAACAAGTAATATAAGATCTATTAAGGTGTGAGCATTTGTGCATGTGTGCCTACATGCATGTGTGCCTGTGTGTATATGTGTGTGCATGTGTGTGTGTTATGAATATGTATATATATGCAGAAGTGAGAAGACACTGGATATTCACTAAGCCAGTTTTCAACTAGGCTGACTCATCAATAAATCTTAGCAATCCTCCTGTCTCTTCTTCCCACCTATGGGGTTATAGGCACATGAAGTTATATCCACTTTGTACATGGGTGTGAAAGGTCTTCATGGTTGTTTAGCAAGCACACTTACTACTGATCTAGCCCTCATATCTCAAGTTTTTATTTCTCCATCTCTAAACAAGTTTGCCAATATCCTGGAAAGTTCAAGTTCAGTTTCTATAACCCTCAATGATCTGCTTCCAGCTCATCCTTGTTCTGTGGCACTATGCATAAATGTATTCTTAAATAAGGACACTCAAGTGACTTGTTCATGCTTGTTTTGTCACCAAGACTGAGGCACTTAGAGAGGAAAACAGTGCCTCATCTACAGAACTGACTCTTAGTAAATACATTCTAAAACTTCAGAATGTTTAATATGTGACCATTTATTATAACAGACTGTCTTTGACCTCCAAGCTCCAAAAGTAATGGCAGAGTCTTATATTTATTAATGAAAGCTTGGCCTTAGCTTAGGCTTGTTCCCAACTAGTTCTTCTATTTAAATTAGCCCATTGCTACTAATCTACATTGGCCATGTAGCTCATTACCTCCGAGTACTAGCACTAGCTTCTTCTCTGTGTCTGTCTGGCAAATATTCTACATCTGACTCTTTCCCAGAGTTCCTAACTTTGATTGCAAATCCTCTCTATCCTTTTCAGCTTTGCTATAGGCCATTCAGATTGGTTATTAAACCAATCAGAAGATGATGGAGAAGATGCTTACAAAACATTGAGACTGGTTATGCTTACAACCTTTACACAGTGCACAAGAGAGTGTTCCAAAACATGTATAGCTATATAGATCATCAAAATCGAACTAGCATTATTATATCTTCTCTAGCATTATTATGTCTTCTTTAAGAGTAGAATTTTATTATTTAGAGTATCAAAGAAGGTGACCCAACTTTCAAGTGGAATGTGATGGTAAGCCTTTTAGTTCTGAGTTTGTGGATGATTAGATAACACTGGCATCTATGTATAGGGGTCTGAGCCAACCTTAGGTTAAAGATTCTAAACGTAAAAGTGTGAAGCAGCTCACATTGTACACTAGAAGACCATTCTAGTACACTTATTAAAATGGATAACTCTTCTGGGGACACTATGTACCTTGTCTTTACTGGACAATATTTGAGAAATAAAAAACACAGATTGTCAGTCATGTGATCGCTGTGATATGATTCTGGGTAGATAATTTAGAAGCAAGTGGCAATTTGTTTAAATTTATTATTGTTTCTCCTATGTGGATAAGAAACAAGTCACTATGGGAATTGTTGGAGAAAGGAATGTGTGAAAATGTCATGTTATAGTAGATTACAGTAAGTAGGTTATGATTTCTTGAGAAATCAACACAAAACTGTTTTAACAAAGTTTATTGGAGTTAAAATGAAAACTCAATGATAGTAATCCAACTAAGATCACTGCCACAGATAACTTTGTAGCAAAGAGAATTGGTGTAGTAAAGTGACATCTTTATTTAACCCTCAAGACAAATGAATATAATATTTACATAATAAATAGAATACTACATAGACAGTGCAAAGAGTATCAGAACCACTAGCAAATATATAAAATGTCAAGAATTAGTGGGTGTTTTTGAGTTTTACAAAGCTTACATTTTGTAGCACACTCCTCTTATAAAATTATTCTTAATTTACTCAGTAGTAATTAATAAATTGTTAGTACAAACAGGAGATTTTCTGAAGGTGTGAGTGAATAAGATATATCACAAGGCTCATAATATCAAACAAAAACAGTCTTTACAATGATGGTATTATAGGAAGTTAAGAAATAGTGTGTACTTGATGCTTTAAAGCATCAAGTTATCTAGTACAGGTTCAAATTACTTTTGGGGAAAACAGCTCTAAAATGTCCCAGAGATTTCAGAAATAGTTCTCCATTTGAGATTTGAATATGTTCTTGACTCCAATTGCAGTTATATCTTCAGAAAAAGTTTTTCACAACGGGTTAGAAATCACTGTTCTCTGACATATACATTCATATACACATATGACACAAATGCATACCAAATATGGCTTGCTCATTCATCTGTGAGTTGTTCTAGGCTTTAGTTCACGCTGGTTCCAGTGTGCTCTATAATGTGAGGAAGATGTTTTTCTCCTTAGATCCAGCTCTTTCATGTGGTATTCTATAAGCACAGCACTTGGGCTCCTGGGAATCAGTATTCCATGAACACACCATTTTCCTAGGTTGGAAGGAGTTTCAGGGAAGGGTGTAGAGAAGGAGTTGATAATGACAGTCACATTTGTCACCATCACACTTAACTTGAACGTGGTGTTTAAACCTTGGTGCTGAATCTGGCAGATTTTAACAGGATTTTTAATTTCTTATAAAAGTTTTTCTCATGGGATCATATCTCTGACAATTGTCCTACTGGGAATATACTTTAAGGCATCCACTCCTATTTCTAGAATCTTAGGCTCTTTTTGCATCAGGAATATAACTAGACCCAGAAATGTTCTTAGGTGTCTTGATATTTAGGTGTTTGGGAGAGACTGTCTTACAACTCTGTTTGCTCACAAAGGACTGTTGCAGGATAAATGATATACAATTAGACTAATTACTAAAAATATTAATGAGATCACAAGGTATATATTTCAAAAATATTTTATGTGTATGGGTGTTTTGCCTGCATGTCCGCTTATCATGTTCTTACAGTACCTGTGAAAGCCAGAAGAGGGCACTGGATCCTCTATACCCTGACTTTTAGACAATTGTTAGCTATGGTGTGGGTGCTGGGAATCAAACCTTGGTTCTCTACATGATCAGAGATTGCTCTTAACCTTTAAGCCACATATTTTCCTCTAAATGTATTTTGTAAGTGAAGATGTCACACATTAGTTTCTAAATATATATGTGATAAATTCTAGAATAAAAGATAAATAAATGTCTTAAAATGGACAAAAGTTAAGATTTCTAGGAAACAAATGATACCATTATGGCAAAGTTTTAGGAGCTTTTAGAACTTCTGTGGTTTTCTTTTCTTTTCTTTTTATTATTAGATATTTTCTTTACTTACATTTCACATGTTATCCCCTTATTCAATTTCACTTACAGGTTGGTGATGATTTAGAAGAATGGTTTTTCATTGAAGCTCATCTTCTACTGAATTCTGTTTTGGACTTCATTCAGTGATATGTATTTACTCAAGATTCCTGTGGTATCTTTTTCTAAACAGTGGAATTTGATCCATGTATGAGATTTTGTGTACTTGCAATTCCAGAACTCTGAAAGCTGAGGTAGAGGGAGACAATGCATCAGTAGAAACTGATTTTTAGGCTCTTAAGTGGCTTTGGCATGGAATATCAGCATGAGAGACATGGATCATGAAAAATAAGGTTTTCCCTGTGGTAAAGAGGATAATTGAAGCAGTGTGAACTGAAACACCAGGCCACTCAGAGATGATCAAGCCACAAGAGAGTAGGAATTGTGTGAACAATGGCCCATGATTAGCTAACATCAATGAACAATTTTGCAGAAAAAATAGTAGCATCAAATATTGATGCTGAGCTGGATGTAGAGGTGGAGGCTTCTAATCTTTACTAATTCTCAGGGTGAGGCAGAAGCATCATGATTTCAAGTCCAACCTAGGCTTCAGATTAAGTTTTAGGTCACTCTGTATAGGTAATCAAAACTCTGTCTTAAAGTCTATTCCATAGTATATAGCAAGTACTGTGCACACTGTGGCCCTACAGCAATACCTAATTTCAGAACACACACACACACACACACACACACACACACACACACACACACACACACGGTTATGTAGAAATTGCCTGAGGTAGAAAATGCAAGTCTTGCAGCATTGATTACAAAGGATGGTGAACAGAGATTTTAAAATTTTGGTTCCAGCTTCAGTTCTGCTACTAAGCATTTAGGCTACTTTAGGCAATGAGACTTACTCCCAGGTCTCAGATCTCATCAGGAAAATAAGGAAGTTGGACCAGCTGATCTCTGAGGAACTATTCTGATTTCACATTCTCTATTATTCTAAGAATCCTTTCTTTTACCTGGTTCCATATCACCCATATTTATTCCTGTATGATATTAAACAGGAACAGAAAAATGTCATATCATTTGCAGAGCTATTTCCCCAGGATATACTTCACTGCGGAATTTACCTTTCTTTCTCCTCCAGGAATAGGAACATTACCTGAAACAAATGCTCTTTGCCTTGAATGAAGATATTTGTCAGCTGAAGTAGACTTTGCACAAACTTGAGAGAAAAGCAGGTTGTGTTGAATAAGCTGTTTCCTGGGCTGGCTGAGAGGTCTGCATCTCCTTCACTGGCTGCTTTTTTATTATTTTGAATTTCAAAAGAATGTTTTATCACAGCCTGCCTTCTCTTGAGGAGGATATTTCAGTGAAACTATAAATAATAGGGATAATTATAATACTAAGGGAGTAGAATGGAAATGAACCAAACAAAAATTATCACACCGCACTGCCTTTCCTCTCATTTTAATCAAGATTGAAGAAATAGTCCTGGGGAAGCTCCAGTGCTGATGGTCCAAGTTGAAGCTTTTAGAGCCGTGGCAAACTTCTCCCTGGTGTTCTAGCAGCAACGAGTTGGCATGCTCAAAACCCAGGGAGAATGAAGAAATTAGCCATGCAAACCCGAAATGTTGGTCAGGTTGCAGGATCTGGGGGCTCTTCCGAACATGAAAGGCCATCAATTTGAGAAGTTGTGTGAGAAAATGTGGGAAGGTTAGAGTGAGGGAACATGGTGGGGATTGGAGGAAGGAAAAAAGGAATTATTGGGATTGTTTCTGTTAAAATATATTAAAATAAAAATTAAAATGAAGCATAAAATAGAATGGCAACTAGAGACAGAGAGATCTGTTTTAGTGCCTCTCAAACAAAGATGGTGAATGAGGGAAAGAAAACTGGATCTCCCACAAGATCGTGTGACTTCTTTATTTAAGCTTCAAGAAATTGTGTGATTTTAGATTTTCAATCACTGTGGCATTTTAGTCTCTTCAATAACCTGGGCTAAATCCATTCTAGGAAGAGTTGCTTTGTGTCTCATTATTCACTTCTTTGTCCTGAGCCAGATGGTTTCTCCATAAACTACACAAAGTTCACAGAAAAGCTCTCTGATCTGTTCCGCACATTGGAACTCTCTCTGTGTTGAAACTGCTGTTATTTCTTACTTTCTACTTTCCTTTGGGTCTTTCAGTAAGCCACGTAGAAGATAAATTCAGCTACGTAGAAATGTGTGGGACATTTATTGGAAAGGTAACTTTTGGTTCCTTGTCCTGGACATCTGGTCTCCAGATTGAATTGGAAGGAAGTGGTCACTCCTCATCAATAAGGAAAAAAAGCAATGTAAATAGAAAAATCAACAATGTCAGGGAAAGAAAGTTAACCCAAAAGGGAGATAGGCAGACATCACTATGATTTAGGAGTAGAAATCTCCTCTGGAAGGAAATTTGGGGTAGAAACTCTAAATTCTAATTAATAAATATCTGCAGGCTTCATGCAGAATTTTTGAGAGTTAGGAAGCTCAGGTGGCTACAGTCATAGGATCTTGGCACAAGGGGATCTACTAGGATTTAACAGTAAATGTCAGAGGGGAATAAGTCTGTGAATCTGAATAGAAGTCACATAGACTCACAGGGACAAATGACCACAGTAGAATATGTCAGAGCATTTTCTTCTAAACCAGCCTACCCTCAAAAGAAGATGCTTTGTCTAAAAACTAAAATTACTTGGGGTATTAGTATGAGTGCAGGAGATGGGAAATAATTTGCTATAGCCCAACTAACTATGCTGTTCCATGCAAGTGAGGCAGGTTAAAAGGATGCAGAGGCACTAGGAAGTGAACAGGAAGAGTCCAGGATCACCGCCACGCTTAGTTTGAATCAAGGCACCAAGAGGTTTTTTTCTTCACATATTTTCTTACCCTGTCACTAAAAAGTGCTGTTGAACATATTTTAAAGGCTAGTCTGCTAAACTTAGCTTACAAAAATCAAGCTGCTTTATTCTAATTAACTAACGAATAAACATACCACTCAAACTGGTTTAAGGGAGCCACCCAAATGTATGTCCAGTATCAAACTGTACACACACAAAACTATGTATGTAAAATCCTGAGTGACTCTCTAGAGCTTCAGAATGGCCATTCTAGTACATGTATATAGAAGTCCCAGAGGTATTTGGAGATTTTCTACAGCTTTCAACAAAAATTTTAAGCCATAACAAAATACCTACATAAGGGGAGGACATGCATTAGAACAACAGTTAAACAATGCAGGAATTCTAGAATTATCAGATAAGGAATTTTAGACAATGATTCCTATTAAATTCTATGTGAAAAGTAAAAAAAAAAAGTATGAGAAAAAGTGGAGAAACAATTTCCACAGTGGTGGAAATTATAAGAAATATTCAAAAGAGATGCTATCATACCATTTGAGGTGCTAAGAATAGGCACCTGTTGGTTTTCAGCCATGGATGGGTCAGCTGGATGACCCTTCCATGCAAAGCTCAAGGCACATCACCGAAGAGGAAGCAGTAGTGTTAGAGTCATAGGAGGTAGTGGAGAGTTGTGACATGCTATCCTCTGCATCAGACATGCTGTTTGCATATATGAACTCATGTTAGTTTTTGCCTACAGAAGACTTTCACCCTATCAAACCAGTTAAAACTTGCCTAGCCAAAAGCAGCTATTGGCAGTTAATGGCTGGAGTGACAGGTTATTTTTCCTTAGGAGTGTGGGTACTGGTAGGTTCCACATGTTCTAGTGGACGATCCCATCCCATATGTATATGAGTAGCACTAATTCATTGTTCATGCAAAATATGAGGGGAATATGAACTTGAGCAATACATATGGAAAGAACTGGAGGGAAAGAATGAAGGGTGGATATAAGAGATATGAGTGAGATAAAGTGTATATATGTAAAATCTTCAGAGAATACAAAGAGGAAATGTTCTAATTTAAAACTCTGTAACAAAAGTACCTTGGTGGCCTTATTCATAGATTTGATGGGACTGGAGAAGGAGGACGATTCAACTTAAAGGTTTCAAACTAAAAGGCAAAGAAAAACATACTTAAAGGAAAGAAACAGATCAGTATATCTAAGGATGCAGGAACAACTACAAACTGGGTGGCATATCCATCCCAGGGAGAAGAGGAGAAGAAGGGCAGGGCTGAGAAAACATTTGATGCAACAATGGCTGGATTTTCCTGGATTAATGTCAGGCACTAAAGTGCAGATTCAGAAATCACAGAGAACACTTTGGAGGATAAAGCCAAAGAAGTACTACCACTAGGCATTGTATCAGACTTCAGCAAATAAAAGATAAAACATCCTGACATTAGCCAGAGGGGGAAATCTTCTCAATAGAGAAATGCATATGAGGATTTCATTAAGCTTCTCTTCACAAACTGCATGAGCAAGAAGAGTGGGGGTGAAAACCACAAAGAGTTGACAGAGATATGTGTAAATGTATTTTCTGAATATGGCATTTGTACATATGTAGATCTGGATTCTGAGTTGGAGGAAGGACTTGAAAGCTAGTCAGAAATCGATTTGACTTTTTGGTAGATGGCTAGAAAACAAATGGCTTTTTACACCCTCTTATACCCTTTATGATATGGTTTTGTGTTCCTAAAATATTTTTCAACCCTGGAATTAGAGTTGATATCATGACTTGGTTTGACCATTAGAAAAGACTAGAAAGAGCTGCTGTGCCACACTGAGTCATTAAGGTCTTGCACATATCTATGGACTCAGTCAAGAGCCTCTCTTTGCCATGTAAAATGGAGCTGAATCAGCTTGGCTATTCTATTTCATCTCCCCATATGGCATTTCAGTGAAGGTCCACTAAAGTTGCCACCACTCTCCACCTCAGACCTCAGATGTATAAAGGATCCCAAGGAGAACAAAGAAACTTGCTAATCAAACTGAGCCCACATGTGGAGTTTAATAGTATGAGATAATTAAAGGATGGTTGCTTTAGGGTAGTAAACCTTGTTGTGTTTTGTGCTGTAGACTCATTGTCAGACACATCTCATTGTTTCCACTTTTATCGCCTGAGACCCCGGGAAGAGATATGAAATATAACCCTTTCTCTCTTCCTTCTTGCCTCTCTATCTCCTTCTCTCTCTTCTTGCAAGTCATCGTGCAGTTGAAGTTTAGAACATAGGCTAGGCCATCTGTCAAACACTGAGCTGTATCCTCAAACCTTTTCCTCTTTTAATTGGCAGCAATAAATGCATAGTCTCATTGGGTTGTTAAGAGCTCACATGGCCAGATGTCATAGAAGAGTTAGGTACTACTATTTCCTTTCCTAGTGTAAACAGAACATTATTGATAAGGATTCTGTGTGAGACCTTTTACTTTTAATCATTTGATTCTTTTCTTTCTTTGGGTGGTACAAAAAAAAGTAACAAATACAATCTAAAATACTTCTGCTACCAGAGCATGAAGGTAACAGAAACTGAAATAGAATTCTCAGAGTTCAAATCCCTACCTTAATAATTTCTACTTGTTCAGAGTTGAGGCACTTAATTTTTTTTTATGATTTAGTTCCTTCCCTTTAATATAGTGCAGACTACACTGAACTGCTATGAAAAATAAGTGATGTTTCCCTAAGGTGCTTATATCATTGGAAGAACTCAGAAACACGTGAGAATGCTGCATATTATTTTTATTGTTAAAACTTTAGCATCGCCTAGAGAGGAACTGAATTCTTGCTTGCACAAGATTTGCAGGAATTTCTGAATTAAGCAAAAGAATCCAGCCACTCCTCAGTAGCCTAAAGATCAGTGGCCATTTGCTAGAGTTAAGCCATCTGGCAGGCAGCTGGCGGACACTCTGAGTCTTTATAGACTGTCATAGTGAACAACTGATCCAGAAATAACACACTGAAAGGATCCTGAAGGGAGCCAGCACGTGGGAAGTGGGAACAATCCATTGCACTGAGAAAGTGGCATTTGTTAGTGTGAAGATGGATTGGAGTTTCGCCATTGAACAAATGAATGAACATGAAAACAAACAAACAAAGCTCTCAACAACCATGCAGTTGTCAATGTGACTAGGTTAAACAATCGATCTAAGGTGAAGAGTTTGTAGCCCTTAAACTGGGCAGCAGCACCGTTGGGGAAAAAAGCCTCAGATGTTATTTAAAAAGAAACACATGGTTGATGGTAAGAAGAGAAGAATATAGAAGAATATAGGCAGAAGATTTTGTGGGGCATCAATTATAGTTGTCTTTCAAGTCGACAGGACTGGAATTAATTTCTCATTTAAGAGCTATATGACCTTGACCAAGTTTCTTTGGACATCTGAGTTTCATTGTTCTCACGTCTATCTTATGGAAATTCCCCTTCCATAGAACTAGCAAAGGTCTTAAATCACCTAAGTGTGTGGAAGGCCTAACCCTCACTGACATCTAATAGAGGCACTTAACAAATAGTATTTGGTGTAATGTTATTGTTATTCATTTAAAAACCATCTGCCAAAATTTTGGTTTCGTCAGAATCTCCTCTGTTGACAGTTCTTTGCTGTGGCTTCTTTACTCTGTGTTAGCCTATGCATTCTTTGCTCTGTGTTAGCCTATGCATTCTTCTTTGCTCTGTGTTAGCCTATGCATTCTTCTTTGCTCTGTGTTAGCCTATGCATTCTTCTTTGCTCTGTGTTAGCCTATGCATTCTTCTTTGCTCTGTGTTAGCCTATGCATTCTTCTTTGCTCTGTGTTAGACTATGCATTCTTCTTTGCTCTGTGTTAGCCTATGCATTCTTCTTTGCTCTGTGTTAGACTATGCATTCTTCTTTGTTCTGTGTTAGCCTATGCATTCTTTGCTCTGTGTTAGCCTATGCATTCTTCTTTGCTCTGTGTTAGCCTATGCATTCTTCTTTGCTCTGTGTTAGCCTATGCATTCTTCTTTACTCTGTGTTAGCCTATGCATTCTTCTTTGCTCTGTGTTAGCCTATGCATTCTTCTTTGCTCTGTGTTAGACTATGCATTCTTCTTTGCTCTGTGTTAGCCTATGCATTCTTCTTTGCTCTGTGTTAGACTATGCATTCTTCTTTGCTCTGTGTTAGCCTATGCATTCTTTGCTCTGTGTTAGCCTATGCATTCTTCTTTGCTCTGTGTTAGCCTATGCATTCTTCTTTGCTCTGTGTTAGACTATGCATTCTTCTTTGCTCTGTGTTAGCCTATGCATTCTTCTTTGCTCTGTGTTAGACTATGCATTCTTCTTTGTTCTGTGTTAGCCTATGCATTCTTTGTTCTGTGTTAGCCTATGCATTCTTCTTTGCTCTGTGTTAGCCTATGCATTCTTCTTTGTCCTGTGTTAGCCTATGCATTCTTCTTTGCTCTGTGTTAGCCTATGCATTCTTCTTTGCTCTGTGTTAGCCTATGCATTCTTCTTTGCTCTGTGTTAGCCTATGCATTCTTCTTTGCTCTGTGTTAGCCTATGCATTCTTCTTTGCTCTGTGTTAGACTATGCATTCTTCTTTGTTCTGTGTTAGCCTATGCATTCTTTGTTCTGTGTTAGCCTATGCATTCTTCTTTGCTCTGTGTTAGCCTATGCATTCTTCTTTGTCCTGTGTTAGCCTATGCATTCTTCTTTGCTCTGTGTTAGCCTATGCATTCTTCTTTGCTCTGTGTTAGCCTATGCATTCTTCTTTGCTCTGTGTTAGCCTATGCATTCTTCTTTGCTCTGTGTTAGCCTATGCATTCTTCTTTGCTCTGTGTTAGCCTATGCATTCTTCTTTGCTCTGTGTTAGCCTATGCATTCTTCTTTGTCCTGTGTTAGCCTATGCATTCTTCTTTGCTCTGTGTTAGCCTATGCATTCTTCTTTGCTCTGTGTTAGCCTATGCATTCTTCTTTGCTCTGTGTTAGACTATGCATTCTTCTTTGCTCTGTGTTAGCCTATGCATTCTTCTTTGTTCTGTGTTAGCCTATGCATTCTTCTTTGCTCTGTGTTAGCCTATGCATTCTTCACACACTCCACAGAACTTTTGACATCTGATCCTTTGATATCCAACTAATGACTTGGATGGCACACAGCTTCTTAGTTGCCTCCTGGGCTGACTTTGACACTGGGTCTCTGCATCACATTTTCTTGTTCATTCAATGTTTTAATTTTGTTATATATTTTCCTTGTCACTTAGGCAAGAGATCAAAGAATGAAATGACACCTAAGGAATCATCTAAGGATGGAGTTAGTGTCAGGAAAGTGGGGAGCAGGGTCTGTGGGTCAGCCAGAAGAAAGGAAGATACTAATAGGCAATATAGTATTAGTACTTATCTAAAAATGAGTATCCATTTTCATATATGATTTTGCGGTGAACCAAGTTAGGGTAGAGTCAAGCTTTTAACTTAGGAACAGAATTTAAGGGTCACTTAATCTTTACTATTTGGAGAATTCCCAAAGTATTACTATACTACTTTTCCATTTTTACATCCAACTTCACTTCAGCTTTTCTGTATGTGTATTCGCCATTTCTTCAGTGTCTGTGGCTTCTGTGTTACCATATCCTGCATTACCCAAGGTCTAGGTGTTCAGACCAACCCATGCAGGACAAGGCAGTGATACCTCTAATGCAAGGCCTTGGATTTATATTATTTGCCTCCTCTCTAGTATATATGTCTTGCAGGCTTTCTGAACTTTAAAAAAAAAGTATAATATGTCCCTTGTGGTGTTCATAAATAAATGCAATAACTAATGATGTGAGACTGCTTCTTATTAAAATCCATCATTTGATTTCTTCCAGCTGAGAATGTTTTTATGTCATTATTTCAAATCCCAACACAGGTTTAATGAGGAAATGACCCAAATTGTAGAAATGAAGGTGGTCACAATCACATTGTTCTTTGAATCCTTCTTCTGTGCTCTATTTATAATCCAAGCTTGGGACAGAATCATCTTTGTATTTTGTCTGTGAGATGTGATAGAGTGTTTTTGTTGTTCAGTGTTTTCCTCCATGAAATGATGATATTAGCACTGGTTTTGGAGGGTTGGCTTCAGAGCCAAATGTGATCACATTGTCAAAGATACCCATCGTATATACATGTAGATTTAATAGATTAGTTTACCTATGAGCAATTAGTTTTGATGAGGCTTCTGAGGGGTTGAATCTCAACAATTTTAGCTGTAGATTGAGCTGTTATTCATGAGTAGGACAAATAATATAAAGAAATTTTAAAGGCATTCTCTGTTGTTCATTTCAGGATAATTCACACGGATGGTCTCGGTGTAAGCATGCTGCAAACCCTGCTTCTGTAAGTTACCATTTCTTTATCTTTTAATCCCAATTTTAACTCTCTGAGATGAAGTTGGTAGGAGCAATGAAAGTGGTAATATTTTCATTCTAATAGTTTTAGTCTAGAGAGTATATTTTTCCTAAGATAATTTTTGGATATTTTACTTGAATAAAAACCAGAACATAAATTCTCTCATTTACAACATGACTGTGTGTTGGTCCATAAAATCTACTCATGAACTAATAATCACATTCTAACATACCTGTTTTATCTTAGAACAGTTGTTCTTAAACTGTGGATTTACTTCTTTGGGGTTCACATATCAGATATTCTATATATCAGATATTTGATTATAATTCATAACAGTAGCAAAATTGCAGTTAAGAAGTAGCAATGAAGTAATTTTATGGTTGAGATAACTAAAACATGAAAAGCTGTATTAAAAGGTCACAGCATTAGGAAGGTTGAGAACCACTGTCTTAAGAGTTTGGTTAAGTCCTGAGGAAACAATTTTTCTTCTGCCTTCCAGGAATTTCCAGTTCTGTGGATATACAGATGTACAACTGTTTTTCACATCTCAGGAGATACCTGATGGTTATATTTCCTACAAGATAGAAACAAAAACAAAAACTACATTTGTTATAGTTACAAGCACTAGCTATGTTACAGAGATAGAATATAAGAAAAATTTGACCAAGGAATGATTTTGAACAAAATCTATGTGCAAAATATTTTTCTTAATATCTTTTGGCTAAAGCCTCTGAAGTTTAGCAGGAAAACTCAGAAGTTCTTTCTCTGGAATTTGTTCTCTGGAACATCTATGCAATAAAGAGTGCTTGATTTTAAGAAGAGAAAGATGTGTTCCTAGCTCCTCGGTCACATGTGTTGTCTATCCACTATAATATTTAGAGTTTTCTTTGACCATATCATGGGAAAGCTATTCAGAAGGTAACCAGCCGCCTCCCTTAACATGCACCAGGTTGTGCACAGAGTAAGGACAGCACCTCTCTACTCTTGCTTTGTGAAGACTGTGCTTGTTTTATGACTCTTACTTTTCATTTGGTGTTTAGTTCACATTTGTGATTCATTCCTGGACTTAAGATCTGTGTTTCCTTTCTATGATGGATTTTAATCTGGACTCATTGTCATTGCATTGAGTGACTGGAGACATTCCTCTTGCTTGTCTCCAATCCTTACTCCATCCCTCAGAGATACTATCATTAGTTTAAAAGAGAAAAATACTGTAAGTAACTTTCTCAAAATCTTATAGCATGTTAGTGTCAGAGCATATACTTTAACTCAGGTGTATCTGTTTCTAAAATGTGTTCTTGAAACACTTTCCTGCTAGGATTGTTTCCATGTATCTGACTCTTAGTGATGTCTCTGCCTGTCCCAGGCTAACAAGTCTGATACCTAGCTATACAATTTGATGACTCAAAGTATTGTTGAATTTGTTTGTAACAGGCAATATCTGTAGGGTCTTTCTTATCAAATTCTGGACAAGGTTACAGTGGTTTCATTTGACAGATGTGGCAGGCTTCAGAAAGGGCATCCCAATGGTGTTTTTACTTAACTTTGCAGCCACAATGTATGTTGTTACCACTGATCATCATATATACATAATCAACACAGTGTGCTGGAGGAGTTAATGTATAACAGTTGGCCTTCCATCAGCTTAATTTCTATCTAGCTTGAAATGTAAATGTTCAACATTGGCCAGATATGGTAATTTTATTATGTGCATAGCACTGAATGGTATATACTATGCATTAAGTTAATTAATAAATAAATCTAAACAGTAATTGCATTTTTGCATGAAGGGAAAGTACTTCCTGTAAAGAAAACTGAAAAGAAGCTCCCTTCCCTCTCGGACTCCATCTTGAACATAGTACAAAGGTTTTCTCTCCCAACTGTTTTCCCCTTAACCCATCCCATTTTAACAGGCTCTAAAACAATCACTCACTGGAGACATCCCAGTTTAGCAGAACAGAGAAACTAAGCAGAACACCCATCCAGCAAAAAGAAATCAGCACTTAGACTTATAATTTTCTCAAACTCAGATGCTGGGATTCATGCATAAAAACCACAATCAATAACAACCAGACAAATATGTCCCCACTTTACAGTCTAGCTATCCTACTATTCTAGCAGGCCCTGAATATTCCAACATAGCTGCTGAAGCAAAAGAAAAGAGCCTTAAAAGCAAATATATGATGATGATCGAAGAGAAAATGAACAAATTCCTTAATGAAATTAAGGAAAAAAACAAAAAATTTGAGGAAATGAATAAATGATATTCTGCTCTGGATCGGTACCTTATCCAGTCATCACTGGAGAGGCTTTCTCCAGACACAAGTAGGAACAGATGCAAAGGTTCACAGCTGGACAATATGAATAGGCACTGGAAGGGGTGGAGTAAACGAGGAGAACATGACCCTCTGAACCAACCAAGCAAGGCACATATGAACTCACAGGGACTGAACCAGCAAGAACAAGACCTAAATGGGTCTATATCTAGTCCTCTGGGTATATAATACAGCTATTAGCTTATTACTATTAGGCTATTGACTGTGAGAACAAGTGGGTCTCTGAAACTTATGCGTGCTCTTGGGACACTTTTCCTCCTGTTGATTTGCTGTGTATAACTTTGATATGATAGCTTGTGCAGAATATCATTAGGAATCATTTTATTGATACTATGTATTTTAGACCAGCAGTGTCTGTTCTCACTCTAGGTCTCTGGGGTATCTAGTCTCAGGTTCTTAGTTACCCAAGCATTGTCAGTTATAGGTTTCTTCTGGAGTGAAATCAGACATTGATTAGCTTCTCCCACAGTTTCTGTGCCTGGGAGACAATGAAGTGAATCTGGTTCTGGAGCTATGAAGTCCTGGGATTTTCCGACTCCCGTTTTCCAGCTAGGTGGCCACATAGGTAAATTGGGTTGAAGATCTTCCTCTGTAGGACTAAATAGCTTTTCTGGTGCTACTCTCAGTCAGATCACTGCATTCTGGAATGCAGAGGTCCAGAGTGGAACTTTGCTCAACAGGCCATAGAGGTGCTCTCCAAGAGGTTGGTGCTCTCCTCTAGGTCTTCCTAAATTCTCTTCAGAAAACCTAGGCAAGTGCATTCCAGGAAAATTCAGTTGAACCTTTCCCCAGTTGTTTCTACACGAGTACTGCCATATGTCTTTGAATCTTCACTGACTCATAATGGTTTGGGACATGCAGAACTTTCTTGGTCAATAAATATGGTTTTCTGAAAACTCTAAAGCC
The DNA here is from genome assembly GCF_947179515.1 of Apodemus sylvaticus. NCBI lineage: Eukaryota > Metazoa > Chordata > Mammalia > Rodentia > Muridae > Apodemus > Apodemus sylvaticus. The sequence goes on along the minus strand of NC_067476.1, from coordinate 82,998,488 downwards.
TGCTCATCTTCCAGGACATTCTTTTTTTTTTTTTTTTCATCTTTGGTCAGTGGGTCATGTTTGAGTTTCTTATTTATGTAAAATACTGACTGTTACTTCTTGCATCATTTAGTGTGTAGCTAAAGCCACACACCCCTCCCCCCCCCATTTTAAGAATGTTGGTGCTGATGCCTTTCCCTGTGTTCGTCATTGCTTTCAGTGAGCTGTCCACTGTTTTGCCTTTAAGAGTAGCTTAAGATCAGTTTCATACCCACTCAGTTCCTTAGTCCAGTAGTTCTTAGAACATGACTGACATCAGAAAATTTAAGAATGGGTGTGTGTGTGTATGCATGTATGCGTATACGTGTATCTGTATAGTATTTTTCATTATGAACTGGCACATTGCATATCAGAACTTCAGTCTATTTGCCCACACCCCCATGCCCCAAATGGCATCATTCATAGTAGTGGGATCTGGTATTGCCCAACTGGCATTCAGGCATATGTCCTTGAACAATGAAAGTTTCTTGCTTTTGTCCCAGTATTTAGGGCAGCACACCTCTTTGTGTGGAATTTGTTTTCCCCACTTTTCTTGTGTTTTCTCCCTTTTCCGTTTTGTCAGAGCAAAGGTTTATCTCTAGTTTGAAGTCATCCACAGGGGACCCCACAGAGCCTGACTAGCCCCCTTGCCTCTTCAATCCTTTCAGCCTTAAATATGGATGAAAATCTCTGAAGTATAATGCCAAGGCCACTGGCTGTCATGGCAGCCCCGGCATCTAGTATATGCCTCCCATGAGGAAGCTGTTTATAAATAATGTCTAGTCACCCCTTGTAATAATCTTCTGTCTATGTTGACTGGATCTGAGGATCCACATCTGCTCCTTCTTTCATATTCCCATAGACTTTGCATAAATAGTTCTGTTTGTGGCAGGAGAGATGGCCATGCCTAAGTGGTTAAGAGGCTGCTGTTCCAGGTGACCCAGGTTCAATTTCCAGCACCCATTTGACATCTCCTAGGCCTCCATTATTCCAATTTCCAGGGACTACAATCATCTTTTCTTGCCTCCATAGCCACCATACATGCAAGTGGGTGCACAGACATACATACAGGCAGGACATTCATACCCATAAATTAAAATAAAAATAATTTAAAAATTGGGGAAAAACAAGTTTCGCTTTACTTTTTTTGTCCCTCTATCCCCAATGGAGGTAAGGATGCACCTGTGAAACCTCAGAACTTCTTTGAACAGATGAAGTGAAGTTCTGTTTATAGGCCAGTGCCTACCTCATGATGAGAATGAATAACTAATATCGAATAGTACCAGTTAAGCAGTTCATCATTTATATTTCAGTGAAGATCAATGCCCGTAAAACTGTATTTGGATGGTGTATTTTGAAATGCTCTGCTGTAGATAGACCTTTCTTACTACATTCAGCAGCAAGTAGGAAGGTGATGGCTCCTGGCTCCTAAAGAGGAAGAATACACATATATGAATTCTGAAATGAAGCGTAGCGTTGTCAGGCAATGGGACCCTCCGGCTGTCTGCAGTCCAGTGTGAGCAACGTGGGAGGAAGCAACAGCTGCTTCTAATGCTTCCGGTAATTATGATGGAAGATGATTCAGTTCCATGTAGGATCCAGGACCTGAAGGGAACAATCTGGGCTAAGTCAGCATGTGCCTAATGAAATCATTTAGCTTGGGCTGCGGCCTTAACCTACCACAAGCTGTGATCTACTGTGCCTTAACAAAGCAGCCCTGGGAAGTGATGCTGCTTAGGAAAGAAAATGCTCAGTAAAATTTACTCCTTGTATCTGGCTTTCCAAAACTAAATGATGCCCCGAGTGACTTGTGGGCTAAATTGGAAGTACTTGCTCTCTTTGGGCAGAGCAGAAGTTTCCATCTTTAAATGGAGATGCTTTAATTCTTAAAGAAGCCTTCACCAAATTAGTGGCACTTAGTGCTATGGCAGCACAGGGTACCTGTTTAATGATTTCCCATTGCTCTGTTCTGCTTCCAGCAACAACTCGGAAAAATGATCTGGTGGATTCTCACATGGGTTTCAATTAGATGACTAGTTTATGAATGCACTACAGTGTGGTGAGTGAAGGGACTCTAGCGCAGTGTAGTCTCAGAGCTCAATCTACTTTCAGAGCTCATGTATCTGTCTTCTGCTATGGGACTTTCTGCCGTTCCTTTCCTTCAAGAAGAAAAAAGTGTAAGGAATATGACCTGTGGGTTAAGAGGGATGCTGCAGATGATCATTGTAAGGTTGTCTCTATTGATCTCTTATGTTCCTAAACTAGAAGAGTGCTAGGAGTCTGAAGGAGTGTGCTAGAAAGGCTACAAGGAGAGGAAAGTTCAGTCCACATGCTCTGTGCCTTGGTGAATCAGGCTCCATCTTAGACACTGCATTTATTGTGCGGCTTCCTTGTCATTAGCATTTTGACCCATGCTTTGTGGCATCTCTAGGACAATGATTTACTGATATAGAATATCCACTCAGATTTTAATTGAGGAAATGCACTAGAACTGATATTGATTAGTATTTTCCATTTAAATCTTTAAAAATATGTGGTATATGATTTGCCTTGGCTAAAGGTCAGAAGATGGGGGCAAGAAACGCTGAAGTTTGAAAATGTAAGTAATGAAAGAAGATAGACATGTAAAACAGTGACTTCTCTTTCAACGTAAATTGTCTGCTTATTGCACTGAATTTGATTAAATCATCTGGTTGTTCTGGCATCATGCAGACAGTACACCATAATCGTATGTGTCAAGCTGATGAACATTGGAGCGAATCAATAAAACAGCTGTTTCCAGTGAAGTAAACACCAAAGTGTCATGTAAATGACAATTCTTACACAACACCAGGTGATATACCCCCTCATTCTCAGTTGCAGCTGAGCGATGAGATTGTAGGACATTACCATTGACTGGATTTTCATGGGACTACTGTAAGAATCCTCCATGAAATAGCTCAGGAAGTGGCCAAAATCAACTTAATTCTTTAATGTCCTTGCAGCACATTTATTTCACATAGGGGAAATAGCCTAGCCTATACTCTCACCAGGATCCTGAGCAAGAGTTTAAATATAAGCGACAAAAGTGCTTGAAAGTTATAAATCATGCTCATATGTTCACATAATATATGCATCCTTGCCTTTCCTTATAAACCATTCCCTATTATTCTGGAATGCCAGATTTAAACTCAACATTATCAGATTGGTCAAAATTCTGTGTTGAAAATTTGGTGATGTACAGAATTCCTTGCTCCTAGTACTCAGTAAGATGTCGTCTTACTGTTTTTCTAAGGCTAATATTTTCCTAAGTCTAATTTATAATTTTTATTAGAATAAACACTGGAGTTTCTTCTTCTATGCTCTGTACATACTCTGACAACCACTGTCTCCCTCCGACCTTTGGATTTGTGCATCTTGCTTCATAGGGAAGACAAGTTTTGGGTAACTGAGATGAGGCTTCAAGGTGGACGTCAGCTTATGGCAGTTCCTCTTAGCATGTAGGGAGAATCATCACGGTTTGAGGAGGAGGAGAGAGAGAGAGAGAGAGAGAGAGAGAGAGAGAGAGAGAGAGAGAGAGAAGAATAGATGGAATAGAGCAGTGAGGAAGGTATGAAAAGAAAGGGAGATGGGGGAAGAGCAAGATTCCAACACTGTTTTCCAAGGCACACCCCTAATGACTTAACTACTTTCTACAAGATCTTCTAAAGATTTCTCCACCTATCTGTACAGTAAGACTGACGACAAATCCTTTAACATATAGATATGAGCAGCATTCAGCATTCAGACCATAATACATAGTTCATGCTAAGTAATGTCAATAATAGCTCATAGAAGCATAGCTTTATCATGATCTTCTTATTGCTACTTATTGAGGAAGAGGATAAAATTGCAATACTGTCTGAATTTGAAATGTTGCTTTGTACGTGACAGGTCATTGTATGACAAAAGGCCAATGACTGAATATATATGTGTCAGTTTCTGCATCTATAAGGTGGAAGTAGTAACTGATTTTATTTCCTAAGGTTGATGATAATATTAAATAATACAATTCAGTAAAGGTACTTAGATATATACACAGAGTACTTAGTGTAATTATAGGAGACCTCCTGTTCCTGAATGGCTAATCTTTTTTTTTTTACATGTCTATACGTTCTTTTTTTTTCTTTTTATATATATATATATATTATTTACATTTCAAATGATTTCCCCTTTTCTGGTCCCCCACGCCCCGAAAGTCACATAAGCTCCCTTCCCTCCCCCTGTTCTCCCACCCACCCCTTCCCACTTCCCTGTTCTGGTTTTGCCTTATACTGCTAGACTGGGTCTTTGCAGAACCAGGGGCTACTCCTCCGTTCTTCTTTGATGTGTGGATTATGTTTTGGCTATTCCAGTTTTCCAGGCTAATATCCACTTATTAGTGAATGCATATCATGATTGATCTTTTGAGACTGGGTTACCTCACTTAGTATGATGTTCTACAGCTCCATCCATTTGCCTAAGAATTTCATGAATTCATTGTTTGTAATGGCTGAATAGTACTCCATTGTGTATATATACCACATTCTTTGCATCCATTCTTCTGTTGAGGGATACCTGGGTTCTTTCCATCTTCTGGCTATTATAAATAGGGCTGCTATGAACATAGTGGAGCATATATCCTTATTACATGCTGGGGAATCCTCTGGGTATATGCCCAGGAATAGTATAGCAGGATCTTTCAGAAGTGAGATGCCCAGCTTTCTGAGGAACCGCCAGACTGATTTCCAGAGTGGTTGTACCAATTTGCAACCCCCCAGCAGTGGAAGAGTGTTTCTCTTTCTCCACATCCTCACCAACACCTGCTGTCTCTTGAGTTTTTAATCTTAGCCATTCTGACTGGTGTAAGGTGAAATCTCAGGGTTGTTTTGATTTGCATTTCCCTGATGACTAATGAAGTTGAGCATTTTTTAAGACATTTCTCTGCCCTCCGAAGTTCTTCAGGTGAGAATTCTTTGTTTAACTCTGTACCCCATTTTTAATAGGGTTATTTGGTTTTCTGGGGTCTAACTTCTTGAGTTCTTTGTATGTATTGGATATTAGCCCTCTATCTGATGTAGGGTTGGTGAAGATCTTCTCCCAATTTATTGGTTGCCGATTTGTCCTTTTGATAGTGTCCTTTGCTTTACAGAAACTGTAATTTTATAAGGTCCCATTTGTCAATTCTTGATCTTAGAGCATATGCTATTGGTATTTTGTTCAGGAACTTTCCCCCTGTACCAATGTCCTCAAGGGTCTTCCCCAGTTTCTTTTCTATTATCTTCAGAGTGTCTGGTTTTATGTGGAAGTCGTTGATCCATTTGGAGTTGAGCTTAGTACAAGGAGACAAGGGTGGATCAATTCGCATTCTTCTTCATACTGACCTCCAGTTGAACCAGCACCATTTGTTGAAAATGCTATCTTTTTTCCATTGGATGTTTTCAGCCCCTTTGGCGAGGATCAAGTTGCCATAGGTGTGTGGATTCATTTCTGGATCTTCAATCCTGTTCCATTGATCCACCTGACTGTCACTGTACCAATACCATGCAGTTTTTAACACTATTGCTTGTTAGTATTGCCTGAGGTCAGGGATACTGATTCCCCCAGAATTTCTTTTGTTGTTGAGAATAGTTTTAGCTATCCTGGGTTTTTTGCTATTCCAGATGAATTTGAGAATTGCTCTTTCTAACTCTATGAAGAATTGACTTGGGATTTTAATGGGTATTGTGTTGAATCTGTATGTTGCTTTTGGCAAAATGGCCATTTTAACTATATTAATCCTGCCGATCCATGAGCATGGGAGGTTTTTCCATTTTTTGAGTTCTTCCATTTCCTTCTTCAGAGTCTTGAAGTTCTTGTCATACAGATCTTTCACATGTTTGGTAAGAGTCACCCCAAGGTACTTTATACTGTTTATGGCTATTGTGAAGGGGGTCATTTCCCTAATTTCTTTCTCAACCTGCTTTTCCTTTGAGTATAGGAAGGCTACTAATTTGCTTGAGTTGAATAACCTGCCACAACTTTGCTGAAGTTGTTTATCAGCTGTAGGAGTTTTCTAGTGGAGGTTTTGGGTCACTTAAGTAGACTATCATATCATCTGCAAATAATGATAGTTTGACTTCTTCCTTTCCAATTTGTATCCCTTTGACCTCCTTATGTTGTCTAATTGCCCTAGCTAGTATCTCAAGTACAATATTGAAAAGATAAGGAGAAAGTGGGCAGCCCCGTCTAGTGCCTGATTTTAGTGGGATTGCTTCAAGTTTTTCTCCATTTAGTTTGATGCTGGCTACTGGTTTGCTGTATATTGCTTTTACTATGTTTAGGTATGGGCCTTGAATTCCTGTTCTTTCCAAGACTTTAAGCATGAAAGGATGCTGAATTTTGTCAAATGCTTTTTCAGCATCCAATGAAATGACCATGTGGTTTTTTCTTTGAGTTTGTTTATGTAGTGGATTGCATTGATGGATTTCTGTATATTGAATCAACCCTGCATCTCTGGAATAAAGCCTACTTGATCATGGTGGATGATCGTTTTTATGTGTTCTTGGATTCGGTTGACAAGAATTTTATGGAGTATTTTTGCATCGATGTTCATAAGGGAAATTGGTCTGAAGTTCTCTTTCTTTGTGTATCTTTGTGTGGTTTTGGTATCAGCGTAATTGTGGCTTCGTAGAAGGAATTGGGTAGTGTTCCTTCTATTTCTATTTTGTGGAATAGTTTGAAGAGATTGGTGTTAGGTATTCTTTGAAGGTCTGATAGAAATCTGCACTGAAGCCATCTGGTCCTGTGCTTTTTTGGGTTGGAAGGCTTTCTACGACCCCTTCTATTTCTTTAGGGGTTTTGGGACTGTTTAGATGATCTATTTGGTTCTGATTTAATTTTGTTATTTGGTATCTGTCTAGGAATTCACCCATTTCCTCCAGATTCTCTAGTTGTGTTGAGTATAGGCTTTTGTAGTAGGATCTGATTTTTTTTGGATTTCCTCAGTTTTTTTTTGTTATATCCCCCTTTTCATTTCTAATTTTGTTAATTTGGATACTTTCTCTGTGCCCTTTGGTCAGTCTGGCTAAGGGTTTATCTTTCTTGTTCAATTTCTCAAAGAACCAGCTCCTGGATTCGCTGATTCTTTGTATGCTTCTCTTTGTTTCCACTTGACTGATTTCAGCCCTGAGTTTGATGATTTCCTGTCTTCTACTCCTCCTGGGTGAATTGGCTTCTTTTTGTTCTAGGGCTTTCGGGTGTGTCCTTAAGCTGCTAGTGTATGCACTCTCCATTTTCTTTTTGGAGGCACTCAAGGCTATGAGTTTTCCTCTTAGCACTGCTTTCATTGTGTCCCAAAGATTTCGGGTTGTGCTGAATGGCTGATCTTAACCTAATGTTTGTTGAGAAGAACCCAGGGCTTTTCCAAAGGCTGACTCAGAGCACTTCATGTATCTTTCTGTTCAAACCCTTTTGCTATTCACAATGGAATCTTAATTAGTCACAAGTGTTTCTGCACACCTGTGAGAAGCATAGATAAATCTAAGGGTCTGGCACAGAAGCTTACAAGCATTTGTTGAGATACAATCATCACTGTAGCTACATCTGTTTTGCAAAACACTGTCATTTCATTTCATTCAGACCTCTGTATGCTTTTACTAAGGCTGAATTAACTTTACCTTAGTATTCAAAATTATTTTGTAAGGACATTGGAGCAGTGTTGGTGAAGGAGCAGACCTACAAATTCTTTATTCCTGTACCTGGGATTCTGTGTTCTGTTAGCTTCATGAACTGTTTTATGAGAAACCTTGTTTCTAATGTAATGATGTGAACCTATATGATTTATCTGTATCACCCTTCAATTTTATTTGGTAACTCTTTGGAAAAGAGGGTTGGGTATTTTTCTTGTCCTTGAAAGATTAGTATGAATCCAATGAAGAGGCCTTTATCAGAGTGGGGAGCATCCAGGGACCATAGCCTTGCTTATCTAAGACTTTAATATTAAAGTCAAATTACAGTGAACTAAGCTGAATCTGTAATGAAAGATGTTTTCGTTATATTTATTTGTATTCCAGATGCTTATTCCAAATATAAGAGTACATATAAGGTATGTGAACAAATTGGTCATAATAGATATTTTGCAAAATTGAGTTATAATGATTACCTATGATTTACAAATATAGCTTGTTTTATCCCCCAGTTTTCTTGTTAAACATAAGCTCACATAACTTTATTTAAAAGTAAGATTATTGGTAATGTTAAAGTGAAGAATCTGAGTCCTTAGACATCAACACCTTTTATTCAAACGACACCTCATATATTATTGGTGATAGAATTGAAATAAAAGTCAAGATGTTCCAACATCAATGTCCACCTAATCTCTCTCTCTGGACATACACACACAGAGAGAGAGAGAGGGGGGGGAGAGAATACATACATGGTATGGTGGTATGTATATTAATGTGGGTGGAAAAATGCTACTGTTTACTTGTAGCAGTCAGAGGACAACTTTTGGAAGTTCGGTTTTCTCTTCTATCTTGTTTTGAGGCAAGGACACTCTTCTTACTTCTGCCATTTGGAAGTGTACCCCAGATTTTCTGACTTCATAGATTCAAGGCAATTCTTCAGTCTCTACCTTTTCATTTCATGTTCCCCTGTAGGAGTGCTGGAATTATAGATTAGGTTGCATGATCTGGCTTTGCAGTAAGTTCCAAAGTTCTGAAGTCAGGACACTAGGCCTTTGTAGCTATCCCCCTTTAACCTCAGATCCATCTACCTTGCTCCAATTTAGTGTGCATGTGTGTGTGTGTGTGTGTGTGTGTTGTGTGTGTGTTAATAGTCAAAAACATTTGGTGAGATACTAGGTTTTGGTTAGACCATGAAGGGTAGTCTTTGTTCTGCTTGAGGTAGGTTTAAACCCCGGTGACCCAGTGGATTTAATTTACAAGGGATGGAAGGCTGTTTGCCTGTGCTCTCAGACACTAAGCATCTGACACAATGCCCTCAACTCCATAGTACTGTGGTCTTCAGTCATGTAGGGCCATGCCCCATGCCCCTAGTATTCTGGCTGGACTCCACACCCACAGTCACCTGGCAAAAGCCAAGCAGCCCAGCCCACTATAAAAGGAGCTTCTTGGCCCCTTTTCTCTCTTCTAATCTCTCTTACTTTCTCCTCCCTCTGTCTTTTGTCCCCTGTGCTACCTCTCTCTCCATTCTTTTCCCCCTTCCATATGGCCATGGCCAGCTTCTATTCTCTACCTCCACGCTTTCACTCTACTTTTCTACCTCTTCTTTTTCCCCACCACTTTTCTACAATAAAGCTGAAAAACCAAAAACCAAAACCAAAACAAACAAACAAACAAAGAAAAAAAAGGGCCAGGTCTCCTCCATAGATACTCAGGCCCACATCTGGCACCCAATGTGGGGCAGGGCATCTATGTCTGTAGCTAGGTAACTGTGGGGGTGGAGTACAAGGGGTTTGGGGGCAGGCATTATCCTACATGACTGATGGTCACAGGGTCATGTCCAATAGGTTTTCTTTGAAATTTTCTACTGCATTGAATGCCTTGGCATTATATGAGACCTTACTAAATGAATCAATGAAATGAGTACTTTTGGTAATGTCTCAACAGATTACATGGATATCAAAAGGAAGAAACAGGTTTGAAAGTTGCTTCTCTGTGGTATGCATGTTGGGGTCCAGCTGTGGTTCCTTCTCCATTTCTTCCCTCTGAGGGTATCCAGATGTCACAGGCAAATGAGCCTTCTCTAAGGATCTTAGTGTTACATCTCTTTTAGGCAAAGGCATTTTCTGACACATCTTCGATGAAACAGCTCTCTGAGATTATCTAGCTTGTGCACATACCTTTATTCAGGGTAGGCTTGTATGCATATACATTTTTGGGTGGGGAAACCAGGTACACACACACACACACACACACATGCACACACACACCTTGGGGAGGAGGAAGGAGTTTTTCTTTTTGTTGGCTGAGACTGGGTATATCCCATTTGCATGGAGAATCATTCCAGAGAAGAGATCCTGCAATTTCCCCAGGGATTATGTTACATTCTTCAGGTAGATTGTGGGTTGGGCACACCTGATCAGGTTGAAAAGAGGAAGCCCAGCTAAGAAAAGGGAGTCTCCATTTTGCCTGAACTCAGGAATGTGGTCCAGACAGAGAAGACTACAACTTCATTAGGGAGGTGCAACACCTCTTGACTTTATCCATACGTTTTAAGAATGGTCATTTTTACTGATTGAAATCCAACCTAATCAAGGAATGTTTGTGACTTGGAAACATATGGGAGAACTAATACAGATCTGGTCAGTGGACTTCTCCATTGTCTCTTTAATTAAAAAAAAATCTAATAACAAAGTCATTAGAAAGCTCACTAATAGGTCTACTCAACCAGTCAAAAGCTCCCTGGGGCTTAAAATTAATAAAAGAAAATACTAGCCTGAAGATAATCTTCCAATTATCAGTATAAAAATGGCCCATTTCTAGACAATTCTGAAAAGCTCTCTAAAGCCCTTTCAACTGTGTTTATGATCCAAAGAACACATTGCTCTGAGATGCCCAGTTCCCGTGTTCTTCCTGACCTCTCTGCATTGGGTAGTAGTGAAGAAATGCTAGGAAACTCCTCACGTCTTGAAAGTAGCATCAGGATTAATTTAAAAATATAAAGAGATGGGGATTGGGAAATAGCTCAAAGACTAAAGTGCTTCCTATACTGACCTCACTTTGGAACCCTAGCACCCACATTTAAAAAAGCCATGGACATAGTGAGTGTACACACCTGGAATCTCAGTATTAGAGAGGTAAACCAGAGGATTCTAAATCAACGTGTCCTGGGTTAGGTGAATGACTTTAAAAAATCAATCTGAGAATGTTATTGAGGAAGACACCTTAGTTGACCACAGGTTCATACATGTGAGCATACCCAAATACAAAAACAAAAATGCTCTCTCTCTCTCTCTCTCTCTCTCTCTCTGACAGACCCATGTGTGTGCATATATACTATAAATAAATATACAAACAAAATCATTTTATTTTATGTATAAAAGCCAAAATTACTGGCAAATAAAAACCCTTCTCTTTTGGAAAATGTGTCAGCAGAAATAACAATGTTATGAGCTAATTTTATAAATAGTAGTAAAATATAATAAAATTTACTCTGTTCAAGACTTGCTCACACTGATGGCCTCCCATACCCTTACCAAATAATCACTGAGCAGAATTTTTCCTCTGTAATTCCAGCACACATTCTGATATAGAGAAAAGAAAGAAATTCTGCTGTTTTTGGATAACATGAAAAGAAGGCAGATGGGTTTTAATCACAGATTCTAAAAAGGATTATGCATCTTGGATGATCAGTACAAAAATAAACAGTACAATTTTAATTATGGCCTTATAAATGTTTTAAAATTCTTCAAGAGGACAGCTGATCAAATCTGTAGCTAATTAATTAATGACATTCTAGGTGGCTACATTTTCTCTGTTTGGGTTACAGAATCATATATAATTATTCCATGAGATTACAATTATAGAAACCTTAAAAATAACGCCTCTCAGCATGTCCTCATGGTACAGGATTATTTTTCACAGATTTTCCTGCTGATGTTTTCATCCTTCATCAAGTTATCCAGGAAGGGCAGCTTGTTAAAATCCAAGCCTCACAACTGCAGACATTGGCCCTGGAGCACATTATTTTCCTTAAAGTGATCTGAATGTGACATGTGAAGAGCATTTCTCATATCTTATAAAGATATGAAAGAAGAGATTCTGCCTAAACTCCGACCATCTGCTCAGCTCCCTGAACAGACAAACCTCAGAGGCTTCTTTATGAAGTCAGCATTAGTCAACAGAGTCAGAACTGATTAGAGTCTTGACAATATGGGATAGAGTGCTCAGCCCTAGAGGGAGCAAATATATTATTGTCATCATCTCCAAGGTCTAGGAAACAAATCGGAGGGGGAGGCAGAAAGAATATAAAAGCTGGTAGATAGGAGGAAGACTGTGAAAGGCTGTCTTCTGGATATGACATAGCTAGCACACTCATCAGCTAACAAGAATCTGTGGTTACTTGTTATAAGACAGGCATAGAGATATGTGCTATTTTTCGTGTATCTAACACCAAAATGTAATCGTGTATTTGATAACCATTGTCATTTTGAAATATTTTTAAAGATTTACTTCTATTTTATGGGTACATGTATATGTATCATGTGTGTGTGTAATTCCCATGGGGACCAGAATAGGGCATCAGAAGCCCTGGAGCTGCCATGTGGGTGCTAAGACCCAAACCAGGTTACTGTACAAGAGCACCAAGAGCTTTAGTCTCTGAGCCATCTCTCCATCTCTTTGAAAAAATTTTTAGAAATTAAAAAAAATAAGACAGGCATAGGGTCAAGCCAGGAACTCTTCCAGCATAAAGAGAATCAATGATCTTCAAGTGTCACCTCTTATTGAGGAATTATTGATAACTAATTCTCTTCTCATGGTGGAAGGACAGTCACTTGATTCTGAGGACATGGCCACTGATAGATTTTTTTAATGTTCCAGAAGATGTCCCCATATTCATGCACATATGGGAAACTATAAAAGGACATGAAGTTGGGTAGGGGGCTGATTGAGGAATGTGGGGTAGTTGGAGAGGGGAAATAAGGGGTATACGTCATATTCCACTGAACACACACAGGAACTTCCAAAAAAGGAAAATCTTCAACCAGGAGAGAGAGAGAGAGAGAGAGAGAGAGAGAGAGAGAGAGAGAGAGAGAGAGAGAGAGAGAGATCATTATAGAAGAGGGTAAGAGTCCTTAGCAATTCCTTTAGAATCCATTGCTATAGATTCCATGACAGTGATTTCAGCTGAAATGTTCTGGACTTCAGGAAATGTTTGTCAGTGTCAACTAGCACACAGTGGGTGGAAGGAGCAGGACTGCTGTCCAGTATCCCACATGTCATAGAGCAGCCTTCTGTGACAGGAAGTAACTCTGCCCTTACAGGCTAACAGTTCCTAAGCTGAGAATCCCTTCTTCAGAGGACTGGAATTAATTCCCAGCCCATTGGTGACTGAGAGACCTGACATGTGAAGCCACTTGTAGTCTCACAGCTTTTGCTCATTCCAGTTAAATATTTGTAAATTGATTAAATGTGCTAATCGGTTTGTAATTATATTTGTAATGAGCTCCACTGATGTTCTTAAGGTGCACTCTCTAGAGTCCCTCCTTGAAATGCCCTTTAATTTATCAAAGTCCTGTTCATGATTACAAATTCAAACTTTCAAAATTTGCCATATGTGCTCCAACTGGTTTAACACAAAGTCCAGAACAGAGAATTGTCAAGGAAACCCTTATGAAGGGACAAATGGATCCATGAAATCATCAGTAAGGAAAGTTGGCAGGAAAAAAAAAAAACACAAGGCCTGAAAATTTCTGAATGAGAAACATTTTCTTATGCAGATTCCAAAACAAATGTTTTATTTGCAAGCATTGAGTTAAATGATGACAGACTTCAAGGATAAATTGCAATCCCTGAATATCCCAGTTGGGGGAGCCCATTCACTAATCCAAAGGGTTTCTTACACGTTTATTGCAAAGTTCTTCAAAAACTTGGACAGAAGTGGGAAGGTTGGTTTCTTGTTTTGATTTGTTTGTATCAATCATATATTGAGAATTTAAAAGTGTCACGATGATTTTACAGTTCTAAATCAACATCACAGGGAGACTTGTGTGTTTCCTTTACATAGCACACTTTAGATTCTGAGTAGAGCAAGAAGATATGAGGTGGGAGAGAAAAGGAGCCCTCTGGCTTGCTGAGAGTTCAGCTTGGGGTGAAGTGGTTATGATAAATTCAAAAACTATGCTCCATCAGGGGAGAAAGTGCCATAGTAAACCTTCTGATACTTCTTCCACAAGATCGGCATTTGCTTAAAGTTACTAGTCAGTGGGTTGGGCTTGAAAATACCATTCCTTCAGATTTGATGGATAATTCCCTTTTGTAAGGACATCCACCCCATGACTGCCAATGCACTGAGGGGCAGCGTCTCTCTTCAGAGCAGTCCCTTGAAATGGAACGGCTTATATCCGTTCTCTTCTGTAAGCCTCCAATGACCGGGGTGTTCTTTCCCCTTAGATGGGTTTTGAAGGTTTACCTATCATTCTTCTCAGTAAACAGTCAGAAGCTACTCAGTGTGAATACCAGATACCACCAACTGTAGCTGTACACAATTAAGGAGTCAGTGTTATAAAAATCCTGCTCATTGGTGCAAACAAGAAGTTTACCGGTGACTCAATTTATCATCTGTGAATCCTAAGTCTCTAAGCCCAGCTATTTATTTGAAGAAACATTGACACAGAAGGAGAAACATGGACCGCTGCACCACAAACTTGGATGTGATTCCCTGCTCCCTGCTTAATGCTCAACATGTTTTTATGTTCCTCGCCTCTAAATGCTACTTTTTTTCAGATAACCAAAATTTATACCTATGTATCTATGAAGAAAAACATGCACAAAATACACCTTATACCCTGCAAACTGGGTTACAACTATTTATTTATATGATTGTGTTTAAAATACATTGTTTTAATATTAAGATGAAGCTGGAGAAAATCAGCTGACTAGATCATTCTGACCAGTATGTGGGGAAACAACTGTGAGGTGAGAGTCTGATGAGGTAGTGGATTACCTGTGTATGACCTTCATAACACGCAGGTGGATACTGCAGTCAAATGTAGACTGCATATAGGAAAACGGAAGATATCCATCCCACCCCAATCCTACCAAAGGAGAATGGAGGTAGAAATTATTTTGCAAATAAAATGTTTCACCAAATATATTCAAAAGGCTTTGTTTGTATTAGGTATTATCTTTAATGAGGCAAGTTAGAACTAACAAAGTATGCAAATACTATAATTGAGCTATTTATATAGTTGACAGTGAAATGAGATAACAGAAAAAAAAAAAAACAATGCAGGAACTTCTCAATCCAGATTTTTTTTTTAATAAGCAGCAGAGAGAAAATGACCCCTGGACTTGATCTCAGGTAGTTTGACCTGCCCAAACCTTAGCTTCTTAATTTAGTCAGCAAGGTGGTTTCTGAAATGATCTTCAATAAGTTCCCAAGCTAATATTGTTGTGATCATAAAAAGAGAAAGCAGTATAAGAATATGTTCTATGGGTGTGTCTGGGAAGGGGGTTCCTCAGCCAGCTCATGCTGATGCATCCTCCTGAGGGACCAGCCACATCATGGTGTATTATAGAATAGAGTTTATTCAGGGTACAGGGAAGGGAGTTGGGGGGGGGTAGTAGAAGCAGAGAAAGGCAGAGAGGAGAGAGGAGAAAAGTAGAGGCAGCTATGACCTCTCTGAGAGAGAAGGGAAAGGAAGGGGGAAAAGAGAGGGAGCAAGGGGGCAAGAGAGAGAGACAAGAGAGTAAGAGGATAAGAGAAAGAGAGAGGAGGGGCAAGCAACCCCTTTTATAGTGAGCTAGACCTACCTGGCTGTTGCCAGTTAACTGTGGGAGGGGCATTCCTGGCGGTTGCCAGATAACTGTGGGGTGGAGTTTAGACAGAATCCTAACATATTATTTTCAACCTTCATTATTTAGAATTTCCCCATCTTAGTGAGTAATTTTGCTTCATTTCTGTACCTGTACTAAAAATAAAAGAAGGGAAAAATCACTACATTTGTGTCACTGTCTTATGTGAGCCATGCTTCAATTATAGATCTCTAGGAACTAGTCATGGCTGGGCATGGATTTGTTAATGTTTGTAACACAGTGTGGTATGGAAATATTTAACCCTCATCTGCTTCAGAGTGAAGAACTGCACACTGACTAAGGTCAGTCAGTGTTTTCTTTCTTAAGAGGCTCCCTCAGGGAATTGAGCTCCTACACCTGTTGTGGGGTCTCCAGACAGCTTGGATCATAGAAGAGGGCATGGTGAATAGGAGGTATTTTCTACTGGCTGAGTGGAATCTGGCATCTAGCTAAGGCATACTTCCTTAGAGTTATTGATATGCGGTATGCAGGCAACAGTGCGCTGGATGATATCAGACTTGGCAAAGGGACAGGGAACTAAGGAGTCACCTGACCCAGACCAGCTGGTTTCTCACTGAAAGGACAGAGGGCAGCCTGAGGGGTGCTCTTGTTTTCTTTCAGCTGAACAGCTCAGGAGAGGGAAATTCATATTCCTTCCCTGCCTCTCTCTCCTTGCTTTCCCGCCTGGCTCTTGTGGCCTCTGCCCAGTGCCTTTTCTTTCTGTCCCCTCCTGCGCAGGGTAACCTTAGGTTTTTTTTTCCCCCAGTGAATTTTTTCCCCAGCTTTTCATCTATGTTTCTTCTGATCTGAGATCGGTCCCTAGTGAATGAATTTTATGCTCTGCTTCTTTAGGGCTTAAAATCCTTTTTCAACTGTTCTAACCTCTTTAACATTTCAGTTCTCACTTAAGCGCTCTGCCTTTCAGGAGCATTGTCTTTGAAACAGGCTTCAAGTGACTATTTTGGAAGTCAAATACCGCATAGTGGCATAGTGACACTTTGCTTCCCTGCCTTCCTCCTCTGACAATCCTGATTCTTCCTGAGGCAATGGCTGTCTCTACTGAATAGCAGCTAGTACAAAAAAATAAAGTAGAGTAATAAAATAAAAAGAGCATGGACCATGGACCGACACAGATTTGAATGCGTTTCCTCACAGCCACCAAGCTGCCAGGCTGTTCTTACAGGCACACAAGTTACCAGTTGTGACAGATACCTTTCTTGTTTATTGAATGCATTGGAATTGTATGACTTCCTGTTGTTCTATACATATTTACAGTGACATCATTACTGTGTTTAGGCAAATTAACATATCCATCACCTACTAAGTTACCTAGTAACCTTTTTGTGTCCAGGTGCCTTTGGCACCTAAAATATACATCCTTAGAAAAATTTCTGTAAGGAATTTAAAACAAATGATGGTAAAGCTCAGGCTGTAAATTTGCTTTCTGGCTTTAGATATCTCACACGACTCCAGGTTTGTACACCTTTATCTACTGTCCTTTGGTTTTTGAGCTCCTCCACCCCATCCATGGTAATCACTGCTTGTCTCTGTTTATTTTTCCTCTTTGTATTCCACATACGAGTGAGATGATGCTGGCCTTTGCTTTCTGTGTCTGGATTACCTCATAAGCAAAGTGAATGTCCTTCAAGGTCATTCACTCTGTTACAAAGGGTATTTCTGTTTTCAAAGGCTGACTAACTTTCCAGAGTGTATAGATTCACCTTATCTGTCCATCTATCTGCCCACCCTCACTTAGGTTGTTCCTGTACCTTCCCTGTGGTGATCAAGGCTGCAAATGGATATGGGAAAACGGATGCCCCATAAAGGTGCTGATTTCATCTCCTTTCATGGGCGTGTGTTAGTAGGATCACTTGTCACGCAGAGCTCTATTTTTTATGGTTTGAAGAACTCACATTTTGTTATCCTCATTGGCTGTGTTAATTGATCATCTCACCAAAGTCACCCAGGGTTTCCTTTTCTTCCTACTCTCAAAGACACCTCTATCTTTTGTCTCTTTGACAATGACCACTCTAACAGCTATGAAGAGGTATCTCATTGTAACTTTGACTTGCATTCTCCAATAATTAGGATGATGAGCAAGAAAGACTACAAATGCATGATAGCTATTTTCACATCTCTTTTGTAAAAATGTCAATTTAGGGTACTTATTTTTCATTGTTCATGTTGTAGATTAAACCAGGGCCAGGAGAAAGGGTTCCACTACTGAGGTATAGCCTAGTGCATTTAAGTGTGAATTTTACTATTGAGCACTATGAATTCCTCATGAAATTTGCATTTTAACCATGTATCTGATATATCATTTTTAATATTACACATGACTTTTGAGGTCCTACTGGGTGCCAAGGATATAGAAAGGTCTTCAAAGAATAAGGTGAACGTGCTGCTCAAGAAGTTACTTACACACACACACACACACACACACACTACTATAAGACTGAAGATAGAAGAGATATTTCTGGAAAAGTAAGTCTTCAGTAAGAATCAGATGTAAACAAACTTCAATTCCCTTTTACTTCAGTCAACTCTACAGTACATCTGTGAATCAAATGTATCTGCTGCTTCATTTTGTAAATCATTTCTTTTCACATGCTGGAATTTGCTTAAGACAAAATATGTTCATATCAATGTATATGACAAGTATATCTTCTCTATACCACAGCTTATAGCTTATCCTTAGGAAAAATTGTGCTATATTTTTTCTTTGGGGGTGCAAGCATTACTGTCATAGATTCCCTTCAAAATGATTTGATCACTGTACCACTGACAACAGTGATGACAAATTGTCTCAGTACAATGTAAATTAGTCATATAATCTTTGAAATATTATTGAAAATACGTTTTTTCAATTGATTCTGGTTTGCTTGGAATTCTTTCTACCAGCATCATGCTGGGTATGTCTATGGCTGTACTGACAACTTAACCTTGAACTTGGACCTAGTCCCAGAGTATTATCTCAGTTCTTTTCCAGATAATTTAACCATTGAACAGGTTCTAAAACTTCTGAAGTCCCCTTAAGTATGCAGAAATTTCTTTTTGCCTATAATAAAAATAGGTTTACCAGTGTGTAGCTAATAAAATTTCTAACATCACATATTACAATCTTAAATTATAAGTGTGACTGAATAATTAATTATATAATACTAGTAAGTCAAACCATTATTATCAACAAAAAGGCATTCAATGTTTGAAATGGGAACTAAAGCCCAGATTCATGAGGCAAGACATGTATTTATAGAACAAATACTTGCTAAAGTCTAATGTAGTACCATAGACTTTCAGGCTACAGGAACCAGGCAGGAAACTGAACAGAGTCTGTTTTTGTAGAGCCGATGAAGATAAGGAAGCTCAGTCAAGAGCTACTTTATGATCTTCAAGGCAAAGAGTATTTTTTTTTTTTGCAGCATTGTCTGTCTTAGGGTTTTACTTCATTCTTTCCAATTCAGTTTCTTATGGCCAAAAACCTGTCAAAGGATTGTTTCCTGATGATCATGTGTCTTATAAAATCCAATATGTGAAAAAAGTTTGTCTTGAACTTGAGTCAGTAAGTATATTGAATGAACATGTGTCTATTCATACTCTATTAACTGAAAAAATATGGTGCTAGGTTAATAAATAGAATATTTTACAAAGAAGTATTTTTGTTGCCTTGTTGCACACAGAAATATGAACATGTCTACCTTCAAGAAGTTAAAAGTTTAATAGCAAAGAAATTAAATACTTGAATACCATATCCTTTAGATATTTTCTTGCATATGGGCAATAAATGTCTGATTAAAGCATAACAGGCATACAGGCAAATATATAAACAATAAAATGATTCAGAAATAGTATGCAGAATATATTTATTTTTATTTTCTTTCTAGTGTGCAAGAGGGAGAAAATATCTTTTCTTTTGCTAGGCTCCTAGGTTCATGGCAGAGGCAGAGTAAATCTTGTAAGAAAAGATTGGTTGACATAAGAGCATCTACATTTCTTCAATTTGAAACTTGAAAACTTTAGTAAGGAAATAAATTCATGTAGAAATAGTTATGAAATATAATTTATGCTTTATGGACTAAAAAATCATGAGTCAGTGTCATGGGTCATGGGATAGGTCTATCTCAGTTAGGGTTTTACTGCTGTGGACAGGCACTGTGACCAAGGCAAGTCTTATAAAGGACAACATTTAATTGGGGCTGGCTTACAGGTTCAGAGGTTCAGTCTATTATCATCAAGGCAGGAACATGGCAGCATCCAGGCAGGCATGGTTTAGGAGGAGCTGAGAGTTCTACATCTTCATGTGAAGGCTGATGATGGAAGACTGACTTCAAGGCAGCTAGGATGAAGGTCTTATAGGCCACACCCACAGTGACCCACCCACTCCAACAGGGTCACACCTTCTAATAGTGCCATATCCTGGGTTGAACATATACAAACCATCACAAGGACCTAGTAGTTCTGATAGAAAATATAGCTAGGACAGACTGCCCAGACTTTTGTTTTGCATTCTTCATTTTCAGATACAAAATTTTCTTTCATGGATAAGAGAGGCACCCTAACACCATGCTTTTATGTTCCATTTCACGGGAAGTCAATAAATCCTTTTTACCTTTATGATCTTCTTAGAGGGAGAAGTAAAGAAAGTTAATGAGGTCTTACTTCTGCTGTTTCCTCAAAGATACTTAGAATAGTCTACCTGGCACAGTTATGCTCTGCATTAAATTGTGTCACAGTGGCTCCAGTAGATTCTCTGAGACAAAGTTTTATAGACTGAGGCAAGTAATGTCTCCCAGAGCCCCTTGGAGCACCTCTATTCAGAAGTCAAAAATCTTACTGGGCAATTTGCTTTGCTCTTAAACTCTCCCCCTTCTTAGTAGCCAGGACTAAGAAAAACCAAGCAAATTAAGATTTAAAAGAATCCATTTTGAAGTGTGTCACTAGCCAGAAAATTCTGCAAGGTTTTGCTCCAGTCGTTTACATAATTACATTTACCTCCCAACAGTATATAAATGAAGTATGGCTCTAATGCTATGGTATGAAAAGCATTAATTAGCACAGTGGTAGAAATATATTTCACTTGTTTTGGCTGTATATTGGCTTATAAGTCATTGGACATAATTTAAAAGATAAAATGTTATTAAGAAGAGGTTAGTTTAACCAGCACATGAAAAGTATAAGTTTCTTTTGTTATTTGACCCTCATACAATGTCCTTGCAGGACAGGTGGGTTTGGATCTGGTCTTAGACAATAGGCTCAGATTAGAAGATATTTACATTTGAGGAACAATGTACTTGCTGAACACGTGGGTGTTGGGTAAATTAGAAAGAATTTACATTTGAGTTGGTGCAAAACTCAGAGCTGCCTCAATGGAAGCTTGTGAGGATTGTCTTGCAGACCCCACCTAGGGGGTCTTTGGCGAAAATAACATTCTTAACTTATCCAGGTGTGATTCAGGATGCAGTTCATACTTATTACTCATTTAGACTAGGGAGTTTGACAAAATGTCCTTTAAAGTCTCTTTAAAAGTTTATATCAAGAAGATTGATGTTGTCTGTGTTCGAGCTTTTAAATTTGTTACACGGAAAAATATTTTACCTGGTTGATTTTATACTTCTTTGTGCCAAATGGTTATGCTAATTACTCCTTGTGCCTGCTTTACTAGATACATCTTTTGATATGTAAATGTCAATCCCTCACCCTTAAAGGCTCATGCCTCAAAACAGAAAAATACATTCAGATTCAAACCGCCTTTGTGTGTGGTTGTGTCTGTCTGTCATTTTGCCCAACCTGTGCCTTTTCCTGAAATCCAAAAGTTCCCCCTTGGATCTAAATCTTCCTGGCTGGGACTGTCCATGGCAAAATTGTCTTGGACCTCAAAGATATAATTCTTTGATTTCTGATTTGAGAAATTGGGCTCTTCATTAGTTTTGTTGGTAGTTTATAATTTTCATTAATTTCTATATAAAATCATCATGATAACTTTAATCTTTATCATATACCTCACAATGAGTTATCTTCATCATCAACTTGATTGCATTTTGAGTCTTGTAGGAGACATAGGTTTAGGTCCATTTGTTGAGTGAGTTTCAAGAGAAGTGGAGGAAAGAGCCACCTGGAGTGTGAGTGATATCTTTAGATAAAATCTGGGATCCTGAGAAGGTAAAGAGGGGAGAAAGCGATTTCCTGTTGAATACTAGTGTTTGCTCTTCTGTTTCCCGATCAGTGGAGATATGGTATGTTAAAGCCACATATGAACTCTGCCATGCTGCTTTTCTTACGGAATTGCTTATTTTCATACCTTTCTGGCTTAATTCTTTTTGTAGATGTCAGAAAACACTGAATAATAACCATGTCACAGCCTCAATGTTGAACTACCTTGAGAGGCCCTCTGTGTAACTATGTAGTCCATTACTTTGGAATTCGGCCTCACTTGATTGTAGGTTGTGGTCATATTCAGCTAGAGTTCTTGCTAAAATGTAATATTAAAGGTTTACATAAAACCACATACACTGAAACTAAGAGAACAGAAAGTGGAAAAGATCCTTGAACACATCAGCACAGGGGAAAATTTCCTGAATTTAGCACCAATAGCCCAGGCTTTAAGAACAACTAAAAACAAATGGAATCTCATAAAACTTAAAAGCTTCTGTATGGGACTTATGGGGAAGGGGGGACTTGGAAAGGGAAAATCATTTGTAATGTAAAAAAGGAATATAGAAAATAATTTTTAAAAAATGGAAAAAAAAAAAAACTTCTGTAAGGCAAAGGACACTGTCTTCAAGGCCAAAATAGCAACCTATTTATTGGACAAAGATCTTTACCAATCCTACATCTGAGAGAGGGATAATATCCAATAAATAAAAAGAACTCAAGAAGTTAGATTCCCAAATAACACTATTAAAATGGGGTAAAGTGCTGAACAAAGACTTCTAAATGGAGGAATCTCGAATGGCCAAGAAACATGTAAAGAAACATTCAACATCTTTAGTCATCAGGAAAATGTAAATCAAATCCACCCTGAAATTCCACCTCACACCACCCAGAATGGCTAAGATAAAAAACTCAGGTGACAGCAGATGCTGGTGAGGATGTGAAGAGAGAGGAACACTCCTCCATTGCTGGTAGGACTGCAAGCTTGTACAACCACTCTGAAAATCAGTCTGGTGGTTCCTCAGAAAATTAGACATAGTATTTTCTGAGGTCCCAGCTATACCAATCCAGGGCATATACCCAAAAGATGCTCCAACATATAACAAGGGCACATGCTTTCCTATATTCAAAACAGCCTAATTTATAATAGCCAGATGCTGGAAATAACTCAGATGTCTCTCAACAGAGGAATGGTTTCAGAAAATGTCGTACATTTACACAATGGAGTATTACTTAGCTATTAAAAGCAATGAATTCATGAAATTCTTCCGCAAATGGTTGGAGCTAGAAAATAACATCATGAGTGAGGTAAACCAATCACAAAAGACCACACACGATATGCACTTGCTGCTGAGTGGAAATTAGCCCAAAAGCTCTGAGTAGCCATGATAAAACTCACAGACCATATGAAGCTCAAGAAGAAGGAAATCCAAAGTGTGGATGCTTCGGCCCTACTTAGAAGGAAGAACACAATAATTACAGGATAGGAGGGACTTGGGAGGAAGAAAGGGGGCAGAAGGGAAAAGAGGAGACAGGATCAGGTGTGGAGGAGATGTAGGAGATATACAGAGGGTCAGGAAATTAACAGAGGTATGTAGCAATGGGGGATGGGGATCTGGGGTAGCTACCAGGAACTCCAGGAAAGCAAGAGGCTCCCAGGACCCAACAGGGATGACATTATCTAAAATACCCAACAAAAGGAAGAAAATACCTGTAGAGACCATATCCAGAGGTTAGGCTTGGCCTCCTTTTGAGGGATGGGGCCATCCATTCATCTTCAAAATTTTAACACAGAATTGATCCTATCTAAAGGAAATATAGAAAGAAAGAGTGGAGCAAAGACTGAAGGAAAAACCATCCATAGACTGCCCCACCTGAGGAAATGTCCCATATGCAGCCACCAAACCCGGACACAATTGATGATGCCAAGAAGTGCTTGCTGACAGGAGCCTGATATTGCTGTCTCCTGAGAAGCTCTGTCAGAGCCTGACTAATAGAGATGCAGATGCTGGCAGCCAATCCTCAGACTGAGCCCAGGGATCCCAGTGGAAGAGTTAGGGAAAGGACTGAAGGAGCTGAAGGGGTTTGCAACCCCATAAGAAGAACAACAATATCAACCAATCAGACCCCCAGAGCTCCCAGAGACTAAACTATTAACCAAAGAATACACATGGAGGGACCTGTGGCTCCAGCTGCATATGAAGCAGAGGATTGCCTTATTTGGCATCAATGGGAGGAGATGCCCTTGGTCCTGTTAAGGCTCAATGCCCCAGTATTGGGGAATGCCAGGGCAGTGAGGTGGGAGTGGGTGGGTGGAGGAGCACTCTCATAGAAACAGGGGGAGGAGGAATGGGACAGGGGGTTTGCAGAGGGGAAAGTGGGAAGGGTGATAACATTTGAAATGGAAATAAAAAAAATAACCAAGAAAGAAAGAAAGAAAACAGTATGGAAGGAAGGAGAAAGGAAGAAAATAAAGGAAGAAAGGAAGAAAGGAAGGAAGGAAGAAAGGAAGAAAGAAAGAAAGGAAGGAAGGAAGGAAGGAAGAAAGAAAGAAAGGAAGGAAGAAAGAAAGAAAGAAAGAAAGAAAGAAAGAAAAGAAAGAAAGAAAGAAAAGAAAGAAAGAAAGAAAGAAAGTCCTTAGATTATTTCCATATAAAATCCTTGGTTCTGTCTAAAACCCCATTATAGCAGTGTTCTATGGTGGCCCGCTGATCAACTGGTTTTCCAGATACACCAAAAGGGCTCATTAAGCTCTGCTTACAAGAGTCTAAGGATTTTCCATGTTACAGTTCCACACTTTTTCAAATTCTTTCTATAAGCCAGTCCCTCTCTTCTGAGAAGGTTGAGATACAGCCAGTTGCTTCCTGATCCTTTTGCCACACCCATGAGCTCTACTTAACCTTATTGCTGTGGACTTTATTTCTTCACACTGTGGGCAAGTATCTTCTGCATCCTGTAAGTTACTTCTGTTTAAACTTTTGGTCACATAAATATGAGAAGTAACTAATGAATAGTTTTTAATGCTCTTGAAGTTCATGAAATCATTGTATTGTACTTATGGTTAAATTTCTGTCATTTTACTATTATTTGAAATAACTATCAAAATCACTGAGTTTTAACATTCTTTCCTAACTTATACAGTTAAGGTTTTCTTTATATACAAATTTCTAATTTATAGTTTGGAGTCTTCTGTGCATTGACTTAGCTAAATCAATCATGGTCAATCAAGATCTGACTTTGTTTAGTTGGTACTGGGGTGTTTTTTATAGGCATCAGCTTCCTTGTCTAGACTGCAGGAAGGATGATGTAATCCTTTTGCAGTATCTTCTATTTTGCTTCATTATATATTGATTCTAATTAAATTACAAAGAATTCCAAATACATTTTATGATTTATTTTTACATATTTGTTTTTACTTAGAATTTTTATAATTTTCAAATAATTCTGAATTTTGCTTGCTTAATTCCAATTAGTTTGGAGAACATGTTTTGACTCATTTGTTTTGTTTTTATAAATAATTGAATATTAGTTTAAGACCTTGGCTTTTGATAAATCTTCTTTCTGTACTAATAAGAAATGTATCTTCTGTTACTGTTTAGTGTGTTATCTGTAATTAGATCACACATTTTAGTCACAGTGTTTGGATTTTGCATCCTTATTAATGTTATTGAAAAAGAATCCTTTAATATTTCCCACTGGAGTTATAATCAAAATTTCTTTTTAAAAATTTCAGCTTTTAATTTATTCATTTTAATCTATCCTATTATTTGTGGTTCATAATAGTCAATACAAAATGTCTTCATGCTAGATTAATTCTTTTTGTTGAATAGTATTTCCTATCTTCTATCTTTACCTGCTTCTATTTCTAACAATTGTCTTTGACTTAAAACCTACGTTTTTGTTATAAGTTTTACTAAATAAGCTACTTTTTCATTTCAGATATCTGGTATATCTTTTAAATACACACACAATTTATAATTATATATATGTATATAATTATATATATATATATTCTTATGTCTAATTCCTTCAAAATTCATCCTCCTTAAAGGCAGCTGCACCACAGTCCACAGGTAGTTTGCACTGACTCTTTGCTGCCATGATTGTCATGATATTTCACCTTATGTTTTGAGCCCTGAGGTTACAATGAAATGTGGACCCTGGCTTCCAAAACTTACATGCTTGTGATGTACTGTTGTAAAATTTTTGAAGTTACTTCATTTGTGTTGATATTCTGTTGCCAGCTTCTAATTGAAATTTGTGCATTTTACTTAGACTGTAATTTTTTTGTTAGCAGAATTTATCAGTTGCATAGGAAGATGTGTATTACATATTGACCTCCCAACTTCGACTTTTGATACCTGTATCATGAATGTAGATCACTGTCATCTGCTTACATAGTCTCCATCTTTAAATAAAATGGATTCTCCTTCTCCCAGAGGCAATTATCAGCCAATAGTTCCTCAGATAGATGTTGGGATCATGGGTTCTTTCTGCTGCTAAACTGGAATGTTGATTGACTTGATCTTGTGCATGTGTTGTGCAGGCAACCACAGATGCTGTGATTTGTGGGTAGAGAATCTTGCTATACCCAGAAAACACAGTTTCACTTAGATCTCTTCCAGTCCTTGGTTCTAATAATCTTTCCATCCTGTTTTCTATGATGGTCCCTGATTCCTGTATACAGGGAGTTCTACATTTTTCTTACCTTTCTATAACTTTGTATAAAGCATCTAGGCCTACAAGATGGGATTTCCCATTTTTTAATTTTAGCACCTCTGCAATTCTTATATGCAACAGTTCTGACTATAACTAGATTGTAACGTTAGTGTGTTAGTATGCCTCCTGTTTGTGTAATTCACTGTATGTTTTTTCTTTATATTTTCACATTACACATCATATATTATTCAGATGTATTTAATTCTATAATTTCTCTATTGACCTCCTTGTTTGAAATATTTTACTTATTTCTATTGATACATTACAACATGAAATTTGACAACACTACAGAAGAATATTAATTAGTACTCTGCTTTTCTCAGACATAGCTGGAGTCTTTTATTCCATGTAATTTGCATAGACTCCTTTATGCTTTTGTGGTATTCACAATGATGGAGTGTTATGTCACTGATGTCTTGCTACATTTGCCCTATACTGCACTGAGAAATACAGGTGGTGAAGGTACAAGACAAGCAATGGCATTTACTCCTCTTGAGTTTACAGTAACACAGCACTGCTCTGCTTTGTGTTTTTCATTTTCCTAGTAGACTGCAGTAACTCTGTTGGTGTGCTGTTCTTTACATTGTATCTTTGAATCCATGGGAAGTATTCTAAATATCTTTCAATATCAAGAAGCTCAAGAAGGAGGAAGACAAAAGTGTGGATACTTCAGTCCTTCTTAGAAGGGTAAACCTATAGCTGAACAAATTCAGCTTTTTTTGATGATAACTGTTAGTTTTGAGTCTAAGGAAAATTATCATGGAAGCAGCAGCTAGTAGAATGACTTCATTATTCTGCATTTCTTCAATATTAAAACTTGCAATATCAAAATGCTATACATAGTAAAGATTTTTTAAGCATAGTTTGAATATATATAAATTCATATAAATTGTAGAAAACATATTGCTTTGTTGAAATGTATATTTGGAACTAAAGGGAGAACATTATTGTACTGATTTTGTTATGCTTTTGAGACTTTGTAACACAGGCTGGCTTCAAATTCTTGACTTTCTTCCCTTAGCTTCCAGATTCTGTGATTAGAAACATATTCTAGTAGGTTCACTCATATTTTCTAATACATTTTAATTCTTTGCAAAGTAAAAACAACAACAACCAAAAAACCCTAAGTGCTACCAAAGAAAATATCTGCTCTTTCAAGATATGAATTTTATGTGTTCACCTGCATAATTCTGTATAACTAATTTCTTTCAGATTTTGTGGATTAAAATCATTTAACCATTTATTTTTGTCACATGTCCACAGGTTGGCTATGAGGCTGATATTGGATGCTGATATTGGCAGTTCTTTGAGGCTAGATTAGGCTTACTTGCCCACCTGGGCATCATCTGGCTCTTGGCTGGTCTCAGATAGTCTTGGCCAGGGTGACTGGAGCTATTCAGCTGTGCTCCAGCAAGCTAGCTCAAGCATGTGTTCATGCAATCAGGGAGAAATAACTGAGTGAACTGAAATATGTAAGCACTTTTCCAACCTTCTGCTGGCTTCACATTTGCTCATTGATATGACTGAACTCGAGTCAAGGGGTTGTGTAGTACATCTAATGTTGAGGGCAGAGTGCTGGAAATTATATGGTGTGGATGAATGGAAGTGGCAGTCAGTAAGCCTCTGTCTTGGAACAACAGAGGAGAGAAAAGGTTTTCAGGCAGACACTATTATTTTCAGACTTTGCATACTTGTGTAGAACACAGCAAAGAAATGTATCAAGATTATTTTAGTTTTGATCTTCAAAGTGGCCAATATGAGGAACTACATCTTGTTTGAGAACAGTTGGACTGGCTTTCTTTAAAGTGAGAATTATAGACTATTCAGGATCATTAATTTCCCTTTGCTTTGAAGATTGTGACATTTGTTTTGAATTACAATCTAGTTCTGATTATGTAAGGGAATGAGCACATGGTAATCAGCTTAGGTACTATGTCCCATAAATACATTTAGTTCATGTATTTTACCAGGGGCGTTGGCAGATACACTTAATTATTTATAGTACGACTTCATAATATTCTAATAACTGTCTGACTACATATTAGGAAGGAGAAAAAAGGTCTTCCTTGTTTTTAAATCAAAACCTTCCTCTAACATGACTGGTTTTGTGGAAATGAGATGAAAGGTAATGATTTTACTTTGTATATTTTAGTAACAACTTTGGTAAATTAAAAACATTAATTCCAAGTTTTATTTATATATGTTTCCAGAAAAAGGAGATTTGCTTATAGATCTCTTATAGGTTTGCTTTTGGATTTTTTAAAGAGAGATTCATAAAAGCACAAGAATTCCTGTGCTCATATGCATACTCAAAAAAAAAATACTTGAAGTGGGCGAATCTGATAAGTGGATGTTAGCCCAGAAGCTCAGAGTACCCAAGATACAATTCACAGACCACATATGCTCAAGAAGAAGAAAGACAAAAGTGTGGATACTTCATAGAAGGGGAAACAAAATACTCCTGGGAGGAGATACAGAGACAAAGTGTGGAGCAGACACTGAAGGAAAGGCCATCCAGAGACTGTCCTACCTGGGGATCCATCCCATATACAGTTACTAAACCCAGACACTATTGTGGATGACAGCAAGTGCTTGCTTACTGGAGCCTGATATAGCTGTCTTCCAAGAGGCTCTGCTAGAGCCTGACAAATACAGAGGCGGATGTTTTCAGCTAACTATTGAACTGACCACAGGGTTCCCAATGGAGGAGCTAAAGAAAGGACCTAAGGAGCTGAAGGGGTTTGCAAACCCATGGGAGGATTAACAATATGAATGAAACAGTACCCCTAAAGTTCCCAGGGACTAAACCACCAACCAAAGAGTATACATGGAGGAACCCATATCTCCAGCCAAATATGTAGTAGAGGATGGCTTTGTTGGACATCAATGAGAGAAGACGCCCTTGGCCCTGTGAAGGCTTGATGCCCCAGTGCAGGGAAATGCCAGAGCAGGGAAGCAGGAGTGGGTGGGTTGGTGATCAGGGGGAGGGAGTATGGGATAGGGGGTTTTCAGAGGGGAAACAAGGAGGGGATAACATTTGAAATGTAAATGAAGAAAAGAAAATATCTAATAAATAAAAAGAAAACATGGTCTATGATAATCTTAACTTTCTTTTACTGATACTTCCCTAGCATTTAAATAAAATACAAATAAAAATAAGCCTTGCTTATTATATTTCAGTTATTTAGCTTATAGCTATATTTATACAAAATTATCTACATCTGTGCTGGCTAATATCTCTGTGTCATATATGTATCTCATACCTCAGTGGAACTGAATTTCAGGTGTCTCTAAACCTCTTTCTCCCTAGACCCTCTAGGGTAGAGATTATAAATCTGTGAGTCACATCCCTTTCCAGGGTCAAAACACCCTTTCACAGGCGTCTTCCAGGACCATTGGAAAGTGCAGATGTTTATATTATATTACATAACAGCAAAATTACAAAATTTTGTAAAAATGTATTGCAAAATTACAGTTATAAAGTTGCAATGAAATAATTTTAAGGTTGTAGGTCACCACAACATGAGGAACTATGTTAAAGGGTCATAGCATTAGGAAGGTTGAGAGCCACTGACCTAGGGCTTACTTTTTACCAGATCTAATCATAGGTGTGGCTTCTCTAGAGAAGTTTTTTCTTGTTATCTAGGTACTTTACCTGCCTTACCATGCATCACATCTATAATTAAGTCATTGATTTATGACTCACTTACCATTTATACTAGTTCAGTTCTCTTTTGACTATGTATAGTAACTTGGCAGAGGCTCAACTAATTGTAGGTGCTATTAGGTACTGTGGCAACTAGAACAGTGCCTGGAACACAGAAATAATTTCAAAATGTCTCCTGAATAAATGCATCATTGGCATAAATGTTGAGAGTGAGGTGTCTGGGTAGAAAGATGATGAGACTCTCTTGGGATTTGATAACATAATCAACTGCCATCTGACAAAATGCTTCTCACTGCCCTTTGAGATAAACTTGGAGGATCATTTATTTAGCTTTGTTTTGCACATTAATTTGGTTGTTCAATGGTTATTTAACACTTGCTTAGTAGCAGTCACTATTTTAATACTAGTAAAGAGGGCTTAGAGGGGCTTATATTCTGGTGATGATCACACAAATTAAAGGAACAAATAAGTCACAATCACTCTGGAAATCAGTTTGGTGGTTCCTTAGAAAATTGGACATTGTAAAGCTGGAGGACCCAGCTATACCACTCCTGGGCATATACCCAGAAGATTCTCCAGCATGTATTAAGGACACCTGCTCCACTATGTTCAAAGCAGCCCTATTTATAATAGCCAGAAGCTGGAAAGAACCTCGGTGTCCCTCAAAAGAGGAATCAATACAGAAAATGTATATATACACAATGGAATACTATTCAGCTATTAAAAACAACGAATTCAAGGATTGATCTAGCACTGGAGGGGAATATAAGGACAGAGAAAAAAAGGAGGGAGGTGATTGGAGAATGGATGGAGAGAAGAAGGTTTATGGGACATATGGGAAGGGGGGATCCGGGAAAGGGGAAATCATTTGGAATGTAAACAAAGAATATAGAAAATAAAAATATTAAAAAAACAATGAATTCATGAAATTCTTAGGCAAATAGATGGAACTAAAAAATATCATCCTGAATGAAGTAACCCAATCACAAAAGAACACATATGATATTCACTCACTTATAAGTGGATATTAGCCCAGAGACTTGGAATACTAAAGATACAATTCACAGACCAAATGAGGCTGAAGCAGAGGATGGCCTTGTTGGTCATCAAAGGGAGGAGAGGCCCTTGGTCCTGAGACAGGTGGACACCCAGTACAGGGAGTGCCAGGACAGGGAAGAGGGAGTGGGTGGGTTGTTGAGTAGGGGGGAAGAGGATGGTATAGGGTGTTTTTGGAGGGGAAATCAGGAAAGGGGATAACATTTGAAATATAAATTAAGACAATTTCTACTGAAAAAAGATATATTTTCTTTTCTTTTTTGAGACAGGGTTTTAATGTAGCCCACATTACCTTCTAGCAGCTATGCCTATGTGGAAGATAATTTTAAATAACAAATCTTAAGAATAAAATTAAATGGCATAAATATGCAAATATCTCTTCAAGATCCTGATTTTAATTCTTTTAATTCTTTTAATTGTAATTCCAGAAGTGAGATTGGCAGATTAAATCAAAGTTCTATTTTAAACTTTTTTTTAAGTGACAGTTCATATTTATTTAGTGTTCATTTTCAGGACAAAAGAATTTACATTTCTCAATAGAGCACTTAACTATTTTATTTTATTTTTTATTCGATATATTTTTTATTTACATTGCAAATGATTTCCCCTTTTCTGGCTTCCCACTTCCCGAAAGTCACATAAGCCCTCTTCCCTCCCCCTGTTCCCCCATCCACCCCTTCCCACTTCCCTGTTCTGGTATTGCCCTATACTGCTACACTGAGTCTTTCCATAACCAGGGGCCACTCCTCCATTCTTCTTGAACGTCATTTGATGTGTGGATTATGTTTTGGGCATTCCAGTTTTCTAGGCTAATATCCACTTATTTGTGAGTGCTATTTTTATCCTGTTTTCTCCAGCAGCTTTTTATTGTAGCATTATTGTAGCTCAGAGATCAAATGACCTAAATATATATTGGCTAAAGAAAGCATGTACACCCAGAAACAGTATAACTTTATTTTGCCATACATAAGGACATCTTGTAATACTCAACAACACTAGGAACATTGGGTGTTTTTTGTTAAGACAAGCAAAATGATCACTGAAAGGCATTTGCTGGGATTCTACTTATTTGTGTTATATGAAGTGTGTGGGATCTCTAAAAGTATTTCAAGTGCTCAAATATTTAGAAGCAAAAGGTTCCCAAGAGCTAGAGGAAAAAGAAGAGGGGACAGTTATTGAAGGATTACCAAGTTCGAATTGTGTAAGTATGAAATCTTCTAGTATTCTGGTATGCAGTGTGTACTCAGTTACCAACATAGTGCTTTATCCTGGAGAGACTATCCATCAACTTTATGCAATTTCTTTTCACACACTTGTGAGATGGGTAATGGGAGAGTGACTGAGTAACTGAGAGGTGTGTCTTCTCTAAAATGGAAGATAGGTGAAGCTTATTAGGAGCAGTCAGTGACTTTACACTAGACTGTGAAAAGAGGTATTAATATAGCCACCTACATAATATGAGTTTTTTCTAGAAGCCATATCAGCCACTAGGTAAATGAATTACAATCACATATTTTATAGAGTCTACTATGTTTTAAATAAGGTTTTATTGTATTATAATATTAAAACATTTTAGTTGTCTATTTTAATATTATTTGTGTGAAAATTCATCAATTCACAGCATATTTGAATTCAAGGTAAAAACATTTTTAAGTTCTCATGTTCTAAGCACAATTACAAAAAGCCAGGAGAGAACTAAGAAAATTTGAAGCAAATTTGGAGACTTAGAGAAAACCATGTCCAGAGTTGATGGGACCAGAGTGATGAATTGTAGGTAAAGTTGGAAAGAACAACAGAGGAATCCTTTCTTAGCTCCTTTTTAGCACACACAAAAACATGGAAGTCTCTCTGTGCATAGTATACTCCTCAATTATTTTAAAATTCCCTTCCAGAACAAGAATGATTTTTATGTATCACAAATACTTCCCCCCATTGAATCTGGGATAAGGCTGAGTAACATACTTGCTGGGTAAGCACAGAGCCCTGAATTTGGATTTCCAGCATCTACATAAAGTGCTGAGTATGATGGTCATGTCTGTGCAGGCAGGGATGGGTGGATCCCTGGATTTCATTGACCAAGTCATCTACCCTAGCTGAGTCAGTGGCTTCAGGTTCACTGAGATATAATGTCCAAAAGGAACCCAATAAGATGGGTCTAGAGAACCATGCCTCAGCAGTTACAAGTACATGATGCTCTTGTAGAGGACTGGGGTCTGGTTTTCAGCACCTACATGATGACTCACAATCACCTGAAATTCTAGTTCCTAGGGATCTGATGCCCTGTTCTGGTCTTTGAGTTCATTAGGTGTGTGTGTGTGTGTGTGTGTGTGTGTGTGTGTATGTATGTATGTATGTAGCACATCACACACATATAATAACAATAAAGTTGTTAAAAAAAAATCCCAGTGAGGTGGAGGCCAACAGAAGGCGCCTAGCACTGCCTCATACACATGTACACATGTTGTACAGCACATTTATTGGACTATTTACTATTTTAGAAAAGGAGGAATATACCGTACAGACATTAGATGCATAAATGAAGACATAAATAAGCCTAGGGGAAAGAGCTTATTCAATGAACAGAGAATTTTTGTTTGTGATATTTACTCTCTTATAATTATTTGAAATGCAGACTCTGGTACATGCGTGGGTTTCCTTCAGTGTATCTATTCATGGCAGGGTTTTTGCAAACTCCTTCTTATTGTTAAAGAAATAATTGCTAGTTTTGAGCAAACTTTTATTGAACAGTCTTGAATAATTATCCAGTGAGGTGTGTTCCTAAATTATCATCTATGTTGTATGCAGTGTTTTATGAAATAATTGGTGGCTGATACAATGCCTCAATGAAATAACTACTTGTTTAGGACAATATTTTGCCCATATTGTTTATACTTTACAGTTTCCATTTGTCCTAGATCATCTCTGGTAAAGCATTTTTTTAAACATTTTCTCTTCTGCACAATGGGGAGATGAGCTGTTGAAGCTTTGAATTATTGTGCAACTGCTTGGCTTTTGAAAGGGAAGCAAGGACTCATTCTTAAGCTCACAAGTTGCCATTAATTTTATTGCATGTCCAGTAGGAGATGAGCAAATACAATCTGACGCTCTCCATGCTGCCCTGTGTTGTTAAAGGACACAATAAATACAGAAGCATAGGCAGTATTTTCTGGTGTGCTTCAGATGAAAAGTCTTGGAAGCATAGTTTGGGATTTGAGATCAATATCTATGAAGGGAATGGAGAGAGGACAGAAAAGGAAATGTGACGTAAACCAATAATGTCTCTGCCAAGGTGGCAGGAAGCAAGTACTGACTGTCAGAACTGCTTCCCTCTGAAGGTGACATCATGACCCCCTCCCCTGCCCACTTGCCTGATGCTGGTGGTTCTAAGGAAGGCAGTATTTGGGCCCTGAAGACTCCAGTTGTGGAAGGTCTTGAAGGTGACACCTGGAGCCTGCCCTTGTCTGCACTCCCTACAGCTGGCCTGCAGCTCCTGAGAGAAGTTCATCTGACTGTATAGCTACCTTCTGTTAACCTACTGCTGATGTTCCAGCATCTCCTCTCAACCTCAGTTGCATATAAATTCATTTTAATCTATATTATCTAAATGAGTTACTTTCCAGCTGTATTTGTGCATTTCTTATCAAATGACAAAATTTTCTATAACCGTCTGTTGCAAAGGTACTTAGGGAGACCTTTACAATGTCTCTTGATTTTAGACAAGTACAGGTGACACTGATCTACCTAATTTTGTTTTTATGTCAAATTAGTACAAATTTTTTTAAGAGAAAAATTATTAGAGATACATAATGCTGAAAGATGAATTTCCTAGTCATCTTTTAACCAAGTTTCAATTAGTTAAGTTCATTCTCTCAGGAAAGTACTTTGAACCGTTTGGTTAATAGAGTGTAGATTCTATGTTAAACAAGTATGTATAATCTGTGTATTTTTATGTACAGTTCACATGCTTATATATTTTTAAATAAAAAAAGAAAATCACTAATTATAGCATTCTACAACTCTTTGTTTTAGGAAGTAACATATTTTCCTAGTAAAGTTAAATATAAATCTATGTAATTTTGGGGGGGGCGGCGGCGGCGGCGGCGGCGGCGGCGGTAGCAGTGGCTGCTCCAGCTGAAGGGCCATCAGCAGTGGAACCAAGGCGACACAGGGTCCAGTTAGGCCCTGCGCCCACGACCACTGACCTTCGCTGACCAGCCGGGCGGCAAGCAACTGCGGTTCTGCGGAGCCTTTCGCTGCACGGAAGCCACTTCAGAACTCGGCTGCCCGCCAGTCAGGAGAGACTCACCGCCATCTTGATCCCGGGCTCCAGAGATCGGTCAGACTGAGGTACACAAACATAATCCTAGGCCCAACACCGCAGGGGTCTGAGCCAGACGGGCGTTGGCCTGCACCCAGGCCCTGGGCTGTTCGAGTGGCCATCGGGGCGCCAACCCAGCCAGGAGTTTTTTTTTTTGCCCCGGCCGGTGCACGCGCCGCCATTTTGCCTACAGGAGCCAGAGTGCTCGGGAGGGCAGAGACTGCTAACAAGCGTAGCCTGAGGCTAACAAAACGGGGGTCTAGGCCCCAAAAGGCACAGGACTGACCCCAAGAACTGGGCGGCTTGGTGGGCCATCTGTGTGTCAACCAGCCCAGGAGGTTATTAGCACAACAGACTCTCCCGGTGCTTTCGCGGAGCGCGGACGCGCACGCCCGCCATCCGGGTCACCTGGCGGACCCAAATAACAGACATAGCCCTAGGGGAACTTTGCTCGGACCTTGGCCTCCCAGGCGTTTGCCTGGACTCAGGGCCCAGGCGACAAGGCTAACCTAGTGTGCGCCAGCCCGGTTGGGGAAATCGGCTGCCCAGCGGAGTGAGCGGAGCACAGGGGAGGTCACAGCAACATTCACCTTCGGAGCTCCCTGGGGGTGCACACGGGTTCCACCTGGTCCACAGACACAATCTGGGGCAAGGCCTCAGGCAGAAGCCCCCAGCTCAAATCTCTCCGCTTCAGATCAGCCTGGGTGGCCGCCACATCTCCAGGTCCCTCAAGAGGCTAGTGGGGGCTTCCGGGCGGCCAGCTGGGAAAAGTCGGTGTGCTCCGATAAATCCTGCGGGCCCCAGCGGGAGCCTTCAGGTGCCTGCTTTGGGATCTGAACAGCCTGGAAAACAGCACCCTGTCTATAGGCAGTGCAGAGTGTAAGCTGTGCACCAGAGGCCAACGGGGAAGGGGCAGCTTGCACTGGTGAGTCCAGCACTGACAAGACCAAGTAACACCAGTGAGAGCTAGATGGCAAAAGGCAAACGCAGAAACGTCACTAACAGAAATCAAGGCAATATGGCAACATCTGAACCAAATTCTCCTCTACCAGCAAGTCCTGGATACCCCATCACACCAGTAAAACAAGATTTGGATTTAAAATCACTGGTCATGATGCTGGTACAGGAACACATGAAGGTCATTGAGGAGAAAATGGATCAAAAGTTAGAAGCCCTTGCAAGGGAAACACAAAAATCATTGAAAGAAATCCAGGAGAATACAAAAGCCAACAAGGAGGAAATGCAAAAAACACTTAAAGAAATACAGGAGAACTTTGCTCAACAGGCTGAGGTCATGAAAGACGAAACACAAAAATCTCTTAAAGAAATACAGGAGAACTTTGGTCAACAGGCTGAGCTCATGAAAGAGGAAACACAAAAATCTCTTAAAGAATTACAGGAAAACACAAACATGCAAGGGAAGGAGCTAAGCAAAACCATCCAGGATCTAAAATCAGAAGTAGAAACAACTAAGAAAACTCAAAGGGAGACAACTTTGGAGATAGAAAGCCTTGGGAAGAAATCAGGGGACAGAGATGCAAATATCAACAACAGAATACAAGAGATAGAAGAAAGAATCTCAGATGCTGAAGATTCCATAGAAACCATGGACTCAACAGTTAAAGAAAATGCAAAGTGCAAAAAGCTTGTAACCCAAAATATCCAGGAAATCCAGGA
This sequence comes from Apodemus sylvaticus, assembly GCF_947179515.1. NCBI lineage: Eukaryota > Metazoa > Chordata > Mammalia > Rodentia > Muridae > Apodemus > Apodemus sylvaticus. The sequence goes on along the minus strand of NC_067476.1, from coordinate 82,961,365 downwards.
CACAATGAGAAGACCAAACCTAAGGATTATAGGCATAGATGAGAGTGAAGATTTACAACTTAAAGGGCCAGCAAATATCTTCAATAAAATTATGGAAGAAAACTTCCCTAACCTAAAGAGAGAGATGCCCATGAATATACAAGAAGCCTACAGAACTCCAAACAGACTGGACCAGAACAGAAATACTTCCCGTCACATAATAATCAAAACACCAAATGTTCTAAACAAAGAAAGAATACTAAAGGCAGTAAGAGAAAAAGGCCAAGTAACATATAAAGGAAGACCTATCAGAATCACAGCAGACTTTTCACCTGAGACTATGAAGGCTAGAAGGTCCTGGGCAGATCTCATGCAGACTCTAAGAGAACACAAATGCCAACCAAAACTACTATATCCAGCAAAACTCTCAATCACCATAGACGGAGAAACTAAGATATTTCACGACAAAACCAAGTTCACCCAATATCTATCCACAAACCCAGCCCTAAAAAGGATAATAGGAGGACAACACCAATACAAGGAGGGAAACTCCACCCTGAAAAAAGCAAGATAGTAACCTTTCATCAAACCCAAATAAGTTAAGCAATCAAATTTAAAAAATAACGTCAAAAATGATAGGAAGTAACAATCACTATTCCTTAATATCTCTTAACATCAATGGACTCAATGCCCCAATAAAAAGACACAGACTAACTGACTGGATACGTAAACAGGACCCTACATTTTGCTGCTTACAGGAAACACACCTAAGGGTCAAAGACAAACACTACCTTAGAGTAAAAGGCTGGAAGACAATTTTACAAGCAAATGGTCTCAGGAAACAAGCTGGAGTAGCCATTTTAATATCAGATAAAATTGACTTTCAACCCAAAGTCATCAAAAGAGACTCTGAGGGACACTTCTTGCTGGTCAAAGGAAAAATACAACAAGAAGAACTCTCAATCCTGAACATCTATGCTCCAAATGCAAGGGCACCCTCTTTCATAAAAGAAACTTTATTAAAACTCAAAGCACACATTGCACCTAACACAATAATTGTTGGTGACTTCAACACTGCACTTTCCTCAATGGACCGATCAGGAAAACAGAAACTAAACAAGGACACAATGAAACTAATTGAAGCTTTGGACCAATTAGATTTAACTGATATATATAGAACATTCTATCCTAAAACAAAAGAATATACCTTTTTTTCAGCACCTCATGGTACCTTCTCCAAAATCGACCATATAATTGGTCACAAGACAGACCTCAACAAATATAAAAAGATAGAACTAATCCCATGCCTCCTATCTGATCACTATGGAATAAAAGTGGTCTTCAATAGCAACAGAAACAACAGAAAACCCACAAACACGTGGAGATTGAACAATACTCTACTCAATGACACCTTGGTCAAGGAAGAAATAAAGAAAGAAATTAAAGACTTTTTAAAACACAATGAAAATGAAAACACAACATACCCAAATCTATGGGACACAATGAAAGCAGTGCTAAGAGGAAAACTCATAGCCCTGAGTGCCTCCAAAAAGAAAATGGAGAGAGCATACATTACCAACTTAATGACACACCTGAAAGCCCTAGAACAAAAAGAAGCTATTTCACCCAGGAGGAGTAGAAGGCAGGAAATCATCAAACTCAGGGCCGAAATCAATCAAGTAGAAACAAAGAGAACCATACAAAAAATCAACAAAACTAGGAGCTGGTTCTTTGAGAAAATCAACAAGATAGATAAACCCTTAGCCAGACTGACCAAAGGGCGCAGAGAAAGTATCCAAATTAACAAACTTAGAAATGAAAAGGGAGACATAACAACGGAAACTGAGGAAATCCAAAAAATCATCAGATCCTACTACAAGAGCCTGTACTCAACACAACTGGAGAATCTGGAGGAAATGGACAATTTCCTTGACAGATACCAAATACCAAAATTAAATCAGGACCAACTAGACCATCTAAACAGTCCCATAAAGCCTAAAGAAATAGAAGGAGTCATAGAAAGTCTTCCAACCAAAAAAAGCACAGGACCAGATGGTTTCAGTGCAGAATTCTACCAGACCTTCAAAGAAGAGTTAACACCAATACTCTTCAAACTATTCCACAAAATAGAAACAGAAGGAACACTACCCAATTCCTTCTACGAAGCCACAATTACGCTGATACCAAAGCCACACAAAGATCCAACAAAGAAAGAGAACTTCAGACCAATTTCCCTTATGAACATCGATGCAAAAATACTCAACAAAATTCTTGCCAACCGAATCCAAGAACACATCAAAACGATCATCCACCATGATCAAGTAGGCTTTATCCCGGGAATGCAGGGTTGGTTCAATATACGGAAATCCATCAATACAATCCACTACATAAACAAACTCAAAGAACAAAATCATATGGTCATTTCATTGGATGCTGAAAAAGCATTTGACAAAATTCAGCATCCTTTCATGCTTAAAGTCTTGGAGAGAACAGGAATTCAAGGCCCATACCTAAACATAGTAAAAGCAATATACAGCAAACCGGTAGCCAGCATCAAACTAAACGGAGAGAAACTTGAAGCAATCCCACTGAAATCAGGGACCAGACAAGGCTGCCCCCTTTCTCCTTATCTTTTCAATATTGTACTTGAGGTACTAGCTCGGGCAATTCGACAACATAAGGAGGTCAAAGGGATACAAATTGGAAAGGAGGAAGTCAAACTATCATTATTTGCAGACGACATGATCGTCTACCTAAGTGACCCAAAGAACTCCACTAGAGAGCTCCTACAGCTGATAAACAACTTCAGCAAAGTGGCAGGTTACAAAATCAACTCAAGCAAATCAGTGGCCTTCCTATACTCAAAGGATAAGCAGGCTGAGAAAGAAATTAGGGAAATGACCCCCTTCACAATAGCCACAAACAGTATAAAGTATCTTGGGGTGACTCTTACCAAACATGCGAAAGATCTGTATGGCAAGAACTTCAAGACTCTGAAGAAGGAAATGGAAGAAGACCTCAAAAAATGGGAAAACCTCCCATGCTCATGGATCGGTAGAATCAATATAGTTAAAATGGCCATTTTGCCTAAAGCACTATACAGATTCAATGCAATACCCATCAAAATCCCAACTCAATTCTTCACAGAGTTAGAAAGAGCAATTATCAAATTCATCTGGAACAACAAAAAACCCAGGATAGCTAAAACTATTCTCAGCAACAAAAGAAAATCTGGGGGAATCAGTATCCCTGACCTCAAGCAATACTACAGAGCAATAGTGTTAAAAACTGCATGGTATTGGTACAGTGACAGGCAGGAGGATCAATGGAACAGGATTGAAGATCCAGAAATGAACCCACACACCTATGGCCACTTGATCCTCGACAAAGAGGCTGAAAACATCCAATGGAAAAAAGATAGCCTTTTCAACAAATGGTGCTGGTTCAACTGGAGGTCAGCATGCAGAAGAATGCGAATTGATCCATCCTTGTCTCCTTGTACTAAGCTCAAATCCAAATGGATCAAGGACCTCCACATAAAGCCAGACACTCTGAAGCTAATAGAAAAGAAACTGGGGAAGACCCTTGAGGACATCGGTACAGGGAGAAAGTTTCTGAACAGAACACCAATAGCGTATGCTCTAAGAGCAAGAATTGACAAATGGGACCTCATAAGGTTACAGAGTTTCTGTAAGGCAAAGGACACCGTCAAGAGGACAGATCGGCAACCAACAAATTGGGAAAAGATCTTCACCAATCCTACATCAGATAGAGGGCTAATATCCAATATATATAAAGAACTCAAGAAGTTAGACTCCAGAAAACCGAACAACCCTATTAAAAAATGGGGTACAGAGTTAAACAAAGAATTCTCACCTGAAGAACTTCGGATGGCGGAGAAGCATCTTAAAAAATGCTCCACTTCATTAGTCATTAGGGAAATGCAAATCAAAACAACCCTAAGATTTCATCTTACACCAGTCAGAATGGCTAAGATTAAAAATTCAGGAGACAGCAGGTGTTGGAGAGGGTGCGGAGAAAGAGGAACACTCCTCCACTGCTGGTGGGGTTGCAAATTGGTACAACCACTCTGGAAAGCAGTCTGGCGGTTCCTCCGAAAACTGGGCACCTCACTTCCAGAAGATCCTGCTATACCACTCCTGGGCATATACCCAGAGGATTCCCCACCATGTAATAAGGATACATGCTCTACTATGTTCATAGCAGCCCTATTTATAATTGCCAGATGCTGGAAAGAACCCAGGTATCCCTCAACAGAAGAGTGGATACAAAAAATGTGGTATATCTACACAATGGAGTACTATTCAGCCATTAGAAACAATGAATTCATGAAATTCTTAGGCAAATGGATGGAGCTAGAGAACATCATACTAAGTGAGGTAACCCAGACTCAAAAGGTGAATCATGGTATGCACTCACTAATAAGTGGTTATTAACCTAGAAAACTGGAATACCCAAAACATAATCCACACATCAAATGAGATACAAGAAGAAAGCAGGAGTGGTCCCTGGTTCTGGAAAGACTCAGTGAAACAGTATTTGGCAAAACCAGAACGGGGAACTGGGAAGGGGTGGGAGGGAGGACAGGGGAAGAGAAGGGGGCTTACGGGACTTTCGGGGAGTGGGGGGGGGCTAGAAAAGGGGAAATCATTTGAAATGTAAATAAATTATATCAAATAAAAAAAAAAGACAAAAAAAAAAGTAATTAGGTAAAAAAAAAAAAAAAAAAATCTATGTAATTTTTAACTTTTAACACATGGAAGGTATTTATAGTTTTTGACAGTTTACCAATATTTACAAAGTGCCAAAGAATGTTTTCACAAATATGGGTGTGTATGTGCCAGGAGTTTCTGTGAGATAAATTCATAGAGGAGTTTGTGAAAATGAAGAGCATGCTTTCAACGTCTTCCAGAATGGCTGTGGTGATCTGAATGCTCATCCACAGTCTCAGAGAAAGCTCCTGTCCCAGAGCCCTGTCTTCTCAATTTAACATAAGGAAACTCTCCCTGCTTTTGTTTTAGTTTGTACACAGTTGTGTTTTTAGGGAAACTAATTCTAAATAACAAATTTAGTAACCATCTTATTTTATGTGATGAATTACTAATAAAACAGTTTTACTGTAGCTAGGTTGATGGGCAATGTAACATGTTATAATTTGGGTTTTTGATAATAAGCCCCAGAGATGAATCCTGAGGGACTTATCAAAGCAAACAAAATAAAAAAGAAGAAGCAAGTTGAGAAATGTTACTACTGTATAGGCAGTGGGACCAGGGAGAATAGAGCTAATCATGAGGCATGAAAACTAAATTCTCATGTGGTAGCCTGCTTTATTCATAACCACAGACAATAAACTCTAAGGGGTAAGGTCACTTGAGTAAAGTTTTTGAGTGGCAAATGTACACAATCACAAGGACAAGCTTCAATTGGAAAATTTTATGTTTTTCCATAGAGAAAATAAAGGATAGTTTAAAGGTTTAATTGAATAACAAAAGCAAGCAATTAAGAGTAATCTTAAGTAAACTGACTCTTATGCTATACCTAGGAGGAGCAGGAAAACACATAATTAGAACAACTCAGTGTATTGAAGAAACCAAGGTCAAAAAAGTCTTGTCTTGTTTTCTTAAAGTATTCTCACAAGCACTCAGAATTCTCCTCCTATGCCTCAGTTCTTGGACCTTGTTCTGAAAGGTAAGTAGTGCACAGAACAAACAGGCATTGCCATAGACTCAGGTTGGAAAAGACCAAAAGAATAAGCTGAAGTCTTTCCCCTTAAACAATCACCTGTGGAAGTCAAGTAGCCAGGCTCTTAGCATGACTGCATTTGGAAACCATGTCACTACAGAAAGTTAGATAAATTAGCAGGAAATTCTGCTGGAGTAAGGTAAGCTTTTCATCCAATGTATCTATGACAAAGAACCACATGTGAAGAGACACAAGGAGTACTCAGGATATCCAGGCAGAAGTTGAGATGTTCAATCTTTGATCCAAGGAATGCCTGGTTTGCCAGAAATAACCACAGTGGAACAAAAGATACTCAACCTAGAGAAATAAGTTTTGCTAATACAGTGGCCTTAAACTCATACAGTCTTGTACTGTGATGTCCATCATGTATGCTACCAGTTTGCAATGTTTTCTTATGGCTGTGTTACAGACTTATATAGCCACATACAAAGATGAACTACAAATTTAAGATAGCACAAGTTACTTACTTATAATTTTTATCAAGGACTTTCTATTGTTAACAAATATATTTCATTGGTGTTTTCTAGTTTCTTAGTTTAGGTCTTTGTATATTTCTTTTCATGATTCAGAATTTCTGGAGAGAAATCTCTTGAGATTTACTTGAATCTAACACACACAGCATAGTTATCAATAGACTTTAAAATAAAGTCTCATTAAAATGGGAGAGGAAACAGTGTCCCTGACCCCCCACAAAGAGGTTTACTAATAACTAAACAACTGATTCGGAAAGATTTTGGATTGGCGTGATAAATGCAATATTTAGAAAACTGTCCAAAGCAGTTGTGGATATTTTAAGAGAGTTTTTTGAAATGTGTGAGAGACATAGAATATACTGTGTGTTCTTTATATCTGGAAAATTATTTCCATATGAAGATGAGGAAGGATTAAGAACAGAAAGAAGAAGACAAATAGATGAATGTTGGGTAGATAATGAATAAATTATAGATAATAGATTATAAATTTATTACACAGTTGTTTCATATCAGTTGTGTTGAATATTTTATGTATGGTTACCTTTCAATTTCTGAACTGTGCTGTGCTAGAAAAACTATGGTATACTTTATCTCTCACATAATTAGGTGGAAGCAAATATATAAATGTTAAAATATGTGTTTCCTCTATATCATTCATAAATTACAAAATTGGGCTTTAAGGTGAGGAAATTCTGCTTTTGAAACCCAACTTCTATATGTTCTATCCCTATGTGTGTAGGGAACTCGGCTGATGTGGGTCTTAAAAGGATAGGTTTGTCTTACCCAAGATGTGCTGCTGGTGCCTTTGGGCTACTTGTAAAGGAATTTAGAGGTGATATATAGTCACATAATTGCACCATGTTATTAGCCTATCTTTTATAAGAATCAGTAACTATCTTTTTCTTAACAACACTTGTTTTCGTTAGCTGAAGCTGAGAAATCTGTGGGTCCTGATTGCTTCAGGTAAAATGTTCTCTTTTTGGAAGAATGAAGAGATAGGATAACATTCTTTTCACATTTAGCTGGTTACTTCTATGCACCCAATGTGTTACAAACCAGAAAAAATTTACTGTAACACCTGCAGTGTTGGAGCACTTAATATTGCTTACATTTCTTATAGAATGTTTACCCTTTCCTACTGGTACATAATTTCTAAAAATGGTGTTAGTAATATTTGCTATCTGTGTTGCTGGTACATAAATAACAGTGTTTTAAGTAACATGTATATTTGTATACTCACATATTGACAAAGTAAAATACTTTATTAATGATTTCCTTCAATGTGATTAGTAATTTTATGTATTGACTCAGTCAGGCAGTCCTTCCAGTCTTACCATCTATCTTCTTAAAGATTCCCGTGCACGTAAGAACCATGAAATTGAGAAGCCTTGTTCTAGCTCTCCTGGAATCTAAACTGTGTAAAGTCAGTACAGCCTTAGAGTTATTCATATGAGTTAAACAGAGATATTATTTTATAACTTTGGTATATTTATAGAAGATTTATTGGCATTTGGGACAGATAACTCTTTTTAGGGAACTCTACTTCATGCTTTTTATCAAATACATCCTGGAATTTCTTGGTTTTGTCCACTGAATAATAGCAGCATTCTCCCCTCATATCTGATAAATACCAACATCTCTACAAGTTAACAGGTATCTAGTGGGGGACAGAACAAAATTTTACCCAATTGAGATGTAATGTATAAAATGAATATGTATTTTCAGGCTTGATAGGAAATGTCATCTCTAAATTGAAACCTGCTTCTTAAAACACAATTGAAGAGTAAAATAAAAAATGAAAAAGATGACCATGAATCTCAGAAACAATATCCTGAAAATTCAAACATTAGGAACTATGTTTATTTCCTTTTATACCTGATAGTCCCAGAATTAAAAGGTTAATAAAGGTCTGTTATCTTTGTGTATGTACTGTCTTTTTGAACTATGGAAGAATCTCTTCCTTCCTTCCTTCCTTCCTTCCTTCCTTCCTCCTTCCTTCCTTCCTTCCTTCTTTTCTTCCTTCCTTCCTTCTTTCCTTCCTTCCTTTTTTCTTCCTTCCTTCCTTCCTTCTTTTCTTCCTTCCTTCCTTCTTTCCTTCCTTCCTTTTTTCTTCCTTCCTTCCTTCCTTCCTTCCTTCCTTCCTTCCTTCCTTCCTTCCTTCCTTCTTTCCTTTTTCTTCCTCCCTCCTTCTCTACATTCCTTTCTAACTTCATTACCTCACTCCTACCTTCCTTTTGCCATCTCTTTACTTTCTTATAAAGGAGGAATAGATCCATTTAAGAATGCTATTGAGTAGATGCTTTTCAAATATTGTTTTTGTATTTAATATTTCTACAAAAGGCAAGCCTAAGGATTAAGAGGTTGACATAAGAGGCTTGCTATGATTCTCCAACAATTAACACAGAGTGTCTTTCCTAACAGTACAGGAATGTGATGACTTCATATTCATGAGTATATTGGGTACTTATTTAGGGTGTCAAAAATGTGGCATCTTTTAAAGCTTAAGAATTGAAATTGTAAAATAAATTGAAATTGTCAGAAGGACTGAACAGAAAGAATCATAGGGTACTTAGAACTTTGTGTGTCCTTTCAGAACTGATGGTTTATATATGGATTCTGGAATGGCATTGTACTATAAGGCTGGTCTGAAGCTGTACTTAGATGTACAGAATAGTAATAACTACAATGAATCAAGAGATTGCATTTTTCATGTCCAGAGAGGCTGGGTGCCTATGTACATTTAAATCACTGCACAGTAATGACTATGGACTTTACTTCTTGATACAGTTCTTTTTCACTACAAAGCTCATCATTGGTTTAACTTCCCAAGAAACCTTGTTTCTTTTTTTACCAGACCATTCAGAACCTGGGTGCAATGCTTATAGAATGTGTCTGGTTTCATGGAAAATCCAACATAACTTTATGAGGATTGCATTTGATAGTTCTTCAGAGTTTTTTCATTTATTTATCTCTTATAATAACTTATCCTTACTTATCTTGAGATGGCCAAGTCCATGCTAGACATCCTTTTTCTTAACTCCATTTTCTGAACAGTTCTTCTTGTTTGCTTGGTTTGGGAAAAGCTATAAATGTCACTTTCATTTTGCTTCCACCTACATGATTTTTGGTGGCCTTGTACATGGAGCTAAAGGGAGTGAAGATTATAAAAATGTGGGCTTATGAGTAACAAATGACTTAACAGCATTTCATTCCTATGTGAAATACAGTAACATAATATCAATAAATAACCATATTTCTCAGGTTTTGTAAAGATGTATGTACAAAATACATTCTGCACCTTAAAATTTGTAGTTTGTGATGGTTAATATTCATTGTTAATGTGACTTGATTTGGAATCACCTAGAAGACACACTCATGGGAATATCTGTGAGGTTGCTTCCTGCAAGCATGAACCAAGTGGGGAAAGCTATCATATATGTTCTAAATGTGGAGGTATCAATCATCCCATAAACTAGGATTCCAGACTGCATAAGACGAATAAATAATAGAACCAGTTACTATAATCATCCTCTCCCTCTGCTTCTTCACTGCCTATAGGACTTGATGGGCATCCTCACACACCTGCCATGACTGCTTACTGTTGTAGTTTTATCCTCATAAGCTAACATAAATCTTTCCTCCTTTAAAATTGGTTATTAGCTATCTTGTTACAATAATGAGAACAGTACTGCTTTTACTTCTGTTCCTAGTTTATAAAACAGAAGAGCTATGTTAATGTTCCGCAAAATCATTAATGAAAGTTGTGGAAGCAAGAATTAAGTGTTCTTATTTTTTTGTCTTCATTGCATTCCTAGGAATTTAATAGTGTAATGAGAGTAGTATTTTGAAAATACCGATTTGATATATTATTTATTCATTTTCCATCTGCCCAGTATTTAATATAAGTAGGTCATTACTACATCCACATTCTGATACATGCCTGACAACTGGGGACTTTTCTCCCACAGGAATGCTAAAAGCCTGGGGCATTCTATTTTTTAAGAATCATGAAGATGGCAAGTCTCTCGAAGAGATGGTAGAAGTGGAATATGACAAGCATCAATTGAGGTCTTAGTATCAACTGCAGCATCTCTGCTAAATTTCCCAACTGCAATTCACATCACAAACATTTTATTATTTTTTAATAGAAATTAAGGCTAACTCTAATCCCTAAGAAAGAATTGCACAAGAACATCTTTTCCCTATATTAGATGATACAAGGGTTGGACTCCAGTGGCTGCTGTACCACCTCCTCCAGCTTCCTCTTTTCTCTCCTATGTGTACCTTCTAGAGCACTGAAACACATTTGCTTTGAATGGGTCCTATCTGCTATGCTTCTTTGAAAGCTTAATTCTGTTGACATCATATTGCAATTCTTGGAGAAGAGCTATTATTCAGTAAATGTTAGGCATAGTCATTATTTTTCTCCCCAGTCATCATTAGGATTTTTATCACAAGGAAAATAATTTGAATGCACTTCCTGCTTTTATATTTTCTTGGCTATAAAGACAAGTATGTCTTCCCATATTACCATGCCTTTCAGTAGCAGAGGCCAAGGAAGCAGAGTATGGTAAACTGATCTTAACAGGAGGAAGCCTTAGTAAAAAAAATTCAAAGACCCAAAGAAATATCACTTCCTCCAAACCTCTAAGGGTCCTACAACCATGAAGTAACAATTAATTTTGCTTATTTTTAATTATACTCATTTAAGTCTATAATTATCCATCAGATATATCTCATCTCCCATTTAGTAAATAATTTTGAGAAAATAATGGATCATACCTCTATCTTATTTACCCATCCCCAGTGTCTAGTATACTTGGCTAATTATTATTGAATATTGAAAACGTTATTTCATATAATATATTCTGAATAGTTTCTTCTCCCCCAGGTCACCAATATCCTTCCCATCTCTCTTCCTGTCAGGATCCACACTTTGTCCATTTCTCCTTAGAAAGCAAACAGGCATCTAAATAATGATAATAATAACAATGATAATAACAATAATGATAATAATAATAATACATTAAATAAGATCCTATTTTTCAAAAAACAAACAAATCAGAATATAACAAAAAGCAACAGAAGAGCAAGAGCCAAAGAAAAAGCACAAGAAACACATGTAGAGGTAGAAATACACTTGATCATAGACATAGAATTCCAAGAAAAACACAAAACCAGAAGCCATGATGTATACATAAATGAACTGCATGATAATAAGGGGAAAATTCCATGAGAAAACACTGTGAGATAAAGAATTTCCAAGGATGCCATTGAGTTGATTTTGTGTTGGCCACCTACTGCTTGGCATGGGGTCTGTCCTTAGGCATGGTTTGTATCCCCAGTGAGACTCCATTGGAAAAACTAACTTTTCCTGAGTTAGGGATAGGGGCTTGTGTCTACATCTTTCAGCCTGGCACTCTTTCTTGTGCAGAGCTGTGAAGACCCTGTGCATGCTTCCATAGTCTCTATCATCCAGTGTTGATCGTGGAGTGTTTACAAGGTCTCGCTTCATTGCTATCTCCTGTCCCTTCTGGATCTTGAAATCATTCCACCTACTCTTCTGCAGGGTTCCCTGAGCACTGAGAGGAGGAATTTGCAGGAGACATCTCACTTAGGACTGAATGTTTCAATCTCTTACTCTCCGCACGTTGTCCATTATGGGTTTCAATATTTGTTCCCATCTAAAAAAGCTTCTCTAATGATGGCTGAAAAAGTTAAGATTAAAGTTTAAAGTTGTTTTGCTTTTAATTGCTGAACAAAGGAAGAAAAGAATCTCCAAACTTACATTTTGGTTTCTTCACAGATTCTGTGGGTTAGCAACTGGATAGAATGTGCTGATGGCAGGGAGTTTTTCCTTCATGGAGAGGAAAGTTCTCAAGATTCTGTTCTTGACTGTTGGCCGAGAAAAGTTCAGCTGTTAGCTACAACTTTTATTTAAAAGTAGCCCTCCATAGAGTTTCTGCATGCAGGTAAATTAGTTAGCATGTGAAGTATCTATTTTCTATGGGCAGCATGCCATATTATAGAAAATAGGTATTTTACATGCTTCCTATAGAAAATGTCATAAGATAGGAATGTCCCAAGGTACGACATTTTGTACCATATTGTAAGTTACATAACCTTATATCTAGTATACTTTTATCAAAGTTTTGCTGTAGCTCAAGGGGATGTGATATATATATATGTGTGTGTGTGTGTGTGTGTGTGTGTCTGTGTGTGTGTGTGTGTGTGTGTGTATAAATACATGGAAGAATCAAAATAAAACACTATGAGTCAGAGGAGGTGGACGATGCTCTTGGAACCATCTTTAAGAGATCTAGTCTCTCACAGGCATAGGTGCAATTTGATATCATTGTCATTGTTCTTTATTCTAATTTTTAACCTTTCACTAGAACATGTGACATAAAAGTTATTAAGGCCCTGTTGCTCTCCTTAGCATCTGAAATTCTCTAACCAAGTTGTGCTCCTTAGAAAATTTCATTAAAGGGAACTGGTGCAAACAATAGCAGGAGAGGTGACTCTAACTGCAAGATCCCAGGCACCAATGGGAAGGCCCAATGCTACAGAAGCTCCAGTGTGGGGGAATGCTAGGGCTGTGAGACTGGAGTGTGGGGGGGAAGCACCCTCATAGAAGCAGGGGGAGAGGGAATAGGGGCTTTGTCGGGGGAAACTGGCAAGGGGGATAACATTTGAAATGTAAATAAAAAATAATTCCAGCTTTTTCCAGGCAGCGGCGGCGGCGGCGGCGGCGGCAGCGGCAGCAGTGGCTGCTCCAGCTGAAGGGCCATCAGCAGTGGAACCAAGGTGTCACAGGGACCAGTTAGGCCCTGCGCCCACGACCACTGACCTTCGCTGACCAGCCGGGCAGCAAGCAGCTGCAGTTGTGCAGCGCCTTTCCTGCACGGAGGCCACTTCAGAACTCGGCCTCCCACCAGTCAGGAGAGGAGCATCCATCTTGGTTCCGAACTCCAGGAATCGGACAGACTGAGGTACACAAACATAATCCGAGGCCAACACCGCGGTGGTCTGAGCCCGACGGGCGTTGGCCTGCACCCAGGCCCTGGGCAGGTCGGGGGGCCATCGGGGTGCCAACCCAACCAGGAGGTTTTTTTGCCCAGGCCTGCGAGCGCGCCACCGCCATTTTGCCTGCAGGACGACAGAGAGCTCAGGCGGGCAGACCTGTAACAGGCATAGCCTAAGGCTAACAAAGCGGGGGTCCAGGCCCCAAAAGGCACAGGACTGACCCCAAGAACTGGGCGGCTTGGTGGGCCATCTGTGAGTCAACCCACCCAGGTGATTGTTAGCAAAGCAGACTCTCCCGGCGCTTTCAGGGAGCGCAGGCGCGCACGCCCGCCATCCTAGTCACCTGGCAAACCCAATTAACAGTCATAGCCCTAGGGGAACTTTGCTCGGACCTTGGCCTCCCAGGCTTTTGCCTGGACTCAGGGACTGGGCGGCCAGGCTAACCTTGTGTGCAACAGCCCGGTTGGCAGATCGGCTGCCCAGCGGAGTGAGCAGAACACAGGGGAGGTCACAGTAGCATACACCGTCGGCACTCCCTGGGAGTGCACACGGGCTCCATCTGCTCCACAGACACAATCTGGGGCAAGGCCTCAGGCAGAAGCCCTTAGCTCTACTCTCTCCGCTTCCGGATCCAGATCAGTCTGGGCGGCAGCATTACATCTCCAAGTCCTGCAAGTGGCTAGCTGGGCTTCCGGGCGGCCAGCTGGGAGAAGTCAGTGTGCTCCAGTGAATCCAGCGGGCCCCAGCAGGAGCCTTCGGGTGCCTGCTTTGGGATCTGAACAGCCTGGGCAGCAGCACACTGTCTACAAGCAGTGCAGGAGGTAAGCTGTGCACCAGAGGCCAACTGGGAAGGGGCAGCTTGCACTGGTGAGTCCAGCACTGACAAGATAAACTAACACCAGTGAGATCTAGATGGCAAAAGGCAAACGCAGGAACGCCACTAACAGAAATCAAGGCAATATGGCAACATCTGAACCCAATTCTCCTCTACCAACATGTCCTGGATACCCCATCACACCAGTAAAACAAGATTTGGATTTAAAATCACTGGTCATGATGCTGGTACAGGAACACATGAAGGTCATACATAAAGAAATTCAGGAGAAAATGGATCAAAAGTTAGAAGCCCTGGCAAGGGAAACACAAAAATCATTGAAAGAAATCCAGGAGAATACAAAAGCCAACAAGGAGGAAATGCAAAAAACACTTAAAGAAATACAGGAGAACTTTGGTCAACAGGCTGAGGTCATGAAAGACGAAACACAAAAATCTCTTAAAGAAATACAGGAGAACTTTGGTCAACAGGCTGAGGCCATGAAAGACGAAACACAAAAATCTCTTAAAGAATTACAGGAAAACACAAACATGCAAGTGAAGGAGCTAAGCAAAACCATCCAGGATCTAAAATCAGAAGTAGAAACAACTAAGAAAACTCAAAGGGAGACAACTTTGGAGATAGAAAGCCTTGGGAAGAAATCAGGGGTCAGAGATGCAAATATCAACAACAGAATACAAGAGATAGAAGAAAGAATCTCAGATGCTGAAGACTCCATAGAAACCATGGACTCAACAGTTAAAGAAAATGCAAACTGCAAAAAGCTTGTAACCCAAAATATCCAGGAAATCCAGGACACAATGAGAAGACCAAACCTAAGGATTATAGGCATAGATGAGAGTGAAGATTTACAACTTAAAGGGCCAGCAAACATCTTCAATAAAATTATGGAAGAAAACTTCCCTAACCTAAAGAGAGAGATGCCCATGAATATACAAGAAGCCTACAGAACTCCAAACAGATTGGACCAGAACAGAAATACTTCCCGTCACATAATAATCAAAACACCAAATGTTCTAAACAAAGAAAGAATTCTAAAGGCAGTAAGAGAAAAAGGCCAAGTAACATATAAAGGAAGACCTATCAGAATCACAGCAGACTTTTCACCTGAGACTATGAAGGCTAGAAGGTCCTGGGCAGATCTCATGCAGACTCTAAGAGAACACAAATGCCAACCAAAACTACTATATCCAGCAAAACTCTCAATCACCATAGATGGAGAAACTAAGATATTTCATGACAAAACCAAGTTTACCCAATATCTATCCACAAACCCGGCCCTAAAAAGGATAATAGGAGGACAACACCAATACAAGGAGGGAAACTTCACCCTGGAAAAAGCAAGATAGTAACCTTTCATCAAACCCAAAAGAAGTTAAGCATTCAAATTTAAAAATAATGTCAAAAATGATAGGAAGTAACAATCACTATTCCTTAATATCTCTTAACATCAATGGACTTAATGCCCCAATAAAAAGACACAGACTAACTGACTGGATATGTAAACAGGACCCTACATTTTGCTGCTTACAGGAAACACACCTCAGGGTCAAAGACAAACACTACCTTAGAGTAAAAGGCTGGAAGACAATTTTACAAGCAAATGGTCTCAGGAAACAAGCTGGAGTAGCCATTTTAATATCAGATAAAATTGACTTTCAACCCAAAGTCATCAAAAGAGACCCTGAGGGACACTTCTTGCTGGTCAAAGGAAAAATACAAAAAGAAGAACTGTCAATCCTGAACATCTATGCCCCAAATGCAAGGGCACCCTCTTTCGTAAAAGAAACTTTATTAAAACTAAAAGCACACATTGCACCTAACACAATAATTGTGGGTCACTTCAACACTGCACTTTCCTCAATGGACCGATCAGGAAAACAGAAACTAAACAGGGACACAATGAAACTAATTGAAGCTTTGGACCAATTAGATTTAACAGATATATATAGAACATTCTATCCTAAAACAAAAGAATATACCTTTTTCTCAGCACCTCATGGTACCTTCTCCAAAATCGACCATATAATTGGTCACAAGACAGACCTCAACAAATATAAGAAGATAGAACTAATCCCATGCCTCCTATCTGATCACTATGGAGTAAAAGTGGTCTTCAATAGCAACAGAAACAACAGAAAGCCCACATACACGTGGAAACTGAACAATACTCTACTCAATGATACCTTGGTCAAGGAAGAAATAAAGAAAGAAATTAAAGACTTTTTAGAACACAATGAAAATGAAAACACAACATACCCAAATCTATGGGACACAACGAAAGCAGTGCTAAGAGGAAAACTCATAGCCCTGAGTGCCTCCAAAAAGAAAATGGAGAGAGCATACATTACCAGCTTAATGACACACCTGAAAGCCCTGGAACAAAAAGAAGCTATTTCGCCCAGGAGGAGTAGAAGGCAGGAAATCATCAAACTCAGGGCCGAAATCAATCAAGTAGAAACAAAGAGAACCATACAAAAAATCAACAATACCAGGAGCTGGTTCTTTGAGAAAATCAACAAGATAGATAAACCCTTAGCCAGAATGACCAAAGGGCACAGAGAAAGTATCCAAATTAACAAACTTAGAAATGAAAAGGGAGATATAACAACGGAAACTGAGGAAATCCAAAAAATCATCAGATCCTACTACAAGAGCCTATACTCAACACAACTGGAGAATCTGGAGGAAATGGACAATTTCCTTGACAGATACCAAATACCAAAATTAAATCAGGACCAACTAGACCATCTAAACAGTCCCATAATGCCTAAAGAAATAGAAGGAGTCATAGAAAATCTTCCAACCAAAAAAAGCACAGGACCAGATGGCTTCAGTGCAGAATTCTACCAGACCTTCAAAGAAGAGTTAACACCAATACTCTTCAAACTATTCCACAAAATAGAAACAGAAGGAACACTACCCAATTCCTTCTACAAAGCCACAATTACGCTGATACCAAAGCCACACAAAGATCCAACAAAGAAAGAGAACTTCAGACCAATTTCCCTTATGAACATCGATGCAAAAATACTCAATAAAATTCTTGCCAACCGAATCCAAGAACACATCAAAACGATCATCCACCATGATCAAGTAGGCTTTATCCCGGGAATGCAGGGTTGGTTCAATATACGGAAATCCATCAATACAATCCACTACATAAACAAACTCAAAGAACAAAACCACATGGTCATTTCATTGGATGCTGAAAAAGCATTTGACAAAATTCAGCATCCCTTCATGCTTAAAGTCTTGGAGAGAACAGGAATTCAAGGCCCATACCTAAACATAGTAAAAGCAATATACAGCAAACCGGTAGCCAGCATCAAACTAAATGGAGAGAAACTTGAAGCAATCCCACTGAAATCAGGGACCAGACAAGGCTGCCCCCTTTCTCCTTATCTTTTCAATATTGTACTTGAGGTACTAGCTCGGGCAATTCGACAACATAAGGAGGTCAAAGGGATACAAATTGGAAAGGAAGAAGTCAAACTATCATTATTTGCAGACGACATGATCGTCTACCTAAGTGACCCAAAGAACTCCACTAGAGAGCTCCTACAGCTGATAAACAACTTCAGCAAAGTGGCAGGTTATAAAGTCAACTCAAGCAAATCAGTGGCCTTCCTATACTCAAAGGATAAGCAGGCTGAGAAAGAAATTAGGGAAATGACCCCCTTCACAATAGCCACAAACAGTATAAAGTATCTTGGGGTGACTCTTACCAAACATGTGAAAGATCTGTATGACAAGAACTTCAAGACTCTGAAGAAGGAAATGGAAGAAGACCTCAAAAAATGGGAAAACCTCCCATGCTCATGGATCGGTAGAATCAATATAGTTAAAATGGCCATTTTGCCTAAAGCACTATACAGATTCAATGCAATACCCATCAAAATCCCAACTCAATTCTTCACAGAGTTAGAAAGAGCAATTATCAAATTCATCTGGAACAACAAAAAACCCAGGATAGCTAAAACTATTCTCAGCAACAAAAGGAAATCTGGGGGAATCAGTATCCCTGACCTCAAGCAATACTACAGAGCAATAGTGTTAAAAACTGCATGGTATTGGTACAGTGACAGGCAGGAGGATCAATGGAACAGGATTGAAGATCCAGAAATGAACCCACACACCTATGGCCACTTGATCCTCGACAAAGAGGCTGAAAACATCCAATGGAAAAAAGATAGCCTTTTCAACAAATGGTGCTGGTTCAACTGGAGGTCAGCATGCAGAAGAATGCGAATTGATCCATCCTTGTCTCCTTGTACTAAGCTCAAATCCAAATGGATCAAGGACCTCCACATAAAGCCAGACACTCTGAAGCTAATAGAAAAAAAACTGGGGAAGACCCTTGAGGACATCGGTACAGGGAGAAATTTTCTGAACCGAACACCAATAGCGTATGCTCTAAGAGCAAGAATTGACAAATGGGACCTCATAAAATTACAAAGTTTCTGTAAGGCAAAGGACACCATCAAGAGGACAGATCGGCAACCAACAAATTGGGAAAAGATCTTCACCAATCCTACATCAGATAGAGGGCTAATATCCAATATATATAAAAAACTCAAGAAGTTAGACTCCAGAAAACCAAACAACCCTATTAAAAAATGGGGGTACAGAGTTAAACAAAGAATTCTCACCTGAAGAACTTCGGATGGCGGAGAAGCATCTTAAAAAATGCTCAACTTCATTAGTCATTAGGGAAATGCAAATCAAAACAACCCTAAGATTTCATCTTACACCAGTCAGAATGGCTAAGATTAAAAATTCAGGAGACAGCAGGTGTTGGAGAGGGTGTGGAGAAAGAGGAACACTCCTCCACTGCTGGTGGGGTTGCAAATTGGTACAACCACTCTGGAAATCAGTCTGGTGGTTCCTCCGAAAACTGGGCACCTCACTTCCAGAAGATCCTGCTATACCACTCCTGGGCATATACCCAGAAGACTCCCCACCATGTAATAAGGATACATGTTCTACTATGTTCATAGCAGCCCTATTTGTAATTGCCAGATGCTGGAAAGAACCCAGGTATCCCTCAACAGAAAAGTGGATGCAAAAAACGTGGTATATCTACACAATGGAGTACTATTCAGCCATTAGAAACAATGAATTCGTAAAATTCTTAGGCAAATGGATGGAGCTAGAGAATATCATACTAAGTGAGGTAACCCAGACTCAAAAGGTGAATCATGGTATGCACTCACTAATAAGTGGATATTAACCTAGAAAACTGGAATACCCAAAACATAATCCACACATCAAATGAGGTACAAGAAGAAAGGAGGAGTGGCCCCTGGTTCTGGAAAGACTCAGTGAAACAGTATTCAGCAAAACCAGAACGGGGAAGTGGGAAGGGGTGGGTGGGAGGACAGGGGAAGAGAAGGGGGCTTGCGGGACTTTCGGGGAGTGGGGGGGCTAGAAAAGGGGAAATCATTTGAAATGTAAATAAATTATATCGAATAATAAAAAAAATAATTACAGAAAAAAAATAATTCCAAAATAAAGACAAATGTTAAGTATTTCCATTTGGAGGTTAGTGACCATTACCCCTGCCCCACCCCCAGGATAAATGATTGTATTTCTTACTTAAAAAAAAAAAAAAAAAAAAAAAAAAAAAAAAAAAAAAAAAAAAACCTCTAAGGCGATTCTGTTTACCCACAGCTATGTTTTTACAGAGATCACACTGTGTTGGCCACTGACTTGAGTTTTGTGAAGATTTATGAACCTTTCTCCTTTCCTCTTGTGAATATAAAAATCAAAGAATCAAATTCGTGATCTATCCCGGGCCTTGTGTATGTATTTGATTGTATATGATACCATAGATTCGGTCATATTTTACAGTTTTAATCATAATTTTTTTTGGAATCAGAATAAGGTTTAGTTCCTAAATATAATCATGGGCAAGATTATGCTTCAGAGCATTATTTCACAATAGATGGATAAAATCCTGTGTCCCCACCCAAAAGCATTAATGTATTTCTCTTATTAGGAAAATGGTATTATCTAAAACCAGAGTTAGTTATGTACTTTATATTCTGGTGAGTATATAAAACTTTCAAAGTGACTGAAAAGAAAGGGCATTGTGATTATGCTGAGTAAAATAGCATTCAGAGCATGTTGCTTCTCCCAAATCTACCATTTTCTAAGTCCCAGGATTGGTGTTTTACTGATGCACTCCATTTATTAATGCATAGCAGTCAAGTGGAACGCAGAACATAAATCTGGGGCTTTGCAACTTATAAGAAAGACTTGCAATCAGGCAAAAATACTTGCTTTTCCTCTGATGATGATGGTTTTTCTTTTTCTTTCTTTTTTTTCTTTTGATCCATCCCTGATATTTTGTGATTGCTTTCTCCCTTTTTGGCAAATATTTAACTTTCTCTTCCTCTTACTTGTCTTTGAGAGTTTCACTAACCCTGGGGGAAAGAGAAAACACTGCCAACCAATTATGTTACCAAACTTTGAAAGGTCAGAAATGTAGAGGCTATCTGAGGGAGAGTGTAAAAGCCATTAGCAGGCTGATATCTCATTTGGTGGCTAACAATCCAAGGGGAATACCAAGTGGCTCACCCCCCACTTCAACTGCTTAGAAATAAAGGATCTTAACGAGAACGGAATAATGTTATCAATTTCTTCTGTTCTCATTAAACACCGAAGGCTATAATCTAGAGCCCTTCTTGGTTTTTATGCAAAGCCAGTGTGAGTGAACCACCACATAAAAGAAGAAAAATTAAATTAAAATAGAGCACTGGAATGACTTATTCAAGCAAATATATGTATGATATCCAATTTGCAAAAACACTAAATAAAATAGTGTTTATAAATTTTCTCCTAATTTTTTGTCACCGTTGTCCTTCAGGGGAGAAAGAATGTCAACATCTCTATTCTCAGTACACTTCATCCATTTCTATGTTTATATCATTGCTATCACTCTGCTTTATCTTCCTTGTTTTCTCTACAAATATGAAAGTCTAATTACTTCTCTAAAACCTAGACTCTTGTATCCTCTATAAATATAACCTAAAGTCAGCTTTTTATGCAAACCTTCCTTAGATTCTGGAGATATGGCTTATTTATCACTTGAATGTAAAGAAATTTAAAACTTTATATATGTGTGCTTCAAGGTCCCCAAATATATTAGATTATTTATTCATCTGTCAGTTAAGGAACACTCCTCCACTGCTGGTGGGATTGCAAGATGGTGCAACCACTTTGGAAATCAGTCTGGCGGTTCCTCAGAAAACTGGGCATGTCACTTCCTGAGGACCCTGTTATACCACTACTGGGCATATATCCAGAGGATTCCTCAGCATGCAATAAGGACACATGCTCCACTATGTTCATAGCAGCCCTATTTGTAATAGCCAGAAGCTGGAAAGAACCTAGATGTCCTTCAACGGAGGAATGGATACAAAAAATGTGGTATATTTACACAATGGAGTACTATTCAGCCATTAGAAACAATGAATTCATGAAATTCTTAGACAAATGGATGGAGCTGGAGAACATCATACTAAGTGAGGTAACCCAGTCTCAAAAGATCAATCATGGTATGCACTCACTGATAAGTGGATATTAACCTAGAAACTTTGAATACCCAGGACATAATCCACAAATTAAATGATGTCCAAAAAGAATGGAGGAGTGGGTCCTGGTTCTGGAAAGACTCAGTGCAAGAGTATAGGGGAATTCCAGAACAGGGAAGTGGGAAGGGGTAGATGGAAGAATAGGGGGACGGAAGAGGGTTTATGGGACTTGCGGGGAGTGGGGACCCAGAAAAGGGGAAATCATTTGCAATGTAAATAAAAATAAATAAATAAATAAATAAATAAATAAACATAAAAAAGTCTACTTTTCTATACATATTTTTAACAGGAGGTGCCAGCATCTAATAGAAAAATGAGTGAAGGTGTACTGATAATTATAAATAATTATAATATAATATAAAAACAGTCAAAGGTAAATGCTGTAACAGAAGGGAAAGAAAATCATGTAATCTGTATGTGAAGTATACCACTAGGAAGAGAAGAGCCCTGAGTAAAAGGTGTTTTATAGATGATTGAGTATAAAGATGTGAGGAAGAGAGGGAAAGTGAAGGTGTGGGAAAAAAAACCAATGATCATGGTGTAGATGCGTGTTCAAGGAAGGGCTGATCATGGTGTAGATGCGTGTTCAAGGAAGGGCTGATCATGGTGTAGATGCGTGTTCAAGGAGGGGCTGATCATGGTGTAGATGCATGTTCAAGGAGGGGCACAAGTTTTGAGCAGAGAATATGTAGCAGGAATCAGAACTAATAGTAGGTTTGGCATGAAGAAAAATCATGAAGACATTGATACATGATGGAGAGAAGTTTGGTGTTAATCTTACTACTGATATGTAGTAAGAATAGTAATGAAGCAAGATCAGAGACATGACCAAGAGTTAGGCCCTTCTGTGTGTCCACATGAAACTACGGTTAGACAATGAACTGGTGTGGATAGAGATACAAGAGAAATGATAAATTATAAGTGGATACAAATCTGCTGAGCTTTTGAATTATTCAAAACAACTTTCATTATCTATGCCTCTTGTAGTCTCTTAAACACTTTAGTGTTATAGTGTTAATATTTGCGAAGTAGAATTAAACGTTATACTAGTCATGTAAAGTAGATTTGATTAATGAACAGTTCAGGTCTATATTGAAATATTACGTTGGGGTATAGGGTGTAACTCATCCTGGTAGAAGGTTTACCTAGCATATGCCAAACCATTGACTTTACCTCCATCACCACATACAGCAGTGATTGGTTTTTCATGCCTACAATCCTAGAACTCTGGAAGTAGAGGTAAGGGAAAGAGGCAGTCAAGATCATCTTTGAGCTTCAGCTATCCTGTGTTACTTGTGACACTTTCTCAAACTACATAAAAATAAATAAATTTGACACCTAACCACAATAGTATTTGTGATTAATAAATACTAATGAAAAATAAATTATTAGCCAATAAAACCTTAAAAATTGCACACTTTCTCACTTCCTCCTGAAATTTAATGGCAGATGTATAGCACAGATTTATGCAGGATATTGAAGGTTTTTGTGTGGAAGCCTTGTTGCAGTCTGGCAATACTAAAGCATTACGTTTTTATAACAAAAAATTATTGAAGTTATGGTTTGATAACATAAAAATGTTTATTTTTCATTAAATAACATAATATAAGGCTGATATTTGACCTAGGAATGCTGCATCTGTCTGATATAGCTGTCTCCTGAGAGGCTCTGCCAGAACCTGACAAATATAGAGGCAGATGCTCACAGCCAACCATTAGACTGAGCATGGGGTCTTCAATGTAGGAATTAGAGAAACGACTGAAGGACTGCTCCCCACCAGAGCTCCCAGGGACTAAATCACCAATCAAAGAGTACACATGTAGGGATCCAGGGTTCCAGCTGCATATGTAGCACAGGATCGCCTTGTCAGGCATCAATGGGAGGAGAGGCCCTTGGTCCTGTGAAGGCTCAATGCCCCAGTACAAGGGAATGCCAGAGTGGGGAGGCAGGAGATGGTAGGTTGGTGGGGGAGCATCCTCATAGAAGCAGGAGAAGGGGAAGATGGATAGAGTTTTTGCAGAGGGGAAACTGGTGGGAAGGGGGATAAAATTTGAATTGTAAATAAATAAAATACCCAATAAAGAATTTTAGAAAGGAAGCTAAACCTCTTTAAAAAAAAAAAGAACAGTGCATCTATAGCAGATATTCTAAGAAACCATAGATAGATACTCTGTAGCTCCTTTCTGGATAAGGAGACTATACCATTCTATGACAAGGAGATGTCAAGGTTCAGGGAAATGTTAATATTACCACTTCAAGAAAAATATGTTCAAGATACTGATGGGATAAAAATAACCACCAGATACTTCCTTCTGTTTTCTATTCCCAATTAAAAGTAATCATAACTGTTATTTTGGCATTCAATAGGACCTGAAATCTATCTTCATATTTACTTTAAAAGAATAATTACTTCATATACAAACACATAAAAACATTTCAGGTACCTTCAAATTCATAAATACAGATACTATTTTGATGAGATAGGAGCTTACATGTCAGTTCATAGCCAGCACTAGACTACATAGTGATCCCTTTTTTTTTTAAAAACAAAACAAGGTGCTAGAGATGGCTCAATGGTTAAGAGTGTGTAATGCTCATAGAAGGACACAGATTCAGGTTCCAACCCCCATGTCAGGCAGTTTACAAGGGTCCATGATTCCAGTACTAAAGAGTATGATATTACAATGCCCTCTATGCCCTTTTATGGCACCTATACATACACATGGGTGAATACACACACATACACATACACACACACACACACACACACACACACACACACACACAGAGAGAGAGAGAGAGAGAGAGAGAGATGCATAAATTAAAAATAAAATATTCATTTGTTGGAGCATCTTTTGGGTACATGCTCCACTATGTTCATAGCAGCCTTATTTATAATAGCCAGAAGCTGGAAACAACCCAGATGTCCTTCTACAGAGGAATGGATATAGAAAATGTGCTACATTTACATAATGGAGTTCTACTCAGCTATTAAAACAACGAATTTATGAAATTCTTAGGCAAATGGATGGAACTCGAAAATATCATCCAGAGTGAGGTAACCCAATCACAAAAGAACACACATGGCATGCAGTCACTGATAAGTGGTTATTAGCCCAGAAGTTCATGATACCCAAGATACAATTCACAGACCATATGAAGCTCAAGAAGAAGGTAGACCAAAGTGTGGATACTTTGGTCCTTCTTGGAATGGGGGAAAAAATAGCCATGGAGGAGATACAGAGACACAGTGTGGAGCAGTCTGAAGAAAAGGCCATTTAGAGACTGTCCCACCTAGGGATTCATTCCATATACAGTCACCAAACCCAGACACTATTGAGGATGCCATCAAGTGCTTGCAGACAGGAGCCTGATATAGCTGTCTCCTGAGAGACTCTACCAGTACCTGACAAATACATAGTAAATAAGTCAGTCTCAGAAAGACAATTATTATCAACTTTTGTTTGTAAATCCTAGACATTTTTGTTTTTAATTAATTGTTTGCGACTTTCACATCATGAATTCCAATTAATTGCATTCTTCTCCTAGTCTCTCCAGGTGTGGCCCCTGTCCTTGCAACCTCCTCTCCCCCCTGAAAAAAATTGTCATCGTAGCTGTGGTATCTCACTGTTTGTCATAAGTATATACATCCTTTCGCTCGAACAGCCATGCTTTCCAATAAATCTTTATTACAATGAGTCATTGGTCTAGTTCAAGGAATCTGGTTTCTGCTATACTTTTCTTTTTTTAAAATTAATTAATTTGTTTTTTTACAATTCCTATTTTATTCCCTCCAACTGTTCCACATCCATTACCCACTCCCACCCCCTGTCCCCATATGGATGTTCCCACTCCACCTAACCTCTAAACTCCCTGGAGCCTCCAGGCTCTTGAGGGTTAAGTGCATCATCTCTGAATGAACACAGACATAGCAGTTCTCTGTTGTATGTATGTTGGGGGCCTCATATCATCTGCTGTGTCCTGATTGTTGGTCCAGAGAGATCTGAGGGGTCCAGATTAATTGAGACTGCTGGTCCTACTATAAGGTCACCCTTCTTCTCAGCTTCTTTCAGCCTTCCCTAGTTCAACAATAGGAGTCAGCAGCTTCTGTCCATTGGTTGGGTGCAAATATCTTCATCAGACTCTTTCAGTTGCTTGCTGGGTCTTGTGGAATACAGTCATGCTAGGTCCCTTTTGGTGAGTGCTCCATGGCCTCAGTAATAGTGTAAGGCCTTGGGACCTCCCCACGAGCTGGATCCCACTTTGGGGCCTGTCACTGGACCTTCTTTTCTCAGGTTCCTGTCCATTTCCATCTCTGTCTCTCTGCTGGAGGTGGTCTTTATAAGTCCCCTCTTCCTCAATGGAATAGAATTGAAGACCCAGAAATGAACCCACACACGTACAGTCACTTGATATTTGACAAAGGAGCTAAAAACATCCAATGGGAAAAAAAAAGATAGCACTTTTAACGAATGGTGCTGGATCAACTGGAGATCTGCATGCAGAAAAATGCAAATTGACCCATTCTTATCTCCTAGTACAAAGCTCAAGTCCAAGTAGATCAAGGATCTACACATAAAACCATACACACTAAAGCTTATAGAGGAGAAAGTGGAGACGAATCTTGAACACGTGGGCAGAAGGGAAAAGTTCCTGAACAGAACACCAATGGCTTATGCTTTAAGAACAAGAATCAACAAATGGGACCTCATAAAACTGCAAAGCTTCTGTAAAGCAAAGGACACAATCAATAGGACCAACAAATTGGGAAAAGATCTTTATCAATCCTACATCTGATAGAGGGCTAATATCCAATGTATACAAAGAACTCAAGAACTTAGTCTCCAGAGAGATGAATAACCCTATTAAAAATGGAGTACGGAGCTAAACAGGAAATTCTCAACTGAGGAAACTTAAATGGCTCTAAAGCACCTAAAGAAATGTTCAGCATCCTTATTTATCAGGGAAATGCAAATCAAAACAACCCTGAGATTCTACCTTACACCAGTCAGAATGGCTAATATGAAAAACTCAGGGGACAGCAGTTACTGGAGAGGATGTGGGGGGAAAAGGAACACTTCTCCATTGTTGGTGAGAATGCAAGCTGGTAAAACCACTCTGGAAATCAGTTTGGTCATTCCTCAGAAAATTAGACATAGTACACCTGTGTACCCAGCTATACCACTCCTGGGCATATACCCAGAAGATGCTCCTACATGTAATAAGGACACATGTTCAACTATGTTCATAGCTGCCTTATTTATAATAGCCAGAAGATGGAAAGAACCCAGATGTCCCTCAACAGAGGAATGGATACAGAAACTATGATATATATATATATATATATATATATATATATATATATATATATATATATATATATATATATGCAGTACTATTCAGCTATTAAAAACAATGAATTCATGAAATTCTTAGGCAAATGGATGGAACAAGAAAGTGTCATCCTGAGTGAGCCAACCCAATCACAAAAGAACACATGGTATGCACTCACTAATAAGTGAATGTTAGCCCAAAAGCTCAAAATATACAAGTTACAATTCACCAAGCTCAAGTAGAAGGAGGACTTAAGTGAAGATGCTTTGGTTCCTCTAAGAAAGGGAACAAAATAGTCATAGGTGCAATAAGGGATACAATGTGTGGAGCAGAGACTGAAGTAAAGGCCACCCAGAGGCTGCCCTACCTGGGGATTCATCCTATAAACAGTCAACAAACCCTGACACTACTATGGACGACAAGAATTGTATACCAAAAGGAGCGTGCCATGGTTGTCTCCAGAGGGGTCCTGTCAGACAGAGGCAGATGCTAACAACCAACTATTGGACTGAGCATGGGGTCCCCAATGGAGGAGCTGGAGGATGGTCCAGAGGAGCTGAAGGGGTTTACAGCCTCAATGGAAGAACAATGATTTCGGCCACCCAGATGCCCCAAGACTTCCAGGGACTGAACCATCAATCAAGGTGCACACCTGGTTCCAGCCAAAAATGTGGCAGAGGAAGGCCTTGTTGGGCATCAGTGGGAGGAATGGTCCTTGGTCAGGTAAAGGCTCAACAGAGATCCCAACAAAGGGAAACCAAGGGAGGGAGGGGTTGTGTCAGGTGGAGAGGCATATATGTGGAGGCAGGGGGAAGGAGGAAGGGGAGGGTTTAGGGTTCTTAGGGGAGGGGAGTATCGGGAAAGGTTTTACCATTGGCAATGTAAATGAAGACGATATTCAATAAAAATAAATAAATTTTAAAAAGTTCCCTCTTCCTACTGTTGGGCATTTCATCTAAGGTCCCTCCCTCTGAGTCTTGAGAGTCTCTCACCTTCCAGGTCTCTGGTGCATTCTGGAGGGTTGCCTCAACCTCCTATCTTCTGAGGTTGCCTGTTTCCATTCTATTTGCTGGCCAGTCCTTTTCCCTCACCTAATACTAGATTAGGTTCCCCTCTCCACACTACTCCCCACTTTCCCTCCCAGCTCCCTCCCAGGCTCCTCCTTCCCTTCCCACTTGTGACTAAGTTCTTCTCCCTCCCAAGTGTGACTCAGGTGCCATTACTTGGGCACTTCAACTTGTTGATCTTTTTGAGTACTATGGAATGTATTTTGAGTATTCTGTTCTTTTTTTTTTTTTTGGCTAATATCTACTTCTTAGTGTATACATACATACCATACATGTCCTTTTAGGTCCGAGTTACCTCACTCAGGATGATATTTTCTAGTTCAGTCCATTTGCTTAAAAAACTCTGGATGTCCTCTTTCTTAATCACTAAGTAGTATTCCATTGCATAAATGAATCACATTTTCTGTGTCCATTCTTTTATCCTGGGACATCTGGGCTGTTTCCACTTTCTGGCTATCACAAATAAGGCCACTATGAACATAGTGTAACATGTGCCCCTGTGGTATGGTAGGACATCTTTTGTGCATATTCTCATATGTGGTTAGCTGGGTATTCAGATAGATTTATTTCCAATTTTCTGAGGAACCTCCAGATTGATTTCCAGAATGGTTGTAACAATTTGCAATCCAACCAACAATGGAGTAGTGTTCCTCTTTCTCCACATCCTTTCTAACATGTGTTGTCAACTGAAGTTTTGATCTTACACCAATCAGAATGGATAAGATTCTCAGGTTCATTTTGATTTGCATTTCTCTTTTTCACTAAGGACTTTGAACATTTCTTTAGGTGCTTCTCAGACATTCCAAATTCCTCAGTTGTGAAATTTCAGTTTAGATCTATACCCCATTTTTGATTGGGTTGTTTGGTTTTGTGGTGATTAGCTTTTTTGAGTTCTTTAAAAATTTTGGATATTAACCCTCTATCATATGTGGGATTAGTGAAAATGTTTTTCCTAAACTGTATGCTGCCGATTTGTCTGATTGACTATGTCGTTTGCCTTACAGAAGCTTTCCAGTTTCATGAGGTCCCATTTATCAATTCTTGATCTGAGTCATTGGAGTTCTATTTAGGAAATATCCCACTGTGCCAATGAGTTCAAGGCTCTTTCCCTGTGGGAAGCCATTAGAGATCCTCACTTCGGCCTGGAGAGCTGACTGGGCAAAGGTCCTGAGTAAAACAAAGGAGAGCCTCTCTGGTAATTGTGGTGGAAGGAAGTCCTGAGATAAGTGCAGTAGACTCCAGCCTGTGCAAACACCAGATATCTCCATCAGAGATATCTTATCTCTTTCTGCTGAAACTGCTAAGATTGCCCTTCCTTCCTTTGTCCTTGCCTTGAGGCATGTCCCTCCTGAAAGCCTTAAAACCTGTGTAGCCCAGAACATTAAAGGAGACCTCGACAATTGAACCCCCTCTGCCTGGTCTCCGTTCTCCCCCCTCCCCTTTGACCCGCAGGTAGTGCCCCTTCAGAACCCTGGAATAACTGGACCTGCCAGTTACATTTCCCACTTTCTCTTCTATTAGATTCAGTGTGTCTGATTTTATGTTGTGGTCCTTGATCCACTTGGACTTTGTGCAAGGTGACAATTATGGGTCTATTTTCATTTTTTCTACATACAGACAGCCAGTTAGACCAGAACTATTTACTGAAGATGCTTTCTTTTTTCCATTGTATATTTTTGGCTTCTTTGTCAAAGACTAAGTGTCCATAAGTGTGTGTTTTTATTTCTGGATCTTCAATTCTATTTCATTGATCAACATGTCTGCTTCTATGCATTTTTTATCATTATTGCTCTGCTGTAAAGCTCGAGGTCAGGGATGGTAATTTCCCCAGGCATTCTTTTATTTTTAAGAATTGGTTTTGCTACTTTTTTTTGCCTTTCCAGATGAATTTGAGAATTGTTCTTTCCATGTCTTTGAAAAATTATGTTTGAATTTTGATGGAGATTGCACTGAATCTATAGATTGCCTTTGGTAGATGACCAGTTTTACTATGTTAATTCTGCCAATCCCTGAGCATGGGAGATCTCTCCATTTTCTGAGGTCTTCGATTTCTTCCTTGAGAAACTTGAAGTTATTGTCATACAGGTCTTTCACTTGTTTGTTTAGAGTTACTCCAAGATATTTTATATTATTTGTGGCTATTGTGAAGGGATTTGTTTCCCTAATTTCTTTCTCATCCTGTTTATCATTTGTATAAAGGAAGGCTACTGATTTTTTTGAGTTAATTTTATATCTGATTACTGTGCTGAAGTTGTTTATCAGTTGGAGAAGTTCTCTGGTAGAATTTTTGGGATCACTTATGAATACTATCATATCATCTGCAAATAGTGATATCTTTATTTCTTCTTTGCCAGTGTGTTTCCTCTTGATCATTTTTTGTTGTTGTTGTTGTCTTATTGTTCTAGCTAGCACTTTGTGTACTATATTGAACAGCTATGGGGAGACAGGGCATCCTTGTCTTGTCCCTGATTTTAGTGGGATTGCTTCAAGTATGTCTCCATTTAATTTGATATTGGCTATTGGTTTGCTACATATTGCATTTATTATGTTTAGGTATGGACCTTGAATTCCTGATCTCTCCAATACTTTTAACATGAAGGGGTGGTTTAACATGAAGGGGTGGTGTATTATGTCAAATGATTTTTCTGTATCTCAGGAAATGATCATGGCTTTGAGTTTTTAATATAGTGGATTATGTTAATGGTTGTTATATTATTAAACCAACCTTGCATTCGTGGGATGAAGCCTACATGATTGTGGTGAATGATGGTTTTGATGTGTTCTTGGATTAGGTTTGCAAGAATTTTATTGAGCATTTTTCCATCAATATTCATAAGCGAGATTGTTCTGAAGTTCTCTTCTTTGTTTGGATTCTTGTGTGGTTTAGGTATTAGAGTAATTGTGGCTTCATAGAATAAATATGTAGTGTTACTTCTCTTTCTATTCTATGGAGTATTTTGAGCAAAATTGTTATCAGGTCTTCTTTGAAGGGCTGGTAGAATTCTGCACTAAATCCATCTGGCCCTGGGCTTCTTTTGTTTGGGAGGTTTTTAATGACTTCTTCAATTTCCTTTTGTGATATGGGCCTGTTTAAGTAGTTTATTTGCCCTTGATTTAACTTTGGGATGTGTTATCATCCATTTCATCTAGATCTTTTAGTTTTGTTGAGTATAGGCTTTTTTAGTAGCATTTGATGATATTTTGAATTTCTCCGTTTCTGTTGTTATGTTTCCCTTTTCATTTCTGATTTTGGTAATTTGGATACTGCTTCTGGGCCCATTAGTTAGTTGGCTAGGGGCTTACCTATCTTGTTGATTCTCTCAAAGAACCAGCTTCTGGTTTTGTTGATTCTTTGTATTGTTTTCTTTTTTCTATTCGGTTGATTTCTGCTCTGAGTTTGACTATTTCCTGCCTTCTGCTCCTCTTGGGTGAGTTTGATTCTTTTTGTTCTAGTTGTAGAGCTCTCAGGTATGCTGTTAAGTTGTTAGTGTAAGATCTCTCCAGTTTCTTTACCAGGGCACGTAGTTCTATGAACTTTCCTCTTAGCACTGCTTTCATTGTTCCCTAAGTTTGGGTTTGATGTGTTAATATTTTCATTAAATTCCAGGAAGCCTTTAATTTTCTTTATTTTTCCCTGACCATTTATCATTGAGTAAAGAGTCATTCAGCTTCTACTTGTATGTGGGATTTCTGTAATTTTTGCTGTTATTGAAGGCCAGCCTTAAGCCATGGTGATCTGATAGGATGCATGGTATCATTTCAATCTTCTTGTTTTGGTTTAGGGTTGTTTTGTGACCAACAATATGGTCGATTTTGGAGAAGGTACCTTGAGGTGCTGAGAAGAAGGTGTCTTCTTTTGTTTTAGGGTAAAATGTTCTGTAGGTATCTGTTAAATCCATTTGGTTTATAGCCTCTCTTAGTTTCACTGTGTCTCTGTTTAGTTTCTGTTTCAACATCCTTTGAAATCTCTGCACTTTTCAGACATTTACTGAGGTTGGAAGGATGAGACACTTGAGTTCCTGTGTATTTATTCATTCTGGTGATCTTCTGTGCAAAGAGTTTTATGGCTGCCTGTGAATCTGGTCTTTGTTTTTTTTTTTTTCCCAAAATGTCCTGTCCCAAGAGTTCCAGCTGTGGCTGGAAGTAACTCACAGGACAGATTCACCCCCCCCTCCTGCTTAGACTTCTCTTCCCAGTACTGGAAAGGCAGGA
Source organism: Apodemus sylvaticus (assembly GCF_947179515.1). Taxonomy (NCBI): domain Eukaryota; kingdom Metazoa; phylum Chordata; class Mammalia; order Rodentia; family Muridae; genus Apodemus; species Apodemus sylvaticus. The sequence continues at coordinate 82,929,078 of NC_067476.1, read as the reverse complement.
GATAAGTTACCAAATAATTTTCTACTCTGAGATGTCTACCTTTGGACCTTGAATCCCATCACCAAAGTTACTGCATATTCTCCCAACTGTGCTATAGACCCTCCTTCCCCCCATACCTCTAACCTAGCACATTTCTCTGCCCACACAACGTTTTACTAAATAAAACATGATTTTTTTCTTTAAAAAAAAATCTCACTGTTGGTGAGAGCAGGGTGTTGAAATCTCCCACTATTATTGTGTGGGGTTCAATATGTGTTCTGAGTTTAGTAAAGTTTTTTTTATTATTATTTTTATGAATGTGGATGCTCTTGCATTTGGGGCATAGATGCTCAGCATTGAGATTTTCTCTTGGTAGATTTTCCCCTTGAATATGAGTGTCCTTCTTCATGCTTGAAAACTTTTGGTTGAAAGTCTGTTTTATTGGATATTAGGATGGCAACTCGTGCTTGTTTCCTGGGACCATTTGTTTGGAAGACCTTTTTCCATTCTTTTACTCTGAGATAATGTCTGTCTTTGTTATTGAAGTGTGTTTCTTATATGAAGCAAAATGCTGGCTCTTGTTTGCATAAACAGTCTGGTAGCTTATGTCTTTTTATAAGTGAGTTGAGTCCATTAATATTGAAAGATATTAAAGAGAGATGACTGTTGGTTCCTGACATGTTTGTTTTTGTAGGTGGCTTCATGTGCTTGTGATTCTCTCCTTTTGACTTTGGTGTGAGATGCTTAATTTCTTGTCCTTTCTTTGGTTCAGGTATCTTTCTTGTGTTGGAGTTTTTCTGCTAGGATCCTCTGTAGGGCTGGATTGGTAGATAGATATTGTTTGAATTTGGTTTTGTTTTGGAATATTTTGGTTTCTCCATCTACATTGATTAAGAGTTTTGCTGGGTATAGTAGCCTGGGCTGGCATTTGTGTTCTATTAGAGTCTATAGGATCTCTGTTCAGGTTCTTCTGGCTTTCACAGTCTCAGAGTTGAAAAGTCTGGTGTAGTTCTGACAAGTCTATCTTTGTATGTTACTTGGCCCTTTTCCCTTGCAGCTTTTAATATCTTTCTTTGTTCTATGCATTTAGTGTTTTGATTATTATGTGATGAAAGGATTTTCTTTTCTGATCCCATTTATTTGCTTTCTATAGCCTTCTTGCATCTTTATGGCCACCTCTATCTTTACATTGGAGAAGTTTTCTTCTATGATTTTGTTGAAGACATTTTCAGGTCCTTTGAGCCTGAAATCTTTGTTTTCCTCTATTTCAGTTATTTTTTGATTTCCTCTTTTCATTGTGTCTTGAATTTCCTGGATGCTTTGTGTTAGGAGTTTTTTATGATTTGAATTTTCTTTGACAGTTGGGTCAATATCTTCTACGATATCTTCTATACCTGAGATTCTCTCTTCTATCTCTTGTATTCTATTGGTGATACTTACATCTGTAATTCCTGACCTCTTTCCTAGGTTTTCTATTCCCAGGTTTGCCTCTATTTGTGTTTTCTTTATTGTTTCTACTTCTGCTTTTAGGCCTTGTATCACTTTATTATATTCTATCATCTCTTTAACCATGTTTTCCTGGATTTCTTCAATGAGTTATTGATATTCTCCTTAAAGGTCTCTATTATCTTCCTGAGATAGGAGTTTACATTAGACTTCTAATTTTCAGGTATCTTGTTGTATTCAGCACTTTTTGTAGTGGGAGAACTGGGTTCTGATGATGCCCATGTATTTTGGCTTCTGTTGCTTATGGTCTTGTGCTAGCCCTTTGCTACCTGGATATCCCTGATGTTTGTTGATCTGGGTGACTGTCTGTAGTCTGCTTTTTTTTGTCCTTGAGTTGCTTCAGGTCTCCTGGCAGGCCTGTAGCATTGGCTATAGCATACCACCTGTGAGGCCTTCCAACTTGGGGCTCTTCACTGGGGCAGAGAAGCTGCTGATATGTTGCCCTGGTTGCAGTAGATCTCCTGGGAGGCCTTCAGACTGTTGGGTCTTCAGTGGAGCAGTCAAGTTGTTGTCCAATTGTTCTGCAGCTGATCTTCAACTGTTCTGAGTGCAATAGATCCTCAAATGCTCTGAGTGTAGCTTATCCTCAACTAGTCAGAGTATAACTGGTCCTCAACTGCTCAGAGTGTCCTCATCTGGACACCTTTCAGATATTCTGTTGCTGTCCTGTATCCTGAACATTCTGCAGCTATGTTTCTGCAGGGCTAGCTCCTTCATTCATGTACTACCACAGTTTATAGATGAGGTAGATGTTGGGTTGGACTATCTAAACTCCCTGGATCTGGATTTTAATGGTAGCTGTTCCAGCCTAGCCAGTCCTACAGCTTTCCCACTCCTATACCATCAGGGTAAGCTCTATTGCATTGTCCAGGCAAGTGGTTGGGCCATTTGTCTCATACCCTTTCTTTTAATTTATACACAGAAGTATGTGTGTATATGAAATGATATTGAAGTGAAATTTTCTGGGGGAATAGAAGAATGAAATTAATAGGATTCTAGGGATTGTAAGAAGGTATGGTAAGAATATACTCAAAGGCCATTATAGAGTTGTATAAGAATAATCTTACCAAAATCAGAAGCACATATGATGAATATATACTGTGGTGGTTTGGTGCCCCATAAGCTCATGCATTTGAATGCTTAGTTATTGGGGAGTGGCACTAGACAAGATTGATTGGGAAGTATGGCCATGTTGGAGGGAGTAAGTCACTGAGGGTTGACTTTAATGTTTCAAAATCCCAAGCCCAGCTCCATTTCTTCTTTAGCATCATGTCTGTCTGATTACCACCACTCTCCCCATTGTGATAATAATAAACCAAACATCTGAAACGGTAACAAAACTTCAATTAAATGCCTTAGTTACCATGGGCCTTGTATATCTTCATAGCAGTAGAACAATGATATTGTTATATAATAATAAAAATAGGAACTATTTTAAATGCTTTACCAATTTGGAAAAGGGGTCTTCTCTTTCCAAATGGTAACAATGTCTGACTTTCAAAATTATAATTCCAAAAATGATGTAGTTGTGTGATGTATTTCTTTGTGGATAAAAATTGATACTTCACCATTGTAATGTCTTTTTCAGTGTTACTTAATATCTCCATTCATTAGACAGTATAGTCTATTTTATAACACTAAAGCATTGCCTTGCCTTCTAACTTCTTTGGTCAATGGAATGCAATCAAACTGATACTATGACAGGTGTGAGCTTAGGTCTTAGTTGGTGTTCAATGACCTTGCTCTCTCTTGGTCATTAGAATCTGCCAGAAATCAACCTTAGGATGGCCTTCTAATGGCTATAATACAAGTACAACAGAAACAGCTTTAGTAAATCTGATTAAACAAGATAGGCCCAAGCTTTTAGGCAACAGAGCCAGAACCTCTTCCCAACAAGTTTGTCCCAGCATACTAGAACTACAAATCCATTAGGCCACTGTGTCAAGCAACATTGGATAGTGAGAGACAAGGAATCTGATCCAGCTAGATATGGTGATCTTGATGAGATCAAGCAATTTATAGGTCACACACCAAGACTTTCATCCATATCCAATAAGTAAATAGAAATAGTAAATCCCCTCTAAAGAGACATCTGTCTGGTTTACTGGGGTGGGTGGAGGGGCTAAAGATATTCAGATGGAGCCAATGATGCAAGTGGCATATTTCCATATCAGAAATTATTCTGATAGCATATTCAACCAGTAGACTGAGATCAAGATGACTGCTTTAAGCATTAGAAAAATTTCAAGTTTGCATTTGTTAACAATTAAGAGTTTTTCTATGTGCCAAGAGAGCCCTATTTAATTAAATGTCCACAGATATGCTCTCTGTAGAAAAAATACCATTAGTAGTTAGTACTTAGAAGACTCAGGGCACAGACTTAAATTTTTGCCTCTAAACTACCCTAACATTAGAGTCTCACTATACTTCATTTTACTGATGTACAAAATGAGATGATAATGCTCCCTTTCAAGAAATAGAGCAAAGATTAAATAAGACAATACATGAAAGCATTGAACCATTAGTGCTATTACAAGTTTAATTATGATTTTATCCTCAGAGGTCTTGATGGACTGGGAAGGCTATATTTTCTTTCTGGAACCTCTGCAGCTTGTATAATCCTGGTGGACTTTGGGGATCATTCTTTTATTAGAGAGATTTTGGTAATCTTTTTATTTGTTGGAAAAACACAATTCTATCCTGACCTGGAAGCTGCCAGACTGGTCAGGGATGATTTTCCCTTTTCCAGTGCACTTGGTGGGAAGGCTTGATATAGAAACATACGTTCTCCATTATAAAGAGGAGTCACAATTTCCTTTAATGTAGAAAATTGCCACAGTTTAAAAGTAATATTAACAAATATTAGTACATGATATAATAGTAAGCCTGTTATGTTGGAAATACAATTACTCTTCAATATGTTGAAACACATTCTAGTAAGTTCCTCATTTACAATTATCTCTCCTAGAAGTCTCTCGATTGAAAAAGTAATTCACTCATTGTTTTGAAAGACATTAATTCTAAGAATAGTCGTGGTCAGAGACATTCCAAGTTATACCTAATAAAATAGATAAGGTGATAGAATGTAAGGGCAGCTGAGGCATGAGTGGTCATCAGCCCACATCTCAAGTATCTTGTTTTTCAACCATTGCTTGGTATTCCCATTGGCTTAAAAATCAGCATCTCATAGTAAGACTTAAGTGTTGTGAGAATTAATGAATTACTATCAGTTTATAATTTCACTAAATTACAGTTTTTTGGTTTGAGAAATGCACCATACCAGACTCTCCATTCTACTTTCCTGACTTTTTACAATGGATATTCTTGTGTGACTTGGCTGTGCCAAAGCTGAAGAGATGGCTCAGCAGGGAAAGGCCTGATGAACTGAGTTCCCTGCTCCACACCCCCATAGTGGAAAGAGAGAACTGGCTCCTCACAACTTTTCTCTGATGTCCACACATGAACAATAACATGCATACAATGACACAAACAGACATACATGAAAAGGACAAATAAAATATAAAACAATTTAAAACCATCTTGTGCAGAAGGTAGCTATCTTTATGTGCTATTACATTGGTAATGTCAAATCAGATCATGAGTAGATTTTGTGACCTCCAAAAGCCTATCAAGTTTTGTTGAAATTGAGAATTTGTTAAATAATAAGGATATGTACATGATACTACATTTCAGCAATTCTTGAGAATTTAAATGGTCTGACAGCCCTGGATAAATCATGTTTCATCCTAACCACTGTCTATAGTATCTGGTGACTCTCCTACATGACTTTTTAAAAAATAGTTTTATTACATTTACTTGTTTTTAGTGTGCTTTTAGTATGGTGTGGTGTGGGGCCTGAGATGTGCAGTTGTACCACAGTGGTGCTGTGTATGCTGGGTACAATTTGTAGATTTTTTTCCCTTTCTTTTATCTATGTGGTTTGTGGGGATTGAACTTTGGTTGTCATGCTTTGTTGCAAATGCCTTTACCCACAGAGGAATCCCTCCTGCCCCTTGCATGCATCTTCAGACCATAGGATTTTTGCAAAGTCCCAAATATATATTTATTTTAATAATTTCACTTGTAAAACATTTTGAGACTGTTACTGTTACATTCTTGTGTTAAAAGCAGTTCTATGTACTTGCAACCAAGACAGTCATATGCAGACTACCTAATCTGTGGTGATAAATTCTTGCTGAATATTACAATTATCTGTGAGCTCTCAAAAGATAGGTTTTTGGACTAATCTGCCATTACTAAATAGATCTTTTGGATTAATACTCACTTTCCACCTATACATTTTCTTATACCTAGAACACTGTCATTTTAAAGAGAAAACCAAACCAAACCAAAAAAGGCCTTGATGGCCAAAAGAAAATTAGCCCAAAGTTGTTTGTTTGTTTGTTTGTTTGTTTCTTTTGGTAGATGTTTGTCTCATTGTTTTGTGTGAGCATTTTAATCTTGTTTCACTAATGTTTTGCTTGAATATTATTTTTCTGATTTAGTGTTTTTGTGAGTTTTGTTTTTGTTTGTATCTGTGGGGGGGTATTTTTGTGTGTATGTGTGTGCTATTATTCTTTCTTTCTTTCCTTCTTTTTTGTTCATTTGTCTTTTATGGCGGCAGGAGTTGGTTGTGGAGGTGTTGAGGATTGGGAGGAGCTGGGGGATTAGAAAAAGGACAAATAATATAAAAAGAAGAAACAGTTTATACAAACATGCAAAGGAACCTGCTTCCAAAGCTGATGAACTGTATTTGATCCTGTGACCATGATTGAAGGAGAAAGTCACCTCTTAAATCTGTACTCTTCTCTCTCTCTCTCTCTCTCTCTCTCTCTCTCTCTCTCTCTCTCTCTCACGCGCGCGCACACACACACACACACACACACACACACTAAAGGAAAAAAGTAAATTGACACTCGAAAGCAGACTGTACCAACCATTTACTTCTGGTGCATAAATGAGTGTGAGCAGGCCAGCTCTCTCTATGCTAAGTATTCTGGCTAATGCTTGGATCATTTTATTGTGGTTCCAGGAAAAGCCCAAAGGCTGGATGCTACTACTTGGCTCTCATTGTGCTCTGTTCTGCTCTTGGAGTACTTGGAGAAAAGAGTGATCAGCCAACATGTTGAGGTGATGCAAGTAGCCAGCAGTTCTGAGGTGCATTCTCCTCGGATTTATCCAAGAAGATGCCACAATGAGAAATGTTGGAACTCATTCAAGGATTAGCCTTGTATTATAATGGCTTAACTCAAACCCAACTAAGGATTAGGCCCACACTGAAGGCTACATTTATGCTGAACTGCCTCTTGCTGATGTATAGGTTGTAGCTTCAAAGACAGTAATTAAACTCTCCTCACAAAACCAGCTTTAAGCACCTCCTAATTCTCCTAATTAAAAAGTGCCTGCTGTGCCAGTTTCAGTGGTAAATCATTTCTGGTCTTATGTCTTGCTCCCCGTTGTACTTGGAGTCTGAAAAAGTCTGCTAATCTGATAGAACCTTCTGTGTCTTTGAACAGTGCTCATTTTCTTGGCATACACACTATTGTTTCACCTGTTTTTTTCTCAAAATTATTTGCATGGGTGACTAGATCTATAATTTATTCTGTACTTCATTGAATTTGAACTTCATCCTCTGCTCTGTGTGAGATGAGGTTTTAAAACAAATCACAGTACAAACATTGTCACTATGATAATATATAACACGTATTAGATGTTTACTATACGTTAGGCATTGCTTCTAAGAAGGTCTATGATGGAGTCACAATTAGAGCTGAAATAGCTAGGTCATGGGGGTTGCAGATGTAAATGTTTTTTTTATGGCTTTCATTGCCATTTTATTAATGGTTTGTATTCTTAACCTCACCTGTGAGCTCTTTAGGATGACCTATTATTCCTTTTCTTCTTTCCCTTGTTCATCATTGCAAGCATAGAACTTCTCTAACAAGCACAGACTTGACGAAATGTTAGTGATAATCAGGCGACTTGTTCTCTCTCTTCTATCTACAGTGTGTTTCTCCAGAGACTGCCATTAAAGGTAAAAAAGACTGTAGGAAAGGGTGGTGGGTGAGACTTCATGTTTGTATGATAAAGACAAGAGAGAAGATGGTTATAGACTGATAGTAAATGTTCATTGATAAAGCATGATAAATTCATTTAAAAGAATGCTTAAAGGACTCAAAATTAACAAAAATCTCTCTACAAGCTCTGTAGAGACCATATCCAGAGGTTAGGCAAGGCCTCTGGTTAGGGAATAGGGCCACCTACTCATCTCCAAATTTTAACCCAGAATTGCTCCTGTCTAAAGGAAATACACAGACAAGGTGTGAACAGAGCCTGAAGGAAAGGCAATCCAAAGACATCCCACCTGGGGATCCACCACATATACAGACACCAAACCCAGACACTATTGTGGATGCCAACAAGCACTTGCTGACAGGAGCCTGATATAGCTGTCTCCTGAGAGGCTCTGACAGTACCTGACAAACACAGAGGTGGGTGCTCTCAGCAAACCATTGGAATGAGTACAAGGTCCCCAATGGAGGAGCTAAAGAAAGGACCTGAGGAGCTGAAGGAGCTTGCAGCCCCATATGGGGAACAACAATATGAACCAACCAATAACTCCAGTGCTCCCAGGGACTAAATCACCAACCAAAGAGTACAATGGAAGGACCCATGGCCCCAACTGCATATGTAGCAGAGGATCTACTGGCATCAATGGGAAGAGAGCCTATTGGTCTTGTGAAGGCTCAATGCCCCAGTATAGGGCAATGCCAGGGCAGTGAGATAAGAGTGTGTGGGGCAGAGAGAGCATCCTCATAGAAGCAGAGGTTTGGGGAATGGGATAGGGATTTTGCAGAGGGGAAACTAGGAAAGGGGATAACATTTGAAATGTAAATAAATAAAATATCCAAAAAAAAAGAAAATGAAAAAAATTAAAAGAAAAAAGATAAGTCATGAATCTTGTTGAGATATTGCTGGTACTCAACTTTCAAGAGAAGTTGAGCTTGCTTATCTGAAAAGATAGCCAACACTCAAGTTTTATATGATCCATAATGGAATTTTAATATTATTATTGCCTGTTATATGTGAGGCTGAATAACAAACTAGCCTCAATTTAGTTGTATTTATGATGAGGTAAGTCCCACCCAGTTTTCCAATCTACTGAACTTTTCTAAGGGTTGGGTAATATAGTATAAACAAAATATGTTAATACATGTAAGGTGCTCTTCAGGAGAGATGAAGAATGGAAAGGAAAAACTGATAAATAATTATTTCAATTATATTAAGTAACATAAAGACTGCCTGGAAGTCTTGGAAAGAACTGAGCCTTGTTGTTTTTCTGGCCTATGTAGTATGAATTTTTGGGTATTCCTCCACTAACAGTTTCATAAAAATGACTCAATTGCAAATACATGCCAGTCTATGTAACCATTTACTTTCAACTATACAATTACGGGACCTATCCTGAGTCCTATTAGTTCAACTTGAATCTGAAGCCACCCTGGAACAGTCCTCCAGAGCAGAGTCAAGAGTTGTGGTGGACTAGGAGCTAATATCTGTGAGTAGAGAGAATAAATTTAACAAGACACTACAGTAGAAAGGAGGGGGACAGAGATTGGGTCAAAGGAGTTTGGAAGGAAGCCAAAAAAGGATAACCTCATCTTCTGCCAACAGTTTTATCTGATGCTGAGAGAGCTTTGAGTTTTAGTTTAGCTGCATGGGTTTTTAATGTTCAGTCTTCAGAATCAATGATCCACATATGGATGAGCTTATAACCTGACCTCACTTTATGAGTTCATATTGATAGTGGTTGCTATGGATGAGATTTTAAAAAGAGAATATATTGAAGTTGCCCACTTAGCATAGAAGGTTACCTCAAACATGTAAAAAACAAAACAAAAAAAAAAAAAAGAAAAAGAAAAAGAAAAAGAAAAAAAAAACAACCAAAAGAGGAAAGTTAGTGAATCACTACAGTTTTAACATATTATTTTCAAATGTAGATATTCATTATGGTTTGAAACTATATTTTTGCGGAAGTCTTTTTTTTTATTTTCTATATTCCATGTTTACATTCCAAATGCTTTCCCGTTTCCTGGTTCCCTCCTCCCCATCAGTCTCATAAGCCCTCTTCCCTCCTCCCATTTTCCTGTCCTGGTATTCCCCTACAATGCTGGATCAACTCTTTTCAGAATTAGTGCCCTCTCTTTCCCTCTTCTTGGGTATTATTTGATATGCTAACTGTGTCTTGAGAATTCAGAGCTTCTGGGCTAATTAATATCCACTTATCAGTGATTGCATTCCATGTGTATTCTTCGTGATTGGGTTAACACACTTAGGATGATATTTTCCAGTTCCAACCATTTGCCTAAAAAATTCATGAATTCATTGTTTTTAATTACTGAGTAGTATTCCATTGTGCAAATATACCACATTTTCTGTATCCATTCCTCCACCGAGGGACATCTGGGTTCTTTCCAGCTTCTGGCTATTATAAATAAGACTGCTATGAACATAGTGGAACATGTGTCCTTATTGCATGCTGGGGAGTCCTCTGGGTATATGCCCAAGAGACGGTATAGCAGGGTCCTCTGGAAGTGTCATGTCCAGTTTTCTGAGGAACCACCAGACTGATTTCCAAAGTGCTTGTACCATATTGCAATCCCACCAGAAGTAGAGGAGTGTTCCTCTTTCTCTACATCCTTGCCAACACTTGCTGTCTCCTGAGTTTTTAATCTTAGGCATTCTGACTGGTGTGAGGTGAAATCTCAGGGTTGTTTTGATTTGCATTTCCCTTATGATTAATGATGTTGAACATTTCTTAAGATGATTCTCAGCCATCTGAATTTCTTCATGTGAAAATTCTTTGTTTAGCTCTGTATCCCACTTTTTAATGGGGTTATTTGGTTCTCTAGGGTCTAACTTCTTGAGTTCTTTGTACATATTAGATATTAGCCCTCTGTCAGATTTAGGGTTGGTGAAGATCCTTTTCCAATCTGTTGGTTGCCGTTTTGTTCTTTTGACAGTGTCCTTTGCCTTACAGAAACTTTTTAATTTTATGAGGTCCCATTTGATCTTAGAGCATAAGCTATTGGTGTTCTATTCAGGAACTTTCCCCCTGTGCCCATGTCCTCAAGAGTCTTCCCCAGTTTTGTTTCTATTAGTTTCAGTGTGTCAGGTTTTATGTGGAGGCCCTTGATCCACTTGGAGTTGAGCTTAGTATGAGAAGATAAGAATGGATCAATTCACATTCTTCTGCATGCTGACCTCTAGTTGAACCAGCACCATTTGTTGAAAAGGCTATCTTTTTTTCCACTGGATGTTTTCAGCTCCTTTGTCAAAGATCAAGTGACCATAGGTGTATGGGTTCATTTCTGGGTCTTCAGTGCTATTCCATTGATCCACTTGCCTGTCATTGTACAAATGCCATGCAGTTTTTATCACTATTACTCTGTAGTAATGTTTGAGGTCTGGGATACTGATTCCCCTAGAAGTTCTTTTACTGTTGAGAATAGTTTTAGATATCCTGTTTGTTTTTTGTTTGTTTGTTTGTTTTTGTTTGTTTGTTTGCTTTTTTGTTATTCCAGATAAATTTTGAGAATTGCTCCTTCTAACTCTATGAAGAACTGAGTTGGGATTTTGATGGGGATTGCATTGAATCTGTAGATTGCTTTTGGCAAGATAGCCATTTTAAGTATATTAATCCTGCCAATCCACGAGCATGAAAGATTTTTCCATTTTCTGAGGTCTTCGATTTCCTTCTTCAGAGATCTGAAGTTCTTGTCGTATATGTCTTTCACTTGTTTGGTTAGAGTCATCCTAAGATACTTTATGCTGTTTGTGGCTATTGTGAAGGGTGTCATTTCCCTAAAGGGATGGTTCAATATACGAAAATCCATCAATGCTATCCACTACATAAACAAACTCAAAGAAAAAAAATCACATTGTCATTTCATTAGATGCCGAAAAAGCATTTGACAAAATTCAGCATCCTTTCATGCTAAAAGTCTTGGAAAGAATAGGAATTCAAGGCCCATATCCAAACATAGTAAAAGTAATATACAGCAAACCAGTAGGCAACATCAAATTAAATGGAGAGAAACTTCAAGTAATCCCACTAAATTCAGGGACTAGACAAGGCTGCCCCCTCTCTCCATCTTTTCAATATAGTTCTCGAAGTCCTAGCTGGAGCAATTAGACAACATAAGGTGGTCAAAAGAATACAAATTAGAAAGGAAGAAGTCAAACTATCACTATTTGCAGATGATATGATAGTATACTTAAGTGACCTAAAAAAACTCTACCAGAGAACTCCTATAGGTGAAAAACAACTTCAGCAATGTGGCTGGTTACAAAATCAACTCAAGCAAATCAGTAGCCTTTCTATACTCAAAGGAAGTCTTTAAATATAACCTAGATACAAAAAAGGGATGTGTTTCTCTTTCACTGGGATCGGAGGAGGAGGGATTCTCTTTCAGCTCTTGGAAGGTTTCCAGAGGGTCTGACAGCTCTCTTTCTGAAGATTTATCCTTAGTGTTTTCCAGGCTTCCTACATCTAGTTTGCAGATAGGTGTAGCCTGCAGGGTGGTAGAAGCTAGGCAAGGTGCTTCCAAATGACTTAATTGGCCACTGATAAGCTAGTTCTTCCAATACCCTAGACTGATGTTCTATCACAGACTTATTTCTCCTTGTTTCCCAGCCCTGCTCCCTTCTCTTTCCCTCTCCAGGTGTCAACCTCTTCTACATATTGTACACATCACACATTTTCACCATTTGACTCTAAGGAGCCCAATCTGTGAGAAAGATCTAAGTTCCAATAATAAACATAACAAAATCCCAAACTTCTGTTCTATTTAAAAACTTAAGTAATTTTGCAGTGCCACCATGTCATCTCGAGCATCAGAAGGAGCAGCAATCAGGGAGTGTTGAGTATTTTAATTGCATGGGTGTTGTTTGCTGAGGAATAGACAATGAGATGGGGCAGGAGCTGGGTTTGAAGGCAACTCCAGTACCAACTGGCAATCAAGCTCTGGTGCTTGTGGCTCACACTGATTATTGGGTTGGTTTTTATAAGTCACAATTTGTCTCACTTGCAGAGTGTGCAAGTTACTTGACATTTCCTTTTGCATCTCCCCTTCCTTTATTGTCCCTAGCTATTTTCTTCACATTTTCTGTCTTTCTGCCTCAATGTCAGAAAAATTCCAGAATTTTTACCCAAAAGTGTTTCTTAGCCTCCTAAGAATGTCTGATACAAAATATGTACAGTAAAGCATAATCATAAAATTGTAGATATAAATGCTATAGACATTATATTTTTCTTCAAAAATGCCTTTGACATGTGGTTTTGCGCTGTATGTTTTATTTTTAGAAGATCCTTTGTTATTATTTATAGAAAATAGATCAGTTATTTTCACTATTGGTGTCATCAAATGAATGAATAATAAATAAATAAATAAATAAATCCTAATGTGGATAGTTATTTCTATACATTTTTCATAATTACAAAAGGCCCTGTTATTATCATTTCTCTACTAATTCTTTCTAAATATGTATGAATGAGATTGTGTTCTTATTTTTCCCATCTACCTTTTTTCTTTATTATTTCTTTTAACATTATTCTATAATTACATCATTTCTTCATTTCATTTCCTCCCTCCAAAACTTTCTAGATATCTCTATTTGCTATCATTCAAATTCGTGGCCTTTTATTTCATTATATACATATGTCGATATGTATGTGTATGTGTATATGTATGTATATGTATTCCTAAATAAGACCTGTTCAGTCTATGTAATGTTACTTGCATAGATGTGTTCAAGGCTGGCTTTTAGTATTGGATAACCAATTGCTGTCCTCTTCCCTGGGAAGACTTTTTCTCTCATTCTCAACATTCCTTAGTCACCAGCGGTTTTTTGAGTAAGGTTGAGGACTCATGGTTTTTCCTCAGCCACCTTGACATGTCTCTTGTTGTCCTTATTCAGCTCATGTTTTAATAGTCGTGTTGGTGAGACTTTATGGGTGTAGTTTCTGACATTCATAGGAAATATGGTCTTATAGAAAACCTTCTGATTCTCTGGATCATAGAAACTTACCTCTCTTCTCATATGTTTCTTAAGCTTAGGTACAGAAATTGTTTTCTAAATATGAATTTTTTAGGTTAAGTTTTTGGAAACAGAATTACTAGATCACTAGCACATTCTTATAGTCTAGTAATTATTTCCAAACTATCTTCAAGTTATATAACAGGGGTGTGTAAGTTCGTGGTTCCTATCACTCAAGGCAATCATTGAGTGGTTCACATTGTCTTGCGCTTACTATGTAGACCAGGCTGACTTTAAGCTTGAGAAAATTCTCTTGCCTCAGTTTCTCAAGAGTTGAGTTTACAAGTGTATATACCAGAACCAGCCTCCACTACATTTGTAAGCAGACATTTACTTCTGCTATTGTAATAGGAACCTATGAGGATTTTCTTTCTTTTTATTTGATATATTCTTTATTTACATTTCAAATGATTTCCCCTTTCCTGGATCCACCCCCCCGAAAGTCCCATAAGCCCTCTTCCCTCCCCCTGTTCCCCCATACACCCCTTCCCACTTCCCTGTTCTGGTATTCCCCTACACTGCTGTACTGAGTCTTTCCAGAACCAGGGGCCACTCCTTCCTTCTTCTTGGACATCATTTGATGTGTGGGTTATGTCTTGGGTATTCCAAGCTTCTAGGCTAATATCTGCTTATCAATAAGTGCATACCATGAGTGTTCTTTTGAGACTGGATTACCTCACTTATGTTCTCCAGCTCCATTCATTTGTCTAATAATTTCATGAATTCATTGTTTCTAGTTGAATAGTACTCCGTTGTGTATATATACCACATTTGTTGTATCAGTTCCTCCATTGAGGGACATCTGGGTTCTTTCCAGATTCTGGCTATTATAATAGGGCTGCTATGAACGTAGTGGAGCATGTATCCTTATTACATGCTAGGGAGTCCTCTGGGTGTATGCCCAGGAGTGGTACAGCAGGGTCCTCTGGAAGTGTCGTGCCCAGTTTTCTGAGGAACCTCCAGACTGATTTCCAAAGTGGTTGTACCATCTTGCAATCCCATCAGCAGTGGAGGAGTGTTCCTCTTTCTCCACATCCTCGCCAATACCTGCTGTCTGCTGGGTTTTTAATCTTAGCCATTCTGACTGGTGTGAGGTGAAATCTCAGGGTTGTTTTGACTTGCATTTCCCTAATGACTAATGATGATGAGCATTGCTAAGATGCTTCTCAGCCATCCAAATTTCTTCATGTGAAAATTCTTTTTTCACTCTGTACTCCATTTTTAATAGGGTTATTTGGTTTTCTGGGGTCTAACTTCTTGAGTTCTTTGTATATGTTAGATATTAGCCCTCTGTCGAATGTAGGGTTGGTGAAGATCTTTTCCCAATTTGTTGGTTGCTATTTTGTTCTTTTGATGATGTCCTTTGCCTTACAGAAACTTTGTAATTTTATGAGGTCCTATTTGTAATTCTTGATCTTAGAGAAGGAAATTGAAGAAGACCTCAGAAAATGGAAAAATCTTCCATGCTCATGGATTGTCAAGATTAATATAGTTTAAATGGCCATCTTGCCAAAATCAATATACAGGTTCAACACAATCCCCATCAAAATCCCAACTCAGTTCTTCATAGAGGTAGAAAGAGCAATTCTCAAATTCCTCTGGAATAACACACACACACACACACACACACACACACACACACACACAAACCCAGGATCGCTACAACTATTCTCAACAGTAAAAGAACTTCTGGGGGAATCAGTATCCTGGACCTCAAGCAATACTACAGAGCAATAGTGTTAAAAACTGCATGGTATTGGTACAGTGACAGGCAGGTGGATCAATGGAATAGGACTGAAGACCCAGAAATGAACCCACACACCTATGGTCACTTGATCTTCGACAAAGGAGCTGAAAGCATTCAGTGGAAAAAAGATAGTCTTTTCAACAAATGGTGCTGGTTTAATCGGAGGTCAGCATGTAGAAGAATGTGAATTGATCCATTCTTATCTCCTTGTACTAAGCTCAACTCCAAGTGGATCAAGAACCTGCACATAAAGCCAGACACACTGAAACTATTAGAAAAGAAACTGGGGGAGGATTTTCAACATTTTTACTTTTTCAGTTTTATTGACCAGATAGATTGTCTATTTTAGCCTTCTTTCTTCCTTTTATTTTTAGTATTTTATATCAATTTACATCCATATATGTATGTGTATGTATATATATATATATATATATATATATATATATATATATATATATATATAGAGAGAGAGAGAGAGAGAGAGAGAGAGGGTTCCCTCTGTATAGCCCTGGCTGTCCTGGAACTCACTCTGTAGACCAGGCTGGCTTGAACACAGAAATCCTCCTGCCCTCCTCGCAAGTGCTGGGATTAAATGCATGCGCCATGACTTTTCATATATCCCTGTGGCCCTTTCATTATTAATACTGTGAACTTTATCTTTGTCTTTGGATTAATGTTGATACAATGTCTTTTAAAAATACTTTAAAAATCCAAATTTATCAAGAGTTTTCAGTACAAATTTTTCATTTGATAAATAATGTTTCTATTCTCAGTTTAAATAGTCTAAAGTTTACATAAATTTAATTTTAAATTAAGTTATTAATTTATACAGGATTCATTTTTCATTGTAATGTGCAATAGGGAATGTAGAATTAGTGTGTGAGTTTGTTGTTGTGTGTGTATGTGTGTGTAGATAAATGTGCATGTGCATGTGGAGCCAGAGATCAGTGTTGGTCTTTATTGTTTCCTCTTACTTTTGAGACAAATTCTCTTACTGAACTGAGAGCTTGTGGCTGGACATCAAGCTCTAAGCTCCTCCTGTTTCTCATCTCCGCAGCACTGGTATTGAGGATTTATACCACCAAGTCTAGGTTTTAGGGACTGAACATAAGTCTTCTTGCTTCCTAGGAGAACATTTTACCCTTACATAATAACTTCTGATGGTAACAAAAAAAAAACAAAGAAAGAAAGAAAGAAAAAGGAAAATATAAGTAAACTTTCTATGTTGACTTGCCCTCACAATGTTTCAACTGAAGTCAAAAATTTACTCTAGTGGATAAGTTTAATAAAGGTCATATCCCAAATTAGTTTTAAACTTGCTTAATAATTGGGACTTATCTTAAATCACATTCAACAACAGTTATATTCTTTGCTTCTAATTAAACAGTGCATCTGTAGATCAAAAAAAAAATTTACTTACCTCTAAAAACTTTAGAATCCTGCATCATTCCTGTGAGGAATTGTGGCCACCTATGGCCAGCACTTTGAATTAATTCCGTTGAAGTATTTTTGGAGAGTTAGCAAAGAATCAGTGTGTCTTTGTGAAACATCCTTTTCTAGTGTAATGGGCATGGTACATGTGTATAATTATTTATGCCATATTTAGTGTCTTTTATAAAGAAAACTTCATAAATGTGTTTTGTCTGCATATGCAGATCTAGCTACAGTTGCTTCCTCTTAGTTGTGAGTACTGCTGTGATTTCTGGAGTAAACCTACTGTTCATCAATATTGAAGGGAAAGGTGTTGGTTGGATTATTTAGTGCTTAAAAAGATGTGTTGTTCTTCTAGAAGACTTGTGTTCAGTTCCAAGCACCTGGATTCAGCAGCTCATTATTGCCTATAAATCCAGGATATCTGATTATCTGATGTTCTCTTAGCCCTTCCATGGGCACCTCTGCCACACTCATATATATATTCACACACACACACACACACATACACACACACATACACACACACACACACACACAAACTCACACTCACATATATAAGCAAAAATAAATATTTAAAAATATTTAGAAAAATTGCAGATCTAGCTACAGTTGCTTCCTCTTAGTTGTGAGTACTGCTGTGAATTCTGGAGTAAACCTACTGTTCATCAATATTGAAGGGAAAGGTGTTGGTTGGATTATTTAGTGCTTAAAAAGATGTGTTGCTCTTCTAGAAGACTTGTGTTCTTCTAGAATAGGTACATACTTTTGTCCTTGGACTGTATTCTAAACAATGAAGTAAGCAAGTTTTTCATAACACATTCTATTTGCAATATAGAAATGGTTTATAAAATACAAAAACTTGTGTAGGTTCCACTTTAGGGAGGGCACCTGAACTTGGTGTCCTACAGATTCCTGGAACCAATTCAGCACAGATAACTGTCTGCCTGTCTGTCTGTCTGTCTGATCTATCTATCTATATATCTAAAGTATATTTAATTATGTAAAAGATATTACTTATTTTTTGCTGCTTCCATGAATGGCCACTATCACACATTTAAACGGTGCATGCATTGAATTTATATTTAGCAATTTTACTCGTGAGTAGTGAGTATGATTAATAATTTGTGATTTGGGATGTTTATTTAGACAAATTATGGCCTTAGGGAAATTAAAGTTTTGTTTGTTCCTTCCCAAATAACACCCCTATTTCTCATTTTTCCTTGTCATGATGTATTGATCAGCACTCATGTACCATGTTAACTAGAAGCAAGGACTGCTAGTGTTGTATCATTTTTCTTTATGTAAACATGAAAGGCTCTGGAAATAGCTCAGTAAAATACTTGTTACACAGCATGGGAACTGGGTTCAAGCCTCACAACACATATAAAAATATCTGCCAGCATTGTAGAAGTTTAGATAGGTATGTAACTGGAACTCTCTAGGAAGCTAGCGTGATCTACTATGGGATTTACAAGCCAGTGAGCAACCCCACCTCAAGAATTTAGGAGAAGTGTATGTATATGTATATACATAATTTAAATGAATGTAAGCTCCTTGGGCTGGCAATGCTCCCTCAAGAGCCATAGACTAATATAAACCTTAGAAATAAGCATGTGAAACCTCAATGTGAGTTAATGATCAGTAGAGCCCAAAGGACTTCCAAAACAACATAGATCATTTTTAGTTGTCTCCTAGAGATCGAAGGTAAGTTGCTATTCCTGAAGACTACATAGACCTTGGGCAGAGGACAGAGAGGATCCAAGCTGCTCTATCCTGAAGCCTTATCCTGAGGACTAGATTTTGTAGAAGTGGAAAGTATTTCCAGGGGAGGGAAGGAACTAATAGTACTAGCCATGCTATGAAATCTGTGAACTACAACAATAGCCAATATAGCAAGATAACCATAGAGGATCAATAGTAGCACTCACAGCTTGGTGCTAACCAGCACCTGTCTAATTTGACTTAAAGCCCACCTAGCAGGTGGATAGAATGCATGGTACTGGAATCCAAAATTTTCCAGCTCTAGTGAGGTCGTGGATCTTAGAGGAGAATTGACTGTTACCATTTTTCTAAAACAGTATTATTTGTAACTATATTCCACATACTTACTCTTATGCCTGCAGGTAAGTGTAGCTCACAATCCTCACCAAAAAAGTGTTTGGTGTTTCTGTGTATGTGACAGAAACCCACAACTGGTAAAATGCAGAACAGAAGTGATACTGGGGTACCCAGTTCCAATGGATATATATACAAGAGAATTTCTGAACCTATAATGAATGTCATGGGAGAGGGATATAAAGAGGATAAGAGACAGAGGCTCAGGAAATCTGTGAGATCATGTTTTCTATAAATGGTAGGGATGCCTTATTCATGGTACCTCAAAACTATGGCTGCCAAACCAGATCTGAACAAAGACCATACCAGTAAACACGCTATAATGGATGGGAAGATATCACAGGGCCCAGCACCAGACAAAAACTATAGGCAACTGAGGGATACTGATAATGAAAGAAATAGTTTTAGTCTACCCCATGGAAGAACCTTGTAACTGGTTAGCCAATCATGTACATACAACACTGAACAAACTTAGCAGATTATCTATTTGTCTACCATATATCTGTCTGTCTATCTATCTATCTATCTATCTATCTATCTATCTATCTATCTATCTATCTCTACAATTAGGGATGAAGACTCCAGGTGTTTGGAAAGGAATGGTGGATACTATATCAAAAGTTTGGGGAAGAAAATGAAATAAAATAAAATGATGTTATTATATTTTATTTTAGGAATGCCGAAAACAAGAAAGGAAGGATGATAGAACCTGAGAAATGGCACTAGATGCTGAAGCTTGACTTAGACTTGTGTCCATGCACATACAAGCATAAACTCTCTCTCTCTCTCTCTTTCTGAAGGAATCTAAAAATACAATTTCATTCAAGAGTGCTTTGCTGGTTGGGTACCTGTTTTACCATCCATTTTGATCAATCATAGATTCAACATTGTGCAAATAGAAATACCAAGGCTTGCAGTATACCATGATTTACTACTCAGAGTATTAAGAAAATGCAACTTTTTTGCAGTCCAGGTTTCCAAATATTAGGACCTTTTTCTCAGCATAGGTGTGAGGATGACCATAGGCACGTAGCACCTTAATAAATGTCGTCTCTACAAATCTTGATGGAGTGGCAGGAGATATAATTCAAATGTAGAATAAATGTTTATTGAGTAAGGCCCTGGTTTTGTTGGACACCAACAGCAACAGCAAAATGCCAATGGAAGGCAGCACCTGAGTGAAGTGAGTTCCGTGAAGAAGACTACATGGAGAAAGCAGTTTCTCCAAAGAAAACCCTCAGTGAATTATGAATGACAATATTAGAAAGATGCAGAATTCCCCCTGTCAGGCAGTGTGTTATGAAAGCCCCAGGCCTTTTGCTTGACATACACTGCTATTGAGACTAGGTCTCTTCTCTCAGAGAATTACCATGTCTGACCTCTTCCTTCTCATTTTTCTGGCATCAAATTCAACATGACAATAAATATAATTTGCAATATAAAATGACATTTTAGAATGCCATTGTTTTATATATTTTAGGATTGTAGTGGTATAACCACAGAACCTCCGTTTTTTAAAAAAGAAAAACCCTAGCATTTCTTGACTTTCATGTACATTCCTTTCTTCAAACTAGAAGATAGTAAATATTTAACTTTTATGCTGCATCTCCTCCTCATTTTACAAAGTGCAACAAGAATGTAATAAAACATTCAGGTTGTACATTGTACCTTATTTAAATTTATATCTAATAAGAATGAAGGATACAGTTTAATGTAAGCATTAGATTTGAAATTAAAATCTTTATGATAAAAATCCTTTTTTTTGTTTATGCCATTGACTATATTATATATTTATCAGTTCTAGAGAATTATATAGTAGATCTTGAACCCATTGGAAATGTGGTTTCTCATGCTTTCAAGGACTAAACTTTCTAACATTGAAAAGGAGAATAATACGAAAAGATACAGATTTAAGAGATCTGGTTCACAAAAGCATAATCTGTATCTCATAAAGTATGCCACTATGGAAGTATTTGTTAATGGCAGATTTATTCATTAGGAAGCCATTGCTTTCTGTTGTCTATCCCTTAGTTACCCTGGAAGTTTCCAATGGACAATTTCAATATAATGCTCATACAGATGACTGTTTAAACTAAGTTGACCACAAAGAAAAATCAAAATTATGACCTGATGATAGGGACTTGCATAGATGAGGAAGGAACGTTAATAGATATAGGGAGAAGGTAAGAGAAGTTAGAAAGAGTGTAATTTGAATATATTATATATGTATGAAGTTGCTAAAAATATCCAATATAGTAAAAGTACAATGTCCCCTGTTTTATATGCTCACTATTATGAATCTAGATCACACTGGTAAAAGCAGTGTTGATAGTAACAGTATTATTGTCACAATCAACTCACCAGCAGCTGATGGTTACATGCTCCTAGAGATGTTGGCTGTTTACTTTTTTTCCACTTACAGTGCATCTTGTAAAATAAAAATCATACACATAAGTCCATCATTTCTACCTTATCAATTCAATCAGCTAGTATACATTCATATACATGTACATATACAGGCGCATGTACAGGCACAAGCACAGGCACAGGCATAGGCACAGGCACAGGCACATGCACACATGTAGTTTTTCAGAGTCTTTTATATGTTAGTTTACAGCATTTTTACTACATCCTGAGAACTGTGTTTACAATACAGTACAAGGCAGAATTGTAGATGTTGCTATGTTTTCTCCCTGAGCTTCACTTGAGTGAATGAGCAGACCTGGGGATTATTTTCTTCTCCCAGTGGTTTTTATAGCCTTATTGGTTCAGGACTATTATTCTTAGGAAGAATCAGATACCAATGTTGAAAGCTTATTTTTAGTCACTTTCAGTCTTAATGTGTTCAACTCCTTTACTGCTTTAAACTTCTATTAGAGAGGACTGGCTTGCTTGCTCCCTCACCAAAATCTTAATTCTCAGGATTTGATCTATGTTTTGAGCACAGCAAGAATTTTTATTTTGTTTTATTTAAAAAATAACTAAGGTTAAAACAGTGCTCTGGGGGAATTTGTACAAAACCCCATTCGCAAATAGAAACTGTTGACTTTTTTTGTTGTTGTTTTTTTGTTTATTTTAGTCTGAGGAGACATTTCTTTAAAGTGGGATACATCATACTAAGTGAGGTAACCCTGACTCAAAAGGTGAATCATGGTATGCACTCACTAATAAGTGAATATTAACCTAGAAAACTGGAATACCAAAAACATAATCCACACATCAAATGAGGTACAAGAAGAAAGGAAGAGTGGCCCCTTGTTCTGGAAAGACTCAGTGAAGCAGTATTCGGCAAAACCAGAACGGGGAAGTGGGAAGGGGTGGGTGGGAGGACAGGGGGAGAGACGGGGGCTTGCGGGACTTTCGGGGAGTGGGGAACTAGAAAAGTGGAAATCATTTAAAATGTAAATAAAAAATATATCGAATAAAAAAAAAAGAAAAAAAAAGATTTAAAAAAAGTGGGATACTTTGAGTCTGCTTATAAATCACATTGATTATCTAAATCTATTAGATTTTATGTTCTGGCTCCAAATTCATAACAGTCTTCAGGTAAATCTCTAAGTTGTACTTAACCAGCAAATATCCAAGAGAATTATTTAATTAGCAGCTTTTTACACTAAAATAAATGCTTTATTTCCTCAAATTTATAATTGACTCTTCTCTTAGTTTTCAGTTAGGACACTTATCGTTGCTCTGATAAATTAAATTATGCTGAACATTCAACATCTTTAGGCATCAGAAATATTATCTTGTTACAAAAATAGATTTTTTTCCATCAGGAAAGGGTTTCTCTTTGCACCTCTGGCTGACTTGCAACTCACTCTGAAGGACAAGTTGGCCTGGAACTTAGAGATCCACCTCCCTTTGCATCTTGAGTGCTGGTATTAATAGTCTGTGTCACTACCACCCAGCTCAAAAGTAGAATTTTTATTGCTGCCAATCACACATAATAGAAAAGTGAATCTTGTTCCTTTAGACCTGAATAGCTCTACCTAATCCAGTTTTTGATTTCCAGTCATGCAGAGAAATGTCATAAAATGGTGTTTTTGTTTTTCTACAGATATGCAGAAGAGGTGGAATAAGTAATTCATCCACTGACTTATAGCTGAGTTATGTTAACTGAGTACTAATGATCTATAACATGCAAACTCAAGCCTTTAATGATTTCTGTCAATGATTACATTAGGGCTGGGCATGGTGGCCCATGCCTTTAATCCTAGCATTTGAGAAGTAGAAACAAGAAGCAAATTTGTGTGAGTTTGGACAGGACAGCCAGGGTTTCTGCAGAGTGAAATCCTATCTTGAAAAACAAAACAAGAGATAAAGAAACACACACACATACACACACACACACACACACACACACACACACACGCACACGCACTCACATGTGCTCAGGCACACGCACACGCACACACACACATACACACACAAGAACACATGCACATGTATGGGGGGGCATTCAAACCAGCATGGCAAGGGAAGGGAAGGGTTAATCAGTGTATACAGTGTCAACTCAAACACATTTCAAGTAGAAGATATTACAATCCTCTGTGGTACAAAACATCCTATTTATCCTCACATGATAATATCAACATTTATGTGGATGATATGGTGCTTTGTGTCAAAGAATTCTGTGTTGTGAAAACTTCAACGGATCTCTGGAAAAACAATGAGAACACATGTGGTGAAGAACAGAAGTATTCTGTTCTTCATGGCTTTCTAAAGAGGCTTTAAGTGGCGCCTGCTAAACACTAGGATAAATCCTCTAGGAAAGGAATCTGCATGCAGAAAGACATTTCATTGTAAACTTAATCTCTAAAACCAACTAAGTCAGTACACCTTCACTATTTCACATCAGCAAAGTGACAGCACATAAATTTTGTGCCACATTGTGCATTTGCTCTTATCAGAACTTTCTACTTTCATATAGATAGCTTAAGGTGTTTGAGCTCTCCTGATTCTCTCTCTCTCTCTCTCTCTCTCTCTCTCTCTCTCTCTCTCTCTCTCTCTCTCTCTCTCTCTCTCTCTCGTCTATTGTCTATCTGTAATATCTATCTGTAATATATTATCTATCTAAAGCTTCTGCAATCAAGTATTTCTTCACATTATAGTTCTTAATTATTACATTGGTACTCTTTAGCTTTTGTTTGTGGGTAGATAAAATTATAGAGCTTTGAGCAAAATACTATTGGCTGAGTTCATTGCTTTTTTGCATAAAACTTTTTCTGTGTAAAATTCAGGCTTTTCCTCACACTTGATTATTTCAAGGACTGGGTCTGAAAAAAGCAATAAAATTGGTGCATGTGCTTTGTATTTGTGATGTACCAAGTCTGGTTTCATCTTTGAATTATAAAAATAGAGTTGATTCTTGTAAACCATGAATTTTGCCTATGAAGACTTCTGCATTTCCATGACTATAGGTGGTAACCACCAAATTCCTTAAACAAAAAGCAAATGCAGTAGTCATTTTAAAATTGTTGTGTTTGGAATTTGTGAAACTTGCAGAAAGATGTCAATAAAAGTAGTAAAGAAGAAAGGTAACCATTTCTCATCACATTTTACCGTGTAAAAGTGGCCTGGGCATGATGGATTTTCTGGCAATCAGTGCTTACAAGGCTTTCCCTCTGCATTCTCTCCTGATTTACCCTTCTTTTTCCTATGTCTCTGAGAGCTTCGTTTTCATTAAAAAGTTAGAGATGGGGAGTGAAGCATGGAAAAGATATATATACTTATAGATAAATTCTCAAAAAATTAAAATAAAAACATTTTAAAGTAATCAGGATGAAGAAGATACTGACAACTATTTTATACTCAAGAAGCTTATTCTAAACTGATTTGAGTGTTTAAGCCTTAAAATTGAATTTGTATGCTTCATAATGCTTCATTGCTTATAAGGAACCTTAGAGTATATGAAATTAGTTTTACACCATCATAATGATGTAGAGAAGAGATATGAAACGGCCTCATTCCAGGTGGAAATAAATGTCCTGTCAGATAGATAAGGGACTCTGCTAAACTCGCTCAAAAATTATTTTTCAGCTAGGAGAATCATAGAAAGAAAGCATCATAGGTAAGATAGTATTTGATTGAATCTTTTAAAAATATTTTATTGGCATATGTGTGTGTGTTTGTGTGTGTATGTGCATGCATGTGTATGTGTGTTTTGTTTACTATGTACATATCACAGCACATATGTGGAGGTTAGAGCAAGATTTGAAGAGTCAGTTGTGTCCTTCTCCCACAGATCAGATTCAAGTCATCAGGCTTGGCAACAAGGTACCTTAACCAGGTGAATTATCTCTACAGCCTTGGATGGAACCTTTAAAGCTGAGTTGACTTTGTTCAGTTGAAATTGAGAAAGTGACCCTAAGACATTACAATTATAGTCTCAGAACACTGTGAGAAAGTTATGGAAGTGGGAAGATTGGAAGAGGTTAGAAAAGTAGTATTCTCTTAGTGTAACTGGAGAACTGCAAATAATCCGTGTTTATCTTGAGTGCTATATGCTACACTGTAGTAAAAGGCCATTAAATGTAAAGTCATATATGAGTTTGAAATAAAGTCAATGTTGATAGCTTTTATTTTCCCAAGACATCAAAATGTATACAGAAAGATCTTGAATACCATTTTAGTTAAAATGTTCTAAAATTCTAATGTATTACAATAATTAAAGAAGGAGTAGTGAAATAAGAATAATACAGAACTATTATAATTGAAAAATTAGGAAGGTAGAAAAACTATGATAAGGCCCCAATTAAATCCACAGGAGAAGTTGAAAGAATTATGAGGAATAATTGTGTCTTACTGGTTTTTACAAGATAACAAATGGTGTAATGGTAATAGGAGCAGAGGAACAGCAGGGATGGATGACGACTAATGAAATATATTTTTGCTTTAGCTTGATACTATGTATTCATCATGTTCTTAATATTTTAGTATTGTTTTAGACTAATCTACTTTAGGCTCCCAATATTCATTTTATTACACAAGTTCCAACTCAGATAAACTTTTTTTTTGATTAGGCTTATGCATTGCACTGCTTGTTAGGATAGATGCATCGTTGTGTTGCTTTTAGTGATAGTTATAGGCCAGGCTACATGAATAACATTGGCTAATTAGCAAACATAAATTAAATATAAAAGAACTAAGAGAAATTCTGCCTTTAATACAGAAACTAGAAATTGAAATTCATAACAATTTAGCATTAAATACGATATTAAAATAATATCCAGTTGGGACTCAATAATATTAAAATAATAACCCTAAGTAAGGGCTTTATTGAAAAGTACAGGACTAATTGATTTATTGATATAAACCCACGGTATTAATGTTTAAATTCCTTTCCCTTCATAATAGAAACTCTATTCTCCAATCATTATAAAAATAATCAAGGAGAGAAGAAAGTCTACTTTCCGTTTCATTAATAAAAACTCTATTCTCCAATCATTACAAAAATAATCAAGAAGAGAAGAAAGCCATCCTTACATGTGACTTTTTGCTTTCTACAAGCATTTTCTTGTGAAGTAAGTGGAAATAGAATCTACAACGTCATTTCTTCAGTAACCTTTGTCAAGGCCATTGCTATTAATACATATTGAGTGGGGGTTTAGTTTTTAAGCAAGGCCCATCTGGCATTAACTTCTTTTGGTTACAAGAGAAGTACTGACAACATTTTTTTTGTTGTTGTTGAATTTTATTTTAGAGGTTTGTGCAAGAGAAAAGCCTGAAAGCTGTGCTTTTCAAGGTATTTGCACAGGGCCTATTTTCTCTGTCTTATGTGGTCATTCTTATCATCAGATGCTGTGGCACAACAATGATTCATTTGTCATTACCTAGAGTTAGGTACAGACCATAAAGATAATGAAGTAACATGATACTTGAGTAAGCATATTGAACCAAATTATTCTCTATAAAATAGTTATGAACTTGCAGGAAATATTAAAAAACGACCTGCCAACTCTCTGTGAGGTCGGATCACACTCTCAGCGTTCTTGCAGCACTCTTGCAGTTGCCAACACTGTAGTATCTGGTTCACTTATTCTGCAAGCCTCTAGTTCCCTCTCTGTCACAATCCCCTGTAACCAGCAGTCCCACACTCCAATAACCAATAGAACCACCAACCTCAAGTTGGTGTAACACAATACCCAGAACCAGGTAGAATCAAAACTCTTAAAGCTTAATTAACCAATCATATTTATGTATCAATAACATCAGAATTTACAACATGCAGATACAATAATTTCAGAGCCAATTGATAATGATAAAAGATTTATCCCAATATTTCTAAGCTTGTTAAATCATAACTACTTGTGGCTGGAAAACGCCATGTGGGTACACAATGGCAGCAATCTTCCTTCCTCTGCGTACCCTAAGATGCTCTCTGCAACTTTTAGCTCCGCCTTCCTTTTCCCTGTTTATTCACAGGCCTCTTACTGCCTTAATGTGATTGAACAGAGAAAATCCTGCAACATGAACTTGTTCCAATCTTGGAAAAGATGAGTTGAAAGCATAAGCAGGGGAACAGGCTACGACACTGAGTAGAATAATCATGGATGCCCAGGTTTTACCCAATAAATGTGCAATGATTTTACTGGGTCTATGCTGAGAGTTGGTGTTCATTTCAGTATAAGTTTCTTAATGAGACACCCAGTAAAGGATGCAACATTTGCTTTTCATAAATCATAAAGTCAAGTCCTTTCGTAATCCTAGTGCCATTTTCTAGTTGCATGCAAGCTTTCTTAATATTTCTCAAGTTGGGGCTAGAGAAATGGCTCAGCAGTTAAGGTCACTGACTACTCTTCCAGAGGTCTTGAGTTCAATTACCAGCAGCCACAAGGTGGCTAACAACTATCTGTAATGGAATCTGATGCCCTCTTCTGGTGTGTCTGAAGAGAGTGGCTGTGTACTCACACATAAAATAAAATCATTTGGCAGACTGTGACAGGGAGAGGGCAGCAAGTGGGATGTAAAGTGCGTATGTAAAAAAAAAATAAATTTAAAAAGTGTCTCAAGTCCATTATACCATCAACCTCCATGCTAAATACTATGTCAGATAAATAACTTAATTAACAATAAGCTGGCATTTTTCTTGTCCTACAGCCAGAGATTAACTTATACTCCTAATCCTCCTGCCCCTAAGTGTTCCTGCCATGCAATGCCATATCTGTTATAACTTATGTCTTAGAAGGTAAATTATGTATAAGTAAAACTTAGACATTTCCAGATCATCCAGTTTTTCATAATAATTAGCTGCTCTTCAGTAATGAAGAACAATTAATTAACATTTCCTAGATGGATTATTGGTAGGAATGTTTAGTTGGACCTTAGCATATTAAGGATTCCTTAAAGAGAAGTAAAACAATAGTTTCCAATACAATGCATTAGCTCATCTATCAGAAAAAGCACAAAGATCTATAATATCGATCATATAATAATTATTTAACACAAGTAGTATGTTCATATTATTTTATAATATAAATAATGACTATATCAGGACGGTCATGCACATGTGACAGTGATATATATAGCGGTCGGCGGATCTTGTGGAAGTGACTTTTCTCCCTTTATCATGGGTGTTCTGGGGTTTGAGCTGAAGTTATCTGGCTTGGCAATAAGTGTTATTACTCAATAAGCCGTCTTACTGACCACTTGTAATACATACTGAACATTGTCAAAAGCTCAAAAGTAGCTGAATATTGCAAAAATATATTTCAACATTTTATTAATCATTAGCTTATTTGTATAGAATCCATTGGAGCAGATATTTTAAAATATGCTTTTAAAAAAATCAGGGTACAAAATTTTCTCGTCTTAGTCCTGACATTTAAGGCATCTGGAAGCAATCTTTCTCATCTTTCTCCAGAAAAAATATATGTGGACAAATTTAAAACTGGTAAAATTTTCAACTCATTAGATAACTGTGTATTCAGGTCACACCACCTAAGAAACAAATAAAGGCAAAGCTGCACCTGACATCTGCTTATCAGGGCCACAAGCTGGTGAGAATGTATAACTAAAAATTCTGATGAGTTGCAAAGGAAAAAATATATTGGGCTGTAGAATCATTAAGAACACACTTCCAGAAATTCTTCCTTGAGGAGCTCCTACTGGAAACACTTGAACATTCTCTCTACCATGTTTTGACAGGAAATGGGAGTCAGCAAGGACTATAAAATAAACCAATGCTGTTTCCACAGCAAAGAATTACTCGCCATCGAAAAACTTGGCCAGAGCATAATCATACCTTGTTCATGGACATTGCTTCCCTTTCAGTCTCCTTCAGCTTCCTTGACTCATCATATCATGGTAAAAGAATGTTAAACCATTAAGAATGACTTATGGGACCTACATTGAAGGTTCCAACCTATAAAAAGGTTGTTGGTTCCACTATAGAATAAAGAACATGTTTTTCTCCAGGCTCTGCTACCATGCAGGGTTTAGGGAAACAGCAGCTTACAGTGGCGAACTTGCCTAATGTGGCAGCTCTGAGAACAGGGCACCAAGTCAAAAGAAAAAGAGACATGGTTTTTAAAGTCCTTGGAAAAATATCTATAAGCATAAGTACAATACTATACTTCTTATCAGTAACTGTGGGCACAAGAGGAGTGTAGATAAACTGGTTTTTAGAAGGAAATGTATAACATTCATACTTTATTTTAAAATGTAGATTTTAAAACATAAAGCTAATTGACAGAAATGAAATGTACAAGTAAAATTCATTTTATATAACTAGAGAATGGTAGAACCAAAAGGACAAATGAAAATAAGGGAAGAACCCCAGGGGGTAGGAGGGTGATGATTTCAGATTATTTTTATTCTATAATTTAGATAGCTTGCATTCTTTTCCTTAAAATTTTGATTGGTAAAGGAGGTAAAATAATATTTAAGTCACCAGCTTTTTCAGACAAGACAGACTAATTTTAAAAACACTTATTATAAATTACATGCAGTCTATAGTATATAGTATAAAATAAGTTTTAGCTACTATTACTATAATGCTATAAATAAAAAGGAAAATGACCGTAAGTCAGTTAGAATTAGAGTCAACTCCTCATTGTCTAACATCCTATGCTTTGCAGTATTTTGGATATTATGTCAAATGTCTTAAACTGTGGTTCACTTTCTTGAAATTCTAGGCATAAGTAAGACAATTAGCTCTTACAGTTACTTTGAGGTGAAGATAAAAGATCATACATGGGTCATTTGTTGCAAATAAATAACTTTCCCAATGCTTAATGTGTGAAAACAGCCTTGTTGTCTGGTAGAAAAAGCAATATGTATGTTTTCATCCCATCATTAAGTATTCTTAAGTATATTAGCTAATTTGAAGAATTGTTTTAAGCAGATTGAAGCGGAATTATATTCTCAGTTTTTGCATATTTCCTTAGAAATAAATGGAACATAATATAATTCCCTATCTGTACTTCAACGGTGAACTTCCTGCTGCAAAATCAGTCAGATAGAACTTAAGATGAGAAAGAAGAAAATAGAAATGCCATGATCTCAATCTTGGCCCCAGCCTATGGATGCAGCAGCCTCAGGCACTGATGTGTGTCAGCAGTACTCAGCAAGAACTTCAGTTCATAGCTACCCCAGGAGTCTGAATCTCTTACACATCTGACCCATGTGTCAAGAAGTAAAGGTTACAAGTCATATTCCTCCTGGCATAGAAAGTCCTTGCAGAGCAAAAAATGGCCCAAGGAAGAAATATATTTTCCTAGCATGCAAAGCAATCTCTGCCATTGTAAATATTTGAGGTCTTTTTTGAAGACTGTTGGAAATGTACTGAAAGAAACATGAACATTTAAAAAAAATTGCTTCCATAGCTTTAAACTAGAATTTCTATTCATTTGAGAGAAGGGGGCACCTTCTTCTTTGGTTCATTTGATATCAAATTGAATCCATATTCTCATGCTGTGAGACTGGGGATTGTGCCATCTATTAAATTAACTGGAAAAATTGGCAACTCTCTAGGTTAGTGCATCAGAATCAAGAAAATTTCTTGTCCCTACAGAATAACTTGACTGCAGCTTTCAAAGCATCCTTTCCAAAAAATGTGAAGAAAACTTTCAATTGCAGTATAGTGAACAAGTATTCTGTTTCACAAGAACACAATCATTAAAAATAATGTTAAGATGAAGTTGGCAGAATGTCTTAGCTGGTAAAGATGCTTGCTAATATGTTTGATCCTTGGGATGTATGCTGTGAATGGGAAGAAATAATTCTTGCAGCTTGTCTTCTGATATACACATGTCTGCTGTGGTGAGCACAGACACAAAATAAATAAAAAAGCTATACAAATTTAAAATAATGTTACATGTCCACATTCATGCTCAGTATTAGACCAAAGGAAAGACATAGGAGTTGGTATAAATGTGAGTTTGACAGAAGTCTGGCATGGCTGTCCTCTGAGAGGCTCTACCAGCACCTTACTGAGACAGATGCAGATACTTATGGCAACCATTTGACTGATCCCGGGAACGCCTATTGGAAGAGTTAGGGGAAGGACTGAAGGATCTGAAGGGGACTGCAGCCCCATAGGAAGAACAATATTATCTACTAACCGGTCCCTTCATAGCTTCCAGGGATTAAACCACCAACCAAAGAGCAAACACAGGCTGGTTTGTGGCCCCCAATACATATGTAGCAGAAGACAGCCATGTGTGGCCACAGTGGGAGGGGATGCTCTTGGTCATGTGGAGGCTTGATGCCCCAGAGAAGGGGGATGCTAAAGGGGTGAGGTATGATGGGTGATTGTGTGGGTGGAGGATCACCCTCTTAGAGGTGAAAGGGAGGGAGGATGGGGTGGGGGCGTGTGGAGGGAGGACCAAGAAGGGGGACAACATTTGAAATGTAAATAGATAAAATAATTAATTAAAGAGGGAGAACAAAATTTATACAATTTGGTGAGTTGGAATGTATGTACACATGTAAGTTATCATTACCATAATCAAAATAACAAAGCTCCATTATCTCAATAAAAGAAAGCATAACAGAGGTGTCGATATTACTAAAGCACGTTATATACTTGGAAAGAAGTGTCGTAGTGAAGTTTCTTACTCTGAACAATTAATGTGCAATAATAAAATGAAAGGTTTCCTTTAAAATGTGGTTTGGAAATTATTAGTTAGTGCACATAAGTATCAGGCCCTTGGCTGAGGTATAGAGAGATGGGGTGTACATTTTGCAGTGTGAAGTGGGATAGTTATGTAATATAATATAATAATACTAAATAAAATGTATCAGTAGAACATATGCAAACTAAACTTTCTTTTTCTCAAAAAGGGAATGGTTTGCTGGATGAGAAAAAACCAAGAATACTGTTTCTTATTAGCTCATTTTATAACTGGGAAATACATACTTAGAGATTAATAAGCTCAGTCTTTCCTGGTATGAAACATTTGAAAGTGAGCAAAACAGATTAAGATTTCTGCCCTCGAAAACTTTAAAATCTAGTGGGGAAGACAGAATATAAATAAAACATGAAGTCATATACAAGAAAAAGTTGTAGTTACTGCTACGGGAAGAGAAGTGTAATGAAAAGCAAGGGAATCAGAAACACAGAGGGCTTGCGAGCAGTGAGTAGTTAAATTGTGATTTAAGTAAAGAGATCAGAAAAGGTCCCAGAGGGAAAGATAAATATGAACTAAGATTTGAAGATGGTGAGAAACAGACCAATGCAGTCCCCTGGAGTGTCATTACTGGGGTTCAGAGAAAAGTCAACTCAAATATCTGCCAGTATGAGCATATGTAATGTGGTTGAGGAAAGCTAAGAAGGTATGAGACAAAGTGGAAAGTTAGTAACGATGAGTGCAGGGCTTTAAAATTATAGTTAGTGTTTGAGGTCATTGCATCAGTATTTTTCCCCTCATTGTGAGGCCATGACTCATAGAGAAGTTTTAAGTAAAGAAAAAGCCTTACCTGACTTCTGCTCTAATAGGATCCCCTGGGCTACTTAGGAGAATGCACTCTAGGGATAGGAGGAAAAAAGGGGTGTTAGGCTAGGAGTTCCTGACATCGATCCAGGCAAGAGATAATGATGGCTCAGGCAATGAAAGAGTAGGAGGCAGATTGTAAAGCTATTTTAAAACCACTGCCAAGAGACCTGATTCACCCAACGAAAATAAATTGACATGTTAAGATGATGCAAAGAATTTTACGTCAGGGTCACCCAGAAAGGTTTTATATGGAAGGGGAAGTGACCAAATACTTAACTCTTTGACATTCCAAATCAATAGGCTGAGGAGAGGATGAAAATAAGAACACAAGACTGAGAATGAGAAAACAGTGAATGAAGAAAAATTGAGAAGACTAATAAGGTATTGTAGAAGTCAGTATACAGTGTACAGGAAGAAAGAGGAAGTTATGATGTCATGTAATGCCCATCAATGTGAGGGCCACTTGAGGACTTGGATTTGTGCAATTGGATGCTATGATAGATAGGGCACAGATTCTAAGGAATAGGATTGTGAGGAAAGGAGAAAAGGATTGGAAGAACAATATTGAGATTTCTTTCAGTTTCCCTTTCTAAAATAATTGCTGATAAACATTGTAGAGAGCTGATAGGTCGAGAAAAACTTAAGACAAAAGCAATGTTATGTTTTTGAGATTGTGGCTACTACCTAGTAGGGAATATGTGTTGATGAAGAATGGCTGGAGACCTGGAAATCCATGAGTGAGCTGAGTGAAGCTTGAAGAGAAATAGCAGTGCTGTTTTTTGTTTGTTTGGTTGTTTTTTTGGTATTTATTTTCATTTATTTATGTCAACATTTCAATATAAATTAGAATAAATCTAAATAAATTTCCTTTTCTACTAACCTCAAAATCTTTCAAATACCCTTTCTCTAATCTTTCCCACACTCTTTCCAATCTTAATTTGCCATTTTTGATAATAACATGAATGGGCCAGAGATATGGTTTAGTGGCTTAAAGGTCCTTGCTAAATCTGATGACCAGAGTTCAGTGTCTAGAACACAGTGGCGGAAGAAGAGAACCAACTCTTTCAAGTTGTTTTCTGACCACCACACATGCACTGGAAAACATGCGTACCCATCCACATATACACTATCAGCCAGTTCATCCACCAGCCACCTATTCAATAAAGATATGTAAGAAAAATTTCTTTAAATAGCATGTAGGCTCATTGGTTGTGATAGGAGGAGAGATGGATAAGGGCAACCAACAGAAAGGATATGGTGAGGATGTGGCAGTGGCAGTATGGGTAAGTGTTCTAGTTGTTTCTTTTTACAAATAGAAAGCAAGGTCATCAGTTGAGAATGAGGTTAGAGTTACTGATGGTTTTAAGAGAGACTCGTATGTAATAGGGAAGAAAAACAGGGGAGATTGGCAGTAGAATGTGCTGTCTTTGAATTCAGGAGAAACTTGTCTATATGAGAGAGTATGTTCTTCAGATTTATCCAAGTATTCTTTGTGGCATTATCTTGTGAGGTTGCATGAACTGACTAGCAGAGATCATATTTCTCCTTTCTTATTAAGATTAAGCGCTAAGAGCATCATTAACCCTTTAAATCATCTTCAACTCTTTACTTTGCCCCTCCAGTTTATAATGAATTTTTGGCAAAGTTAAGGTGAATGAACCATTACCCTGACTTGTTTCCTAATGTCATACAACAATTCAGAGACATTTTAATGGATTACCATGGATTCCTGGCATATTAGTTTCAATGAATCTCTGCAGTTATTTGTTAAGATGAATAATAGTATTAATGAAACAGAATGAATACAGAAACAGAAATGAATATGGATCATTTTGTACTTCAAGGACATTCAGTATGAGTTGTTTTGGATTT
Source organism: Apodemus sylvaticus (assembly GCF_947179515.1). Taxonomy (NCBI): domain Eukaryota; kingdom Metazoa; phylum Chordata; class Mammalia; order Rodentia; family Muridae; genus Apodemus; species Apodemus sylvaticus. The sequence continues at coordinate 82,894,389 of NC_067476.1, read as the reverse complement.
TTCTGGTTTGCATGCTCCATTGGACAGTATAAAGTAGTCCTTCCTCAAACAGAACACTGTTTACCCATTATTCATTATGGAATTAAAGCCAATATACATGGAAAGTAAAAGAGTTATTTCCATTTTCATGATTCAGGTTGTTTCTGTTCAGTATCCTAAGAATATAAGTAGATTAAATTGACTGCTCATCTTTTTCTTTACCAGCAACAATATCAAGTAGCCAGCACTGTAGCAATTGAGTCACACTATTTTGATTATCTTTTGGCCCTGGCGTCTAATATGGTACCTATGTACAGAATGCTTTGGAGGTGGTCCTATTCCCTGCCGTACATAGATCTAATAATTTCACTGAATTTATAAATACTTACTTGAGGCTAGTAGTTTTTATAACCTCCTCTTTGCAGGAAGGTTGAGAGAGAAGATGGAAGATTAACTGCTTTCGTGTCCTACAGAGGAAGGTATGTGAAGGCTTAGAAAGACCCAAAGAATTTATCTTATAACACCTGCTTACCTATCAAGATAGTATGTGACTCTAGATGCTCATTATGCATTGGAGGTGTTTGCCTCATCAAGCTACAACATCTGGTGCATGCAACAGCTCTTCTTTAACAACTGGAAGTGCTATATGTGACATACACTTCAATCAGTAGCATAAAAGTATATATAAGTTATATGAAAAGTAGGTCAAATGCCGTGGTCCCTTTTCTTCCAATTTATCTTTGCAGCTTTTAGTTTCGATGTCAAAAGAAATTTTCTCTCACCAATTGAATGAAGAAAAAATTTAGTCCTGGTTTATTCGTGGTTCTACATATAGAGTGTATAAAAAGAGGTACAATAGGCCTATAATCACTTTGTGTGGCATCCTTAAAGCGCAGAGGTGAAGAAATCTCAGAAGGCTGAAATTCAAGCATTTCACAATTTGATGAATTCTCTAGAAAAATTAAATAATTAGATGTAAATCCATGTTCTTATTCATTAACTGTGGTCAATGACTTCCTGCGATGGTCAGAGACATTCAGGAAACATGTCTGGAAAATTAGTGATTAAAAAAAATTAAGCAAAGAAATGAAGCTATTTAAATATGTGTGTTTATGTGAATGCCTAGTACTGAGTGACCTCAGTAGATTGTGACATCATAAGTTAAAAGGATCCCATAAGCTGTTCTTTAGATATCAAATTATTTTTTCAGCCCCCTTTTTCCTAGTCTAATAAATTCACTCACAAAGTCGCTTTGGTGTCATGAATGGAAGTTTCATATGGCTATTGGTTTCTGTGTTTGTGGGCCAAATTTATTTGTTTTTGGCATTGACATTTTTGTAAATACCTCTAATTTAGAAAGCATGTAATAGTTCAGTGCTTATTCCCTTATACATAACAGAGAAACCACATGCCTGTGTTTTCCTTAAACTCCATAACACTGTACTTGCATAATTAGAGTCCTTTTGGAGTGACCAGGAAAACTAAAGTTGGAAAACATGAAAGAATTATGAAAAATGTAATTCGTGTGTTTCTTTATATTAGGAACCTCTACTTGATAGGTTCAAAGAAAGAAACCAAATTATTCTTTCATGCAGGTGGCTCGGCATCAGTGAAAATTGACATAGATTTTGTAGAGTATAGGGAAGAGATGACTGGTCCGGTGAATACACACAGTCATCTTTGGGGTTTAGGTCTCATTCTGCAAGAAGAACCTATGATCTTAGAACTGACTAGCTACAAGCAGAATTTAGGCCATATTCTCTGCAGGACAGGATGAGGGTGAAACTACTTTCAAGAATGGAGACTAAGTACTGTGCTATTATATGTGCTTAGTTGTGAAAGAGTGATTGCTGTTATAATGCTAAATACACGAAATGGAATTGAAGGTTCTACTTAAACAAGGTTGCTAAAGGAAAACTCACAAAACTTTGAAATGGGCGACACAGCACATTCCATGTGGGGGATGTTGTCTGTGTGTGATGTATCCATGACAGGAAAAAAGAATTCTTTTAGTATAATGACTATGGATTTTGTTTTGAAATCCAGAGAATAAAAATAAAATTGAAAGCAAAGGAGACATTGTGATTTTCATTTGTGTGACTGAAAGAAGACAATATTTCCAATAGGAGAACAGAGGGGGGAATGCTATGCTTCATTTCTACATCATAATTAATTTCACAGAGCGAGGCATTCTTGAAGCATATTTTTGTTATTTATTTTGGTCATAAATCTGATGGCATTTTTCATTCTTCTTATTTTGTAACTGAAATTTGGAGACACACAAAAATAACTAAGTTATGTGTTCTTGAGAAAAAAATGGAAAGTTTTGAAACTTATTAGGCCATATCAAGGAAGGGAAATGGGAAAGAGATATGGATCTAATTTACAGATATTGAGGTCTGAGCTCAGGGATAGGATACTTGCCTAATAAGCTCAAGATCTTGGGTTCAGACACAAACACCAGAAAAGGAAATCATAAGCAGAAGATTATAACAAAGGAATAAATTAAAAACAAACAAACAAACCAAAGCAAGCAAACAACCTCCCCAAAACAAGGAATGAGTTTATACTGCACATTCAAACTATTTGCATAGATTCCTGAAATTAATAAACTTGCCAACCTGAGGCCCTGGGTTTGAAAATCAAGCCAATAGTTCAAATCTCACTTTAAGCAGTTGTGTCAAGGGCAAGATAGAAGCTGTGATAGGGCAATGGCCTCACTAAAATTGATGATCTTAATTTAAAATTATCGATCTTCTGTAAGAAAACCTTTGGGCAGATGAAAAATTAAAATTAATCATTTTGAACATTAAAATCAATGGGCAAATAACTATGAGAAGACTTGAAGTAATAAGTCATAGAAATCACCTTCTTAGTGCTTACTTCACTACATACGCACAGGTTAAATTAAAGACACCTCTTAGGTATGGGCCAATTATTTAAACCTTCCAAACAGAGCTCCTTTTTAAAGTATTCAATAAATATGTTGGTGAGTAGTTCTCAGGTAAAAATACGGAATTAATTCCTTATGAATATGTGGCTTGGAGTTGTAAATAGATTAGAAGCTACCCTATGTGTGTTCTGGAAATTTTGCTTAGAAATTGTATCTTATATCTATTAAGTGGTGCTATGATTGAGAGTGGAAGAATCCTGGCCCTAGCAAACTTATGAAGAGTGGTTCAAAACTCTGCTCTTGCTGGTGGAACTTGAGAAAAGTGAGAGTATTGCTTCCAGAGCTGATTTTTTTCCATTGGGCTTTTTGAAAATAATTATTTCTTTTTTTGTAATTAACTTCTTAAAATAAATATAAGTATCTATAATAAATTATATAATACATTAATGGCAATGCCTTATCTAATGGTGTACAGAACTTTATCTTTTCCCAATGGATAAATCTTTCTCCTACTATGCTTTTGTTTAATATGTAATTGTCATTTTCTGGTTCTAAATTACAGAATATCATTAAAGGATAGTAAATAATCTCAATACTCTGTATATGTAACTATTGTGTTGTTACATATTTTGCTGATATTATACTATGTATCTATACATTTTATTAAATTATCTTCTTAACTTAACATTAGTATTACTCTCACAAATTAGATCTTGAAGGTGCAGACTAATACAGACCTGTCTGTGCCTCTGGAGGATTCAAGACTACACTGTGGAGAAATTGAAGATAGTATCAAGAGAATCAATATTATCTTCAGAGTTTGCTACATATAAAAGGACAGAAGAGTAAAAACTGAAATTTCAGAAAGTATTGGGTATAACACTTTGTGTGTTTCAACATTATGTTATAAACACTTTTACACATGCTTAAAGATGTCTTTAGAACAGTTTTCTCAACCTTTTTTAATGCTGTGACTCTTGAACAGAGTTCCTAATGTTGTAGTGACCTACAGGTTGGCAATCTCAGGTTTAATGTGAGATTTTGCTACTAATTAGCTTAGTAGAATCATGCCTGTTTCTTAAAATATGTGGCCACTATAGTTTTTCCTTATTTACTACTTGAAGAAATTGCACCAGATTATTGGTAAGATCACAGTTGATGTCTAAATACTGTGACTACATAATTTCCTGTGTCTGAATGGCATGATAATAGAGCTATTAGGTTTCAATGAATACATTCTGTTGAGTTGTGTCTCCATCAACAATAATCTTAAAAAGTCATTATAATCTATGCCTTCTGGCATGTTCTATTCTATATTTAAAGAAACAGCAAAAATTAACATTAGCCACAAAATATCAATTTATGCATTCAGCTTAAAACTGAATTTTTATATAATTAAAAATGTTTCTTGCTGTAAAATGTTCTTATTTTCATTTACATAATTGGATGATATCAAAGATAACATTATTTGACTAGGTTAGATGTAAATGTATCTAAAGTGATTTTGAACTTGAGATTTTCAAATATTAGACATTTTTAACCACTTGAACTATTACTTGGAGTAAAACTCAGTCTTTGTTCATGAACTTACTACTGTGCTAAGTGGCCCCAAGGCAATCCTCTGCTACATACACAGTTGTAGCTATGGGTCCCTCCATGTGTACTCTTTGGTTGGTAGTTTAGCCCTTGGGAAGTCTGGGTGTACTGGTTGTTTCATGTGATTGTTCCTTCTATGGGGCTGCAAACCCCTTCAGTTCTTTGGGTTCTTTCTCTGGCTCCTCCATTGGAGAACCTGTGCTTAGTAAATGGTTGGCTGAGAGCATCCACCTCTTTATTTGTTAGGCACTGGCAGAACCTCTCAGAAGACAGCTATATCAGGCTCCTGTTTGCAAGCACTTGTTGGCATCCACAATAGTTTCTTGGTTTGGTAACTGTATATAGGCTAGATCCTCAGGTGGGACAGTCTCTGGATGGCCTTTCCTTCCATCTCTGCTCCACACTTTGTCTCTGTGTCTCCTTCCATGGGTATTTCCCCCACCCCCACCCAACCCCTTCTAATAAGGACTGAAGTTGCCATACTTTGGTCTTCCTTCTTCTTGAGCTTAAGTGGTCTGTGAATTGCATCTTGGATATTCCAAGCTTCTGGGCTAATATCTACTTATCAGTGAGTGTATACCATTTCTGTTCTTTTGTGTGATTGGGTTACCTCACTCAGGATGATATTTTCTCGTTCCAACCATTTGCCTAAGAATTTCATGAATTTATGATTTTTAATAGCTGAGTGATACTCCATTGTGTAAATGTACATACATCATTTTCTGTATCCATTCCTCAGTTGAGGGATATCTGCATTCTTTCCAGCTTCTGGCTATTATAAATAAGGCTGCTACAAACACAGTGGAGTATGTGTCCTTATTACGTGTTGGAGCATCTTCTAGTATATACCCAGGAGTGGTATAGCTGGGTCTTCAGATAATACTATGTCCAATATTCTGAGGAAACACCAAAATGATTTCCAGAGAGCATGTAAAAGTAGCAAGAACCAATTAAATGTTGTCCTTTATAAGAAATAAAAAGCCTAACTCATGAACTGTAGAGATAATTTGAGAGTTGTACATACTTGCTATGCTTTCAGATGTCACAGGTTCCTCTTCTAGAACACACAAGACAATTCTTAGCTATCTCTATCTCCATTTCTAGGTGTTCTGATTCCTTATCCTTGCCTCTGTGGGCATCAAACAAACACATGATATACAGTCATACATTCATTCAAAATATCCATATAAAAATTACAGATAATGTTTATGACAGCCAACTCATAAGACTTGTATTTATATCTGGTTACTTTTACATGCTTTTTATTCAATCTTAACATCTTTTTAAAGAGACAGCTAAAAAATAAATGGAGTGTTATGGGTCACTGAAGAAGGGGGACCACCAATACCTGAAGACCCAACATCAGCAACGCATGTTGTCCATATAGTCAACAGGATGTGAAGAAAGAGAAACACTCCTCCATTTCTGGTGGGTTTGCAAGCTAGTACAACCTCTCTAAAAATAATTTTGGTGGTTCCTCAGAATATTGGACATAGTACTACCTGAAGACCCAGCTATACCACTCCTGGGTATATACCAGAAGATGCTATTTTAAATAGGCAATGTGTTTTGGAGTCATCATCTACTGTGTTTCTGTCTATCTTTCCTGCTTTTATGTTCTTGGAAACATATATAATAAGGCAAAAGGCAGTAAAATATCTATTTTCAAACAGACACCTTCCTTCAGGAGTGAGGAAACTGATCTGGAAGACAATATGAGTGTCATCTAATTTTCAGGTTATGGGATTATTTTTTTTGTATTAATCTTACATTATTTGTAAATTTAAAAGTTATTGGCTATTCAGACACGCAATTACAAGGGATGTTATATTTGTACTTTTGATTCTGAAGTTGGCTGACCTCTGTTATATAACAGTGTTCAAAAAAGGTCAACTAAAACAATAAATGAGCGAGAAGTATATTTCTGAATAAATGAGCGAATGAATTAAATGTAATTAATACTATATGACCTTGATAATAAATGCAGCATTATTCAAAAATTAAAATTTAATCATCAGACCTAGTTAAGTTGTGCTTAATTAATGACTTAATTCCAAAACTGTTAAGGTTACAGATAGTGTTTCAAGTACAGTTCATTTTGCATTATAATAGCAATGCATAGTTACTGCAGAAAACTTGAGAGCTCTGAAGGGATAGACTAATACACAAGTCTTCCTAACTTTCTACCAATAACTGTTATTAGCATTCCCATAGAACCATTCACTGAATAAGCATCTTTGTATGCTTCAAGATGGTCTAAGGAAATGGTTTCAGCACTATGGTGTTTTTTTCGTTCAATTGACTAGCTCTCAAACTGTATACCTGCTCTTGTGTAAATTCTACATTGAAGGTCAGCAGTGAGAGCAAGGTTTTTCTCTGGAGCATGACCTACTGGCGTGTCCAACTGTGCCTGCCCAAGCACAAGTTTTCCCATGCTGCTGAGAAAATGGGAGCAGTCAATGTCTCCAGCAGCTGCAAAATGTGTGTTATTTTCAGATTTCAACACGGGATGTTTTCCTAAATCATTCACTGGAAAGTGATACTCAGCATGGGCTCTCTTGTGCTTGAGAGTCCCTGGACCCAAGGGCAAGGATATCTATCTGCTCTACTGGGTACCCATCTGTGTAAAGCATCCTTTGATGCATCCTTCATCATGTCTGCCTTTGCAATCTGTCAGTCAAGGCAGAGCACAACTGAATGCACAGGTGAATAATATTGACTCCTTGGTGCTTGTCTCCTTCCTTTTTCACAGCTTCCTCTTCTACTGCTGGGCTGAATGTGGAGACATAGGCTTAATACTGGTATGATTCCTCGCTCTAGGATGGAACTTCCATCTGGTACTCTTCTCCAGAGGCAGGTCTCCTCCTTAAAACACAGCTGTTTTGTCTGCAGGGACTGGACTTGCAGACAAATGCTCAGAGCCTTTCTTCCCAGAAACCTCCAGTGACTATTTTCTCAGCAGTTCAGTTTCATTTTTCTCCCCATCTATCTCTCCCTTAGTCAGAAAGCGATCTTCTGGTGGGTGGGTAAAGGAGTGATTGCAGGCATTGCTCTCACTAGTAATATTTCTTCCAAATCATTTGTGTCTGTCTCCAAAACTATTTCTCCCCTAAGGGCTTAGACTTCTGGAAACCAACTGTGGGATGGCAGCAATTTTCTCTGCTTTCCACTGAGTCACATCTTTCCCCAAGGCATTTCACACTATTGAGAACTGGCTTTAATTGGGACAGTAGAGTCTGGGTAACAAAGCAAACTATTTTGAGAAGATATTGGTTTCTATCTAAAAACAAAATGCTGTCTTCCTACCCCAGTGAAAGATAGATTTCCTTCTCTTAATTTACTTTTTATCAAACTCTTATCCTATTAAAATCAATTAACATCTTTTGGCTTCTATGTTACACAGTCTGAAAATTGTTACCTTAGATTATTAGTATTATAAAACATTTTTGTTTGTTATTCCATTTCAGGATAGTTGCAGTCAAAGTAGCCTACAAGGTATTGAAGTGTTTCCTTGATGCCTTACAGGATACTCATAGAAGGTAAAAGTTCGTGTTCAATAGTTCAGACACCGCACAGACAAAATGTTTATTAACCTTCATGGCTAAAGAAGAGCTCTGATTTCACAGCTATTCTTTCCACACACATTGAATATTGTCATGAGCCAGGTACCAAATGAGATTGCTACCCAGTTATAGTAGAGATGTGTATGATAGTGATTTTGGTACAGTGACTACCATTCTCAAAGTAAGTGTTTTACTTTTCTGTGAGGATTTCTTGATTCTCTGGCTTTCTATAATGGGCCATGCACACTTCAACACACTATTTTGTGGTAGACCGTCCTGCAGTGGTGACAGGACTCTGTACACTGTCTAGTAGGGTCACTGTACATGAACATTCAGCACTTAAAATGCGCACAGTATAATTAAGAAGGAAAAGTTTGATTTGGGGGAAAGAGCTGAAAGAGATGTTTCAGAAATTAATCTGCTGCTCTCATGGAGGCCCTGGCTTTCCAGCACTTACAATGGGTATCATAACTCCTGTAGCTCTAGTAGCAGAGCAAGAAACATCTCTTCTAGCCTCCACAGGCACCATATGAATATTTTGCATATACATAAACTTGGACCCACACACATACCCATTCAATTTTAAAAGTAAATAGCTTGAAAGTTTTATTATTGTTAGATGATTTCATAAACGCAAATAATGTGTTTTCAACAAATCTAATCACCATTCTCTCCCCTTCACTTTTTTCTCCAACACCAATTTTTTCCTCAAAACTTCAGTATTCTGCTTTTTAAGCCCACTGAGTCCATTTCAATATAGGCTTAGTCAAAGAAGCCTATGAGGTATTCAAGTGTATGCATGTGTATGGGACCATCTACTAGCCTCTAGTAAATAGACCATAGTAGCCTCTCAAGGGTCACAACCATGAACAAAACTTACTTTCACTCCTCTGGAAGCCATCGATTACAATAGGACCTCAGTTAGGGAATGGAACTTCCTAATCTCGTCTCTTATCTGTACTGGGATTTTGGCTCAGTTGATCTTGTATAGATTTGGATCATGTAGTCCCAGGTGCTGTGAGTTCCTGAGGGTAATGGAACTGTCATAATTTGCATATACTGTTTTAACTGATGCTCAGTCCTGCTGGTTATTGCAAGCATTCTGGACTCACTTCCATGATGATTTGAAAGTTACAGATCTCCCATTTAAGGATAAGTACTCCACAGACTCTTCTTTTCTGTATGTTCTGAATTATAACTGTCTACTGAAAAAATAAATTTCTCTGAGAGTTGAGAGACTAATCTATGGATATAAAGGTCAGAACTTATGGAGCATTTTAGTACTACTTACTTTTAGCAGAATGATACTAGCAGGACTTCTGCAAGGAAGGGCTGATGACCTAATTACCCATGTGTACCCATTTAACAGTACCAGGCATGAGTTCCGTCTTGTGGAGTGGGCTTTAATTCTGACAAGATAGTGATTCATTACTCTAAAAGCATTCATATCACTATTGGTCGAAGGGGCATATTATGCCAGTCTAGTTCTTATTACTCAATTGATTCACAGCTGGTAAGACTATGGCTGCTTTTCTATCCTATTAAGATACATGGTATCTTCCAACAGAGAAAGATAAATGGGATAAAGTAGTGTCTTCAGGTATAGGGTCTTGACCATCAAGTTTCGAAGAGTAATCAAAAGCAACAGTAATAGCCTATAACATTTTGGGAAGTCTACAGCACCCCATAGACCAACAACCAAAAAAATGTTAGTCACATAGGTGGCAGTAGGCTTTTCCTTTCGTAACCTATGGTGTCAGGGACAAGCATTGTACCTCTGCTCCATGGTAATTCTATTGAATGTTTTTAATGTGCATATAGATTTTAGGAAGCTTCTACACTATTAAGTTTCCATATGGCACTTTTAAAGGTATTTAGTATTTATTCTTCTTCTCCATATTTCCTCCACTTCGATACTTACCTTGCGATTATTTCTACTCCCCACTTACACCACCTGTGTCCTGCCCCTTTCACTAATGTGGATTTAATTTTATTGGTTTTAATTTAAACAGCCACATGTGTTCAGTGGTTTCATAGTGAGGAGTGCAGCTTGATAAACTTTTTGAGACATACCAAGGTATTCCAAGTACTTCATCTTCAATGAAATGTCCACTTTTTTTTTTTAATTCTTTGGTTTTATGAGGTAGAAACTAATCCTAAGTAAAGGATTGTTTGATGTATAATATGGATTGGAGTCAATTACTGGTTTAATAGAATTTGTAAAGGAATACTTGGGCTTGTGGAATGGGGAACGCTCAGATTATGTTGGAAAGGAGAGAGTGCTTCTGTCATCCAATGTTCTAGGCTGCAGTCAGCTGCTTTGTTTCCTTGACCAGTGAGGTGAATTCACTCTACTGTTCTGATTTTATTATACCCATTCATGTTACAGGAGAGAGTGTTCAACTGGCTAAATTTTGTAATATATCCTCTTTGTCACTTTTTTTTGTTGCTGTGAAAAATACTCCACAGAAGTAACTTAGGGAAGGAAGGGTAATTTTCAACTCACAACGAATACCGTTTATCACAGAAGCAGAGAGTCATGTGTGCTTAACTCACTATCTTCTGTACATTTATGTCCTTATGTACTTATGTCCTAAGCCTATGGAATGGTGCCACATACCTTTATTGTGTCAATTAACCCATGTCAATCAACCTCACCTAGAGACCCCTTCAGAGCTGTGTTCTGAGGTTTATATCCACAGTGATTCTAAAGACCATTAAGTTTTCAATAAAGTATAACAATCACATCATCCATTTGGAAAGAGTAACCAATTACAATCTATCTTTCCTTTACCAGGAAAGTATAGTATTGGTGTTCTGCATCTGCTTTCTTCCCATCCACCCTCCATCCAATGGGGTAAAGGCAATTGCTGATAGTGTGTCATCACAATGCTTCTTACAGTGATATAATTTGGTAGATGAAAATATCCTGAGTACTTCTCCATGCAGCAAAACACTTCTAGACCTTGTAGGTTAAGAAGATCCTTATCTGCCACTTTGCTGAAGTTGTTTATCAGCTGTAGGAGCTCTCTAGTGGAGTTCTTTGGGTCACTTAGGTAGACGATCATGTCGTCTGCAAATAATGATAGTTTGACTTCCTCCTTTCCAATTTGTATCCCTTTGACCACCTTATGTTGTCGAATTGCCCGAGCTAGTACCTCAAGTACAATATTGAAAAGATAAGGAGAAAGGGGGCAGCCTTGTCTGGTCCCTGATTTCAGTGGGATTGCTTCAAGTTTCTCTCCGTTTAGTTTGATGCTGGCTACCGGTTTGCTGTATATTGCTTTTACTATGTTTAGGTATGGGCCTTGAATTCCTGTTCTCTCCAAGACTTTAAGCATGAAAGGATGCTGAATTTTGTCAAATGCTTTTTCAGCATCCAATGAAATGACCATGTGGTTTTGTTCTTTGAGTTTGTTTATTTAGTGGATTGTATTGATGGATTTCCGTATATTGAACCAACCCTGCATTCCCGGGGTTAAAGCCTACTTGATCATGGTGGATGATCGTTTTGATGTGTTCTTGGATTCGGTTGGCAAGAATTTTATTGAGTATTTTTGCATCGATGTTCATAAGGGAAATTGGTCTGAAGTTCTCTTTCTTTGTTGGATCTTTGTGTGGCTTTGGTATCAGCGTAATTGTGGCTTTGTAGAAGGAATTGGGTAGTGTTCCTTCTGTTTCTATTTTGTGGAATAGTTTGAAGAGTATTGGTGTTAACTCTTCTTTGAAGGTCTGGTAGAATTCTGCACTGAAACCATTTGGTCCTGTGCTTTTTTTGGTTGGAAGACTTTCTATGACTCCTTCTATTTCTTTAGGCTTTATGGGACTGTTCAGATGGTCTAGTTGGTCCTGATTTAATTTTGGTATTTGGTATCTGTCAAGGAAATTGTCCATTTCCTCCAGATTCTCCAGTTGTGTTGAGTACAGGCTCTTGTAGTAGGATCTGATGATTTTTTGGATTTCCTCAGTTTCCGTTGTTATGTCTCCCTTTTCATTTCTAAGTTTGTTAATTTGGATACTTTCTCTGTGCCCTTTGGTCAGTCTGGCTAAGGGTTTATCTATCTTGTTGATTTTCTCAAAGAACCAGCTCCTGGTTTTGTTGATTTTTTGTATGGTTCTCTTTGTTTCTACTTGATTGATTTCAGCCCTGAGTTTGATGATTTCCTGCCTTCTACTCCTCCTGGGTGAAATAGCTTCTTTTTGTTCTAGGGCTTTCAGGTGTGTCATTAAGTTGGTAATGTATGCTCTCTCCATTTTCTTTTTGGAGGCACTCAGGGCTATGAGTTTTCCTCTTAGCACTGCTTTCATTGTGTCCCATAGATTTGGGTATGTTGTGTTTTCATTTTCATTGTGTTCTAAAAAGTCTTTAATTTCTTTCTTTATTTCTTCCTTGACCAAGGTATCATTGAGTAGAGTATTGTTCAATTTCCACGTGTATGTGGGTGGCCTTCCTATACTCAAAGGATAAGCAGGCTGAGAAAGAAATTAGGGAAATGACCCCCTTCACAATAGCCACAAACAGTATAAAGTATCTTGGGGTGACTCTTACCAAACATGTGAAAGATCTGTATGACAAGAACTTCAAGACTCTGAAGAAGGAAATGGAAGAAGACCTCAAAAAATGGGAAAACCTCCCATGCTCATGGATCGGTAGAATCAATATAGTTAAAATGGCCATTTTGCCTAAAGCACTATACAGATTCAATGCAATACCCATCAAAATCCCAACTCAATTCTTCACAGAGTTAGAAAGAGCAATTATCAAATTCATCTGGAACAACAAAAAACCCAGGATAGCTAAAACTATTCTCAGCAACAAAAGAAAATCTGGGGGAATCAGTATCCCTGACCTCAAGCAATACTACAGAGCAATAGTGTTAAAAACTGCATGGTATTGGTACAGTGATAGGCAGGAGGATCAATGGAACAGGATTGAAGATCCAGAAATGAACCCACACACCTATGGCCACTTGATCCTCGACAAAGAGGCTGAAAACATCCAATGGAAAAAAGATAGCCTTTTCAACAAATGGTGCTGGTTCAACTGGAGGTCAGCATGCAGAAGAATGCGAATTGATCCATCCTTGTCTCCTTGTACTAAGCTCAAATCCAAATGGATCAAGGACCTCCACATAAAGCCAGACACTCTGAAGCTAATAGAAAAGAAACTGGGGAAGACCCTTGAGGACATCGGTACAGGGAGAAAGTTTCTGAACAGAACACCAATAGCGTATGCTCTAAGAGCAAGAATTGACAAATGGGACCTCATAAGGTTACAGAGTTTCTGTAAGGCAAAGGACACCATCAAGAGGACAGATCGGCAACCAACAAATTGGGAAAAGATCTTCACCAATCCTACATCAGATAGAGGGCTAATATCCAATATATATAAAGAACTCAAGAAGTTAGACTCCAGAAAACCAAACAACCCTATTAAAAAATGGGGTACAGAGTTAAACAAAGAATTCTCACCTGAAGAACTTCGGATGGTGGAGAAGCATCTTAAAAAATGCTCAACTTCATTAGTCATTAGGGAAATGCAAATCAAAACAACCCTAAGATTTCATCTTACACCAGTCAGAATGGCTAAGATTAAAAATTCAGGAGACAGCAGGTGTTGGAGAGGGTGCGGAGAAAGAGGAGCGCTCCTCCACTGCTGGTGGGGTTGCAAATTGGTACAACCACTCTGGAAAGCAGTCTGGCGGTTCCTCCGAAAACTGGGCACCTCACTTCCAGAAGATCCTGCTATACCACTCCTGGGCATATACCCAGAGGATTCCCCACCATGTAATAAGGATACATGCTCTACTATGTTCATAGCAGCCCTATTTATAATTGCCAGATGCTGGAAAGAACCCAGGTATCCCTCAACAGAAGAGTGGACACAAAAAATGTGGTATATCTACACAATGGAGTACTATTCAGCCATTAGAAACAATGAATTCATGAAATTCTTAGGCAAATGGATGGAGCTAGAGAATATCATACTAAGTGAGGTAACCCAGACTCAAAAGGTGAATCATGGTATGCACTCACTAATAAGTGGTTATTAACCTAGAAAACTGGAATACCCAAAACATAATCCACACATCAAATGAGATACAAGAAGAAAGCAGGAGTGGTCCCTGGTTCTGGAAAGACTCAGTGAAACAGTATTTGGCAAAACCAGAACAGGGAACTGGGAAGGGGTGGGAGGGAGGACAGGGGAAGAGAAGGGGGCTTACGGGACTTTCGGGGAGTGGGGGGGGGCTAGAAAAGGGGAAATCATTTGAAATGTAAATAAATTATATCGAATAAAAAAATTAATTATAAAAAAAGAAATGTAAATAAAGAAAATATCTAATAATAAAAAAAAAAGAAAAAAGTGAAAAAAAAAAAAAAAGAAGAAGATCCTTATCAAGATGGATACAAAGTATTTAAGTGAGGCAGTTCTTCCATCTCCTGCCTTTGATCATTTAGGGAAATTACTGAAGTGTGATAAATTAAAAATCACCAGTGATTACAAATCTAATGTTGTTGACCTCATTTCAGAGATGAGGAAATTTAAGTCTTTATAATTGGAGTTCACGAAAAGACATGAATGAGTTCAGGAAAATCACAGTTTGTTATCTTATTAATAAACAAATGTGACAAACATTAAGAAAGTTCTCTTACTCAACTCCAGGATAATGTACAGTCTGTATTACATTCTGGATCAAAGTTATTACTTTACTTGCTTTGAATATGTGTGATATGCATTGCATTTTGTTTTGAACTTGCATTATTAATGGATGAAATATTTTCCCCTAGAGGGGATCAATCATTTATCCTTGGGGACAGGGGAGAAAAAAAAGAATCTATTATTTATTTAACCATAGCCCAGAAACACACATATACAATATGCCTGAGATGTTAATATGTCAAGGCTTGGGACCTGACACTAAAGAGAAAAGTCTGTGACTGGTGCTTTGTATTAAAATGCAAAAGAATGCTGCCAGAGTCCCGAGGTCTCCCTCCTTATTATTGTTCCCTGTGAGAGTGTTGTATCCACAAAGGCAATTTGTGTTCTTTAAAGTACTTGTGTGAATTATTTTTTTCATTATCATTTATAATTTTGGGGAAATTGGGAAAGTCAAGAAAGTCTAGAGACTAAGAACCCAGAAGAGTTAGTTGACTCCAAGTCTCAGGTTCTTTAAACATCATTCATGGTGATTTCTTTTTCTCCCCTAAGGCATTACCTCCAGTTGCAGAGAGAAAAAATAATCTCTCACATACTGGTGACTTTTAATAAAAGTGATTGGCCTATCATTAAGGAGACTGGTAGTCAAATTAAGTAGTAATCTGATATCCCTGAATTATGGATTGTATGCTATCAAGTGGGAATGGCACACAATAATCTTATTGCTATACCCTAGGTAAAAGCACACTGTTTTGATAGGATATTGTTAGGAAAGAGGAAAACTTGAAGTGAGCATGATTGAAGTATATTGTACAGATATATGAAAAATCATATATATATATACTATTAATGCTAAAATTGCCTGCTGGTTTATATAAATATACTTTTTTGGTGTAAAACAATAAGAACACTTGGGTCATTCCATGAAGAATAAGCCTCCACTTCCATACTTATTATAAATAAAGTGAAATTGGGTGTACTCAAATATTTCATAGTATCTCGTGAATATTTGGGGACCATTATAGGCACAAGGTAACAGAGCTAAGCACACAAGTTTTTGCCAATATTCTTTTGTTAAAAGGTTTTATTTCTTCTTATTTCATCATCATGAATGTTTTACTTGCATGGCTATCTATATATGCTATGTGTGTGATTACCATGGAAAGATCAAGAGGTTGTAGGAGTTATAGATAGTTGAATGCCATGGTGTGGGTGCTGAGTACTGAACCTTGATCCTCTGCAAGAACAAAGAGTACCTTTGCCTACTGAATCACCTCTACTTTCAATGTTATTATGTTTTTTGTAGATATGTAACCCCTTATCAATATACTTATCATGTATCAAGTTTGCCTCTTCTTAAACCATTTTCTTCCATGAGTTTTCTTAAAGGCCTCTTGCTCCTTTGCCTCCCTTCTCTCACTCAGCACACTGATGCATTTCTATGAAGGATTAACAAACTTCCCTTCTTTCATGAGTTTTTAGGCCAGCTTCCCTTATTTATCTTTGGTGGCTTCATTTTGTATCTTATCTTCTGGCTCATGTTATGGATCTTCTGCTTTGCCACTAGTCATCAATAAAGCATCTAACAATTCATTTTCAAAACAAAATTCATTTTAGTGTATTATCGAATACCTTCTCACATGCTGGTGAGATCATAGAATGAACACACGCTGGGCCTGTGTTTGAAGATGTATGCCTGCCCTTCCATTTCTTCATTCCAGTCATGAGCTTCAAACCCAACACATTGAGCTCATTTGTCTCTTTCCTCCTTGAGTACAAGTGAAATGAAATATAAATTTGAATGTTAAAAATATATGTCAAAATACATTTATTATTTCTAGTAAAACATTTAAAAGAAAATAACTGAAAGGGAAGTGAGTGGACTGGGGAGATTTCTCAATGAGTAAAGCATTTGGTGCCTGAGCATAGGAACCTGAGTTTAGATCCCTGGCATAATAATAAAGCCAGAAACTGTTAAATGCATTTTAATCCCAATACTCTGACAGCAGCATAGGAGGCAGACACAGGCTTTAGAATTTCACAAGCTAGCTGTGCTGGTATATGTAGTGCCAAGCAACAAGTGCCTCACACAGTGGAAAGATGAAAACCAACAGTTGAAACTGCCACCTGTCTTCCATATACCCGCCATGAACACATAAACACACATACAGATACCATACACATACACATACTCACACACACACACGCACACACACACACACACACACACACACACACACACACACACACACACACACACACATGGTTTTTAAAGAATAGTGTGAGATTAAAAGTCTAGAAAATTGCTGAGTAGTATTCCATTGTGTAAATATACCACATTTTCTGTATCCATTCCTCCATTGAAGGACTTCTGTGTTCTTTCCAGCTTCTGACTATTATAAATAAGGCTCCTATTTACACAATGGAATAATACTCAGCAATTATAAGTAATGAATTCATGAAATTCTGAGGAAAATAGTTAGAACTGGAAAATATCATCCTAAGTGAAGTAAATCATTCACAAAAGAACACACATGGAATGTAGTCACTGATAAGTGGATATTAGTTCTGAATACCCAAGATACAACTCACATATCAAATCATTGCCAAGAAGAAGAAAGGAGAGGGCCCTGGTCTTGGAAAGGCTTGATGCAGCAATGTAAGGGATTACCAGGACAGAGAAGTGGGAGGGGGTTGATTGGATAATGGGCAGAGGGAAAAGGGCTTATGGGACTTATGGGGAGAGGGGAACTGCGAAAGGAGAAATCATGTGGAATGTAAACAAAGAATATAGAGAATAAAATAATCTAGAAAAAATAAAAATTAAATTGGTTTACCCATCAAATGAAATATTACATGGCCCTAACATGTTCTTTATTTCATCTCCTAGAGAGATACACATGAAATAATTTTTCAGTAAAACATGACCATCCTGCCAAAGGCAATTTACAGATTTAATGCAGTCCCCATCAAAATCCCAACACAATTCTTTAAAGACATGGAAAGAACAATTCTCAAATTCATCTGGAAAGGCAAAAAAAAAAAAATAAATAAAATAAAAAAAGAAAACCCCAGAATAACCCAAATAATTCTTAATGAAAGAAGAGCTGGGGGAATCACCATGTCTGACCTCAAGCTTTACTACAGAGAAATAGTGATAAAAACTGCATAGTATTGCTACAGAGACAGACATGTTGACCAATGGAATAGAATTGAAGACCCAGAAAAAAACCCACACACTTACGGACACTTGATCTTTACCAAAGATGCCAAAAATATACAATGGAAAAAAGAAAGCATGTTTAATAAATGGTGCTGGTCTATCTGTCTGTCTGTATATAGAAAAATGAATATAGATCCATATTTGTCACCTTGCACAAAGTTCAAGTCCAAGTAGATCAAGGACCTCAACATAAAACTAGATGCAGTGAGTCTAATAGAAGAGAAAGTGGGAGAGAGCTTTGAACTCATTGGTACAGGG
Organism: Apodemus sylvaticus; assembly: GCF_947179515.1. NCBI lineage: Eukaryota > Metazoa > Chordata > Mammalia > Rodentia > Muridae > Apodemus > Apodemus sylvaticus. Next base: position 82,876,219 of record NC_067476.1, on the reverse strand, counting down.
GGAAATTTCCTAAACACAACTCCAATGGCTAATGCTCTAAGATCAAGAATTATTTAATGGGACCTCATGAAACTGGAAAGCTTCTGTAAGGCAAAATAAATAAGACAGATCAGTAACATAAAGATAGGGGAAAATATTCAATAGCCCCACATCCGATATAAGACTTATATCCAAAATATATAAAGAACTCAAGAAGTTAACCATCAAAAAATAAAAAAAAAAAATGGGTATTGAACTAAACTGAGGATTCACAACAGAAATCTCAAATGGATGAGAAGCACTTAAAGAAATGTTCAAAATCCTTAGTGGTCAGAAAAAATGCAAATCAAAAAGACCTTGAAATACCATCTTACACTAATCAGAATGGCTAAAGTCAAAACCTCAGGTGACAACACATTTTGGCAAGAATGTGGAGCAAGAGGAACACTCGTCCATTACTAGTGGGATTGTAAACTGGTACAACCACTCTGGAAATCAATCTGGAGGTTCCTCAGAAAATTGATCTACCTGAAGACACAGCAATACCACTCTTGTGAATATACCCAAAAGATATCCCACCATGACACAGTGGCACATGTTCCACTATGCTCATAAAATCCTTATTTGTGATAGTGAGAACCTGAAAACAATCCAGATGTCCCACAGCAGAAGAATGGATACAGAAATATGATTTATTTACACCATGGAATACTATTCAGCTATTAAGAACAAGGACATCCTGAGTTTTGCAGGCAACTGGATAGAACTAGAAAATATCATCCTGAGTGAAGTAACTCAGGTTCAAAAGGGCATGCATGGTATATAGTCACTAATAAGTGGATATTAGCCAAATCAAAAATGTTCTGAATACCAAAGATACAGTCCACAGAAGAAAAAAAGGTCAAGCTGAGGTGTCCAAGTGAGGATGCATCAGTCCCACTTGGGAGGGAGAAGAAAGCAATCACAAGTCGGGAGAGAGGGAGGAACTTGGAAGGGAAAGTAGATGGGGGTGGGGTTGTGGGTTTTCTCTCACCCAGGTATTGATCTGGTACTGGTGAGGGAAAAGGATTGAAGCCCTGAGGGTCAGTAGAAAGAATTAAAACAGACAACCTCAGCAAGTAGGATGTTGGGGGTCCCTCCAAAAGCATCAGAGACCTAGGCAGTGAGAGACTCTCAGGACTCAAAGGGAGACCTTAGATGAAATGCTGACAGTAGGGAGACAGAACTTATAGAGCCCACATCCAGCAGGAAGACAGGACATCAAATGAGGGAGTGGGGCCTTCCCAGATCCACAGCTCTGACCCATAATTGTTCTTGTCTGAAAGAACTACAGGGATGGAAATGGAGAGAAGCCTGAAAAAAAAGAAGGTCCAGTGACAGACTCAAAGTGGGATCCAGCTCAAGCGGAGGTTCCAAGTCCTGACACTGTTACTGAGGCTATGGAGCACTCACAAAGGGACCTAGCATAACCATACTCCAGAAGACCCAACAAGCAGCCGAAAGAGTCAGAAGCAGATATTTGCACCCAACCAATGGACAGAAGCTGCTGACCCCTGTGGTTGAATGAGGGCAGGCTGAAAGGAGCTGAGGAAGAGGGTGATCCTGAAGGAGGGCCAGCAGTCTTAATTAATCTGGACCCCAGAGATCTCTCAAACCACCACCAAACAGGCAACATACACCAGCTGATATGAGGCACCCCAACACATATACAGCAGAGGACTGTATGCTGAGTCTGAGTTCATTAAATTATGATACACATAACCCTCAAGATGCTGGAGACCACAGGGAGTTTAGAGGTCAGGTGGGGTGGGGGTAGGGGTGGGAACATCTTCCTGGCGATGGGGTTGGGGAAAAGGTATGGGATGTGGAACAGCCAGAGGGTGGACTAGGGGGCAGGAATGAAATCTGGAGTGTAAAAAAAGTAATAATAATAATAATAATAATAACAATAATAATACATAAAAATATAGTATTTTTATTTCTTTATTTTATTAATTCATTCAAAACTCAAATGTTTATTCAAGACACTATATAGTGAAAAAAGTTGAATAGTTTCTGTTTTGAGTTACATTCTCCTGAAGGAAACAATCAAATAACTGTATACTAATATATAACTTATTAAGAAATGAAACACATTACAGAGAAAAAGAGAAAGAAGTGTGGCAGGGTTGTGACTTGCCAGTAAATGTAGAATTTTTATTCACAGAAGCTAAATGAGACTTTATTATGAGTTCAAATTGGAGATTGTTAACCATGCAGGTAATTGGCACAAGATAACCATGGGGGAAGGTCAGCAAGGGTAGCTAGTGACTGAGGCAGGTACCTGTCTGTTGGGTTCCAGAGACAGAAGTGAGGGTTTTGAGGCTGGATCAGAGTAGAGAAATGGTGTTCAGGAGATGAAGATGGGGCAGTGATTACAAGGATATGTGTTTTCTTTGTTAAGGTTTCTACTCCTGTGAAGAGACAATATGGTCACAACAACTCTAATAATACAAAGTATTTAGTAGGGGGTGACTTACATTTCAGAAACTTAGTCCCTTATTGTCATGGGGGGGAATCATATATGAATGCATGAAAACATGGTGCTGGAACGGTAGCTGAAAGTTCTATCTCTGGTTTGGAAGGTAGCAAAAAAGAGATAGATAGGTGGCTTGGCATAATCTTCTGGAACCTCAATGCCTACTCCCAGTGAAACACATCCTCCAACAAGGCTATGCCCACTCCAAGAAGGGCACACCCCCTATCCCTGTCAAGTAGCATCATTCTCTAATGATGAAATATCCAAATATATGAGTCTATGTGGGCCATTGATATTCAAGCTACCATATGTGATTAGAAGACTTGTGTTCCTTAGTTAATGTTTTTAGTAGCTGTGACAATTTTGATTGAAAGGAGACAGAGACAGTATTATTTTCTACCAGGTTTTCTTGGCTTGTTACTTTGGGACCTGACTGAAGTGGGAAAAGGTAACCAACTGAATAGGATTTGAGAGGCGACAATGATGATCAGATAAAACACAAGTGTAGGGATATGAAGATTTTTCTAGTTGTATTTCAAATAGCATCTACAAGATTTACCTGTGGACTATGGGGATTTGAAAATAAAGAGAATGGTGTCAAAAACTCTTTGAGCACAAGGACTGCATTTCATGAAGGGCAAAACTCGAGAGCATATGTAAGAAGTTAGGAGGTGAATATCAAACCATCTCATCTTTATGTCATGAGCAGGTATAAGAATGATATCTTGTAGTCAAAATTATGTACACTGCCTTGATTAAAGTATTTCCCTCCAAGGAGTATAAGCACAGGTAAATTAGAATGAATGCATATTCTTTTATTTCATATCCTTCCATAGGGGTAGGGCTATTCAAAATACCCTTGGGTTTAGTCATTACTCTGCAATTAATAAAGTAACATCTAGCTTATTTCCAAGAATATGAATGGATTAATTTTGAAAATTGTCAATAATGTCACCAGGGTTATATGAATGTTGGTTGCAGGCACTTTAATAAATCATTAAGCACGTCTCAACCAAGAGGTTGTGCAAATTACATAAAATATGAATGATAAAATACTTGCAGTACTCACTTTTACATTATTTGAACGTGGCATGTTTTTCTGGTCTAGCTCACAACTTTGCTTAGAGCTGAAGGAGAAACCACAAACCATGGTTTAATTCGCTAGTGAACTGTCCCCATCAAGCTTGGCAATGTGGAGGGCTCAATCAATCCTCCACAGGTCACTGGGTCTCACCCTGAGGAAATCTCTGTGGCGAGTATCTGACTTTTTGTCTCTTCAGTGGTCACTGAGTGAGCAGAGCCTTCTAGCAAAGCTCGATGCACCCTGACTAGCATTAATAGACTTACAGTTCACCACAGACTTGCTCTGTAACCACAGACCATCCATATGGTCTCATTTGCTATCTTTTTATTTGAGGAAGAAAACACGGGAATGAATTCTAGTTTCCTAAAAGCCTCATGGACAAATTATGGGAATGTCAGAGGGATAGTAATCCTTTAATTAACAGATAATTGGGGATGATGGTGATTTTAGATATTTGCTAAAAATTACCAAATTTGATTCCTGCAAAACAGAACTGTTGAAAATGTCTTGCTTGAGACTGAGCTTCAGTTGAATAATTCTCGTTATCCTCACAAGGAATAAATAGCATTTTATTGGCATCAAAAAAGTTAGGTTATAGTATAATAATCCCAACATTTCTAAAGCAACAGGATGTAAGCTAATGCCATAAGTAGGAACTTCTCTCATTACTTCCACAACTCAGAAGTTCTTGTAAAGCATGTGAAAATTAGACATCTTTTCTCAAACTCCATAGCCTGATTGCTTTATTATTCTGTAAGATATCTAACTCCTAACTTTTTTCAGGGGTGAGTCATCTGAACAAAATGTGGTACAAAAACTCTTCAGGAGGGGTGGTCCTAAAAGCATTTGAGTTATTTGTGTGGGGATGCAGACTCCCAAGTGAAGATGTGAAGGGGAAAAACAAGCCGTGACAAGGCACAGGTAGAGAATACACACAGAATCATTTCTCTCACACTGGTCTCTCCTTAGATCGCTGTAAACAGCTTTCCACTTTTTGAATCTTTACCTTGACTCCTTTATTGACACCAAACCTTCCTGTTGATATCTCTCCTCATGACTTTCTTTGTAAAGATCTCCTAGGCTGAGAGAATGTTGAAGACATGCTTTCCCTTTGGTACCCTTTGAGATATACTTGAAAGGATTGAATGAACATTGAGAAGCCAGTTGGTACTACATTCTTTAGTAAACATTTGACCCCATGAATCAGATCCCTATTCTGGAATGAAGAATTTACTTTGCTAGATGCCATAAGGGATGCATGTGAATAGACAGCTGGATAAGTCTCAGTTCTTGTTCTTTCTGAGACTTGCTTTCAAAAATAGATTTTTTGGCCGGGTGGTAGTGGTGCACGCTTGTAATCCCAGCACTCGGGAGGCAGAGGCAGGCCGATTTCTGAGTTCGAGGGCAGCCTGATCTACAGAGTGAGTTCCAGGACAGCCAGGGCTACACAGAGAAACCCTGTCTCAAAAAAAAAAAAAAAAAAGAAAGAAAGAAAGAAAGAAAGAAAGAAAGAAAGAAAGAAAAAAGAAAGAAAAAAGAAAAGAAAAGAATAGATTTGTTTTTTTAACAAGAGGTTCCCACTACCAGCACTTTCTAGAAACAACTTGTGTCTAATGACTTGGCAATAGGATATTTGGATATTTTGATAGCATTCACTGGCTGCCTTAATTTCTAATGCTGTGGAAGCAATCAGAGTATCTTCAAGTATTTCTGTGTAGCTCAGTATTTTGCTTTGTTGTTTCACTTCTTTGTCATCTCCCATAGTGCTGAACTTGTGAGCATTCCCCAGATGCATGCAAATTTTAACACAGTATTTGCTCAATGAGCAACAAAAACGTCTAATGCATGACTTTTAAAAAATTAATTATTTTATTTATTTACATCCCAAGGTGGTATATACGTTGACCTCAGCCATTGAGAAATAGGACATGGAGGATTTCTGTTAGTCTGATGCCAGCTAGGCTACACAGTGTGAGGCTGCAACCAAACCAAACCAAACCAAATATCCTCAATTTGGGAAAATAAAAGTAAATCTGAATATCCATTATCTGTAAAATGGTTAAGTATGTCAGAAAAATCATGCACCTGTGATAAAATTGAATGAATTGTATGAATTATAGATTTATATATACCATGATATATCTCTATCTCTATCTCTATCTCTATCTCTATCTCTATCTCTATCTCTATCTCTATCTCTATCTCTATCTCTATCTATATCTATATCTATATCTATATGTTTATATCTATGATATCTATATCTATATCTATATCATCTATATCTATATAAATGTTTGGTTCTCTTTGTGTGTGTGTTTATATGTGTGTATGCATGCATGTGCTTGATCTGATAAGGTATCAACAATATAGTAATGCATCTGTATAAATATGCAAAAGTGTATGTTTTCAAATCAGAGGAGAACATGGACTATGCTATTTTAAAGATGTGTGTATAGGCTTAAAAATATGAGAAAAAGTATCCAATTTACAAATATTTCTGGATAGTGATCAGTTTGAGTAGAAGAGCTAAGAACACACACGAAAGATTATGCGGAGTGGAATATTTCCATTTCTACTTTCATACTGAATTGATATTAGATATTTGCTTGATGCTATTTGAAAGCATTTTAGCATGTGACTTTATACAACAAAAGACTCATGACTTAGATTTAACTGGGTTATACACCTTTATAAGCTTATTTATCTTTGTTAGTGCAAAATAATTAGTATTTATGACCTCGCCAAGCATCAAGCATGTTAAAACTAAGTCACTTTATAATCATAGGATCATCGAAGAAAAAAAATATCCTCATGCCTTAATCATAAATATGGTTTATATAATCAAATTTAGTTGTTAAGTTTTCTTTTTGTAAACTGTGCTTTGCTATTAGCATTTAACTTAAAGAATGTTTGAAAGAGCCCGTTACTGTACCTACCTGGCTCCACTTTTGTGTTGTTGCCTATCAGAAAGCAATATATATTGATGAGTGTAGTTGGAATAGTCAGAAAGCAAAAGAGAAAAAGAGGAATGCAGAATCATCCTCAAACACATTTATAAGAAATGTTCTTGATGGACAGAAGATCTTACACTAATCTCTATGTCTTAAAAGTTCATTATCTCCATCCAGGATCACAAACTGAGGGTAAATTCTTGAAACCATGGTCCATTAAGGACCCAAATCACTGCATCCATTTTATTTCAGCAAAAAAATATGATAAACAAGATGACTAAACCATTGAATCTGGATAAATCATACACATCTGGTATTCATATATCTTTTTTATTGTTATGACCAATACCATGACCAATCAGCTTAAGACAGGGAGAAAATTCAGCAGGCACTTGAATAAGAAATCTTGGAGAACTGATATTTGGTAGTTCATACTCAGCTCATAATAAATTAGCCTATTCTTACACATCCCAGAAACCCCTGCCTACAGAATTTCACTGCCAGAGTGTACTGAGCCTTCCGGCAGCAATTAACAATTAAGACAATCCTCTCTGACTACATGTATAGCCCAATCTAATCTGGGAAATTCTTCCATCAAAGCTTTCCTTTCAGATGCCTTTATGTTGTACTGTCAAGTTGAATCTTAAAGCTAAGCTATCTGTATTCACAAAACTTCCTTTGGTCTTCAGAACACAGTGAGTTTTAAAACATTTTTTCAATCTCTGTATGCCTTCATGTTAGGAACAGAATATAATATTGTTGCCAGAAAGAAAGAATATTGTGAATTAAAAGTTCACGGTGTCTAGTTTGCAAAATGTTGGTCATCATGGCATGACAATGCAATGTGTTCTCACAGATTCCTAGTCTTGAGTGCTCTGACATACACTTCCCCAGAGTAGACTGGCCTTCTGCATTACTATCCTGAATCAATATGTCTTACATTTGCTGGTTACAAATGGTGGATGCCATTTTCTCTTTAAGCTGATACCCTGAGAAATGGAGAAGAAAAATAGACTTCGGTTGTGGGTTCCTGGAATAAATCTTTTCTGTGGCTATGTTAATTACATGAACCAAATATTTTGTTTATAGACTTCTTGGCCTCAATTTTTGTTATGTCTAATAAAGCATCTTCTAAGTACCTTTGCATGAAACAGTTTATTAAATGTAACAATCATATTTTGACTCAAATATTAGAAGTTTTTTATTTTAACTCAGACATTTATTTAGAGTATGAATGGATTTTTAAAAGTGAGATAGACACTCTGGTACTTGGTATTCAAGCATATGGCCTGTAAACTTTTACTAAATTTAAATTTTTTCTCTCCTGAAATGGAATACTAAAAAGAGAAAATCTGGAAGGTTTACATGCATTTAAATTATTTAATTTACCATACAAATTAAAAATTTACACATCTAAGTTTAATCATTGCAATATTAAACTCTGCCACCTACATACCTCCGTGCTGCCTTTTATTTCAGTTTAGCCTGCTCTTTCTTGCCCCTGGAAAATGCCTCTAAATCCCTGAACCTGTCAGGTATCACAAGCGTGTAATTTCACTTTAACTAAATTCTAAAAACCAGTAAGAGGTGCATTTGACACGGAAACTGTGAAAGAGTCTTATCTACAGTGACACAACTGCTGCTCCCCTAATATCTATTAAGTAGCACAGAATTACAGTGTAACAACTCCGAAATTGCTTGTGACATCTGCATGAATACTAAATAGATTTGTTATGTTCAGACTTATTACAAAAGGACTTCCTGAATTTTAAATGATTAAGACTTTTACAAATTAATAGTTACCCAGTGAATCACTCTCCAAAGGTACACATATTATTTAAAGATCACAGTTTAGCAGAGTGTAGGCAACGACACGAATGATATTGCCACTTGCTTGAAGGTGTCATTTAGAGCAGTTAGTCCTAATGTTGAAAGCTTTCAGATGACATTATTTTAAGGAAAGTACACCTTTGCCCATCACTTTAAGTTGCTTCCTGTCATTCTTCCCATTTCCCTTGAGATGATGAAGAAAAAAAAATGTAAGGAAGGAAAAAAATGAAAAATGTCCATATTATGCAGAATTTGCCTTTTTGAAATCCCATTCCCACTGCACTAGCTGGAATTTTATAGAGTTATAAATCACAAAGAAATAAGAAGCCAGTAATGAGATAGAAGTACATTTGAAATATGGATGCAAATTCTTACCACCTGCTGAGCAGAAGAAGGCTGCATAGACTGCCCTGGGAATGGTGGTAACATTAGCATCTTGTAAGATCTAAATTTGCAGTGGTGGAATAGAGGAGTTATGTCTGTGAAATGCCAAAGGCCCCTCTGATTTATCTCTCAGCTGAATGCCTCAGCCACATCTACATAAATATTTTAATGGGAATTTAATTTTCATTTTCGTCACGTGATGAATCTTTTTATTACACTCCATCGTTTTGTCCTAAGTGAGCTGCTTTTTTCTTTCCTACACAATTTGTGTTCATTCTTCTTTTGTGTTTGATAAATACAATCTCAATATACAAAGGAGCAATAGTTTTATTTACACAAGAGCCTTGCTGGGGCTTTTTAATTTCAGCCACAAATTCTACTTATTTTAATGTGATTTATAAAGCAGCTACCACTTGGCCAATATTTAACTGAACCATTTATTCCTACGCCTCAGGCATTAGGAAAATAAGGGCCATGAGAAGTGGAGTTAAAGGCACTCTACAAGGGCATGATCTTTGTGGATGTGCACTTAGAGTCTTAGCTGCAAACGTGTGCACGGTAATTTATTATTATTAGTGGCACTACTGGGTTTCATTGAATGGGGTGTGATGATTGAGGAAAGTATGAGTTTGACAGAGTCACACCATTTTTCTGTTTCATGTGCTACATTGATTGTTTGACCTTGGTGTTCCTGTATTCAGTGAAGAGGCTAGCCAACCATTTCAGCCTTCTAGGTGAATGATACACAGCACTGCTTTCTTTGCCTGAACAGGCTGAGACAAAGAAGAAAACTAAGCAGACCATCAGTCTAATATAGCTGAGATGCTAAGGTACCTTTGTAACTGGGTTAATGAGCTGTACTTTAACAATCAGAGACTTTACCTGTGTATGCCCCCTTTAAATTTTCAAAATATCTTATGACAACAGTTTACTTAAAGACACAAACAGAATAGAGTGTCTCTGAAAATAAATAGTGACAACAGAAGAAGGGAAGTGTTCCTGAGTTGTTATTTTTCTGAGACTGGTTTCTTTACTGATTAAATTTGTATTTTCTGGACTGGAAAAATGGCTTAGTGGATAAGCACACTTGTTGCTCATACAGAGAACCTAAATTCAGTTCCCAGCAAGGCTGCTAATAATTCTCTGTTACTCTAGATCCAGGAAGATCTGATGCTGTCTTCTGTCCTCTGTGTGTACTGCATGTATATGATTCATGTACAGATATACATGCAGACAAAAACACTCATATATATTACTTATATAACAAATGAATCTCAAAGAAATATGAAAATAAATTTGTTCTTTGACAGAATCATACAAGGATATAAAACATTCTCATTGATCTCACATACACACCCTCTCTTCCATCCCCTCTATACCTGTAAATATTCTCCAAGACTTTTACTTTCACTCATTTCTCTTCTTCTTTGACTTTTTTGACCCACCCATTGATTTTGGCCAGGGCTGTATGTGTAACCACAGCTTTGGAACTATCCACTGGACCCTTGTGGGTTCACTGTTAGGCATACAACTGAAGACAATTATTGTCTCACTCCTAGAATCCATTACTAGCTAGTAGTTCCGTGGTGGGTAGGAGTGGAATGCTAGGATTCTGTGAGTGCATCTCAGATCCACTGTTGAGTGGTGAAAAGTCCAGACCTGTTCAGACCCAGTGCAGACACACCTATGATATTAAGTTTATAATGGCTATGCCATGCCTTTCTCTCTATTTTCTGCCCCTTAGAGTCTTTCTCTTCCCTACTGCATGATATTTTCTGAGACTTAGCAGCAAAGTTTAGGGCTGATCACTAATAGACTAGTTATTCTCAACAACTTGCACATTCAAAACTCTCTATTCACTGCCATTCAAAGCTAAAAAACTCCATTGATTAAGGTTCAGAGAGTAACATTTGTCTATGGCTATAAACATAAATATTTGGAAAGCAGTTTGATACCATGCAAATGTAGCTACACCACAGTAGCTATGTCTCATCTAGAGCCAGACATGTTTTAGTTTACTTTTTACTATGTTTGCAGCATCATGCTTACATTCTCTACTGTAAAGTGGGCTACAAATCGAATCCAAGATCAGATGAGTATCCCTTAGTCAATGTGTCACTATTGCACAGGTAGATATATTGTGACTGGAATTCTGATATTTCTCATGTCACCTCAATACCTCTGTATCTTCAACCAAGGTGTGTGATGTATGCAGCAATAGTATCTTCACATTTAATTCTGGTGGGCAGACTGCTAAGAGCATATATTGCTTTGGGGTTCCTAGAACAATTCATAAGGAGATATCTAATACATAATCTTTCTTTAGTAAACTTTGGCTTCAAGAAGAAGCATCTTTAGTCATGTACTATCCTCTTCTAATTCTTGTTTTAAAACATATATTTTCTTGGCTCATGAAGGCTTCCATATGACTTTTCCTTAGTTTTAGAATTAAAATTATTTGTGTGTGTGCATGTGTGTGCGGGTGTGTGTGTGCGTGCGTTTGTGTGTGTGTGTGCTTGTGTGTGTCTGTGTCTGTATATTCTGGGCTATATGTGTACCTGATTATTAAAGTGCTTGCTCATGGAGGCCAATAGAGAGCCAGATCCTATAGAATTGCAGGTGCAGGCAGCTGTGAGCTGTCGTGATGTTCATGGTGCAAACCAAGCGTGAGTCGTCTGCATTAGCGGCAAGTACTTTTTACTCACTATTTCTCCAGTCCGCCATGTGGCTTATATATATGTCCTTTATTTTTTGTTAACCATCCCCACCCTGTTCACTGTTTTTAATGAATGTATATGGTATGAGTAAACAATAAATTGACACTCATTGGTCCATTTAGTTGTTTTTTAGTTTCTTTATTTTTACATATAACTTTTTGTATTAATTGAATTTTATACAAGGAATGGTTTTTATCTTCATAGGAAGACCAATAATTTTTAAGACGTATACACAGTAAATGATAAATCAATCTACAGATGCAATTCCTTCTCTCTACCCAGAAGAGTCCTAACTTTCATCTTCCATGTATCTCTGCCACCTTGAGAGGGCAAGTCTATCTAATACATTTGTCTGTTCATACAGTTCTTTATGCCTCTGTCTACCCTTACTGTTTTCATGAATCATGCCTGGTTCTGAGTGTAATGGCCACATGTCTAAAGGGTATTTCTCTTTTCAATTTCTTAGAGGCACAACACACTTCTTTTCTTTATAACATTTCATTTTATTATACGATCTTTTAGGCTTCAGTCTGTATTGGCTTTATCATTACATCTGTCTTGGTTTCCACTGAATATCCTGCACATAGGAAGTGTACAAAAATGCTTAGTAACAGATGTCTCAGTGTTTTATGAAGAAATTGATTTCTTTCTCTTGTTACAAAGTAAAATGAATGGAATAAATATAGATTAGTTTTGACCAAACAGTGGTTTTAATTAATATGTGTAGTTACTATTAGCTATTAACTGTCATTTTACTTCTCAGGTCCATCATTCATAAATTCTGACATGTGTGCCTCAGTTTCCTAACACTAAAAGGCAGAAAGTAATGATGATTAAGGAACCAAGATAGTTAATCAAATGGGTTAAGGTGTGAAGAGTCTAGATCTGTGTATGTCATACCCTTGACCCTTAAAAATCCTTAAAAATACTATTCTTTCAGTTGATCCTATGATTATTACTATTGATAACATAGTTGTGTTATTTTCTAACCCTTTCCTACTCACTTCCATGATGCTGTTTAGAGATGTTGTGCTACCTCCAGTTTTCCTTCTGAGTAGAGGCATCTTTGCACATTCAGGTATTTCAAGGTGCCCACCATTCTCTTTATACCTCAACATTTTAGCCTTAACACTGACTGAATTGTTTGTGTAGGTGCCTGACTCCCTGGTGAGAATGTGGTAAATAGCTTTCTTTGTGATCACATTCCACTGATATTCCTTTATGCCAAAAATAATAATGGAAAATATTTCATCTTTCACTTTTGTTAAGTTTGTGAAAATATTCTTTTCAGTTCTCATTACTGAATCCCTTCGTTTGTTCATTTTCTTTTCAGACAGCTGAAAAGGATGTGGCTTTTTAACAAGGGAAATCTGAATTGAGCTCCAAACAGGTCAGCTTTCTGAAGATACAGCCCCAGGAAAGGCTTCAATAACTTTGTAAGTTTCTTAAATGACAGTGTGATGGAAATGTAAGAGGGTTGTGTCTATGTCTACCCCAGCCCTCTGTCACTACAGGCGAGAGAAAGCAGGCATTTTACATGTCCAGGGTAACTGAAGAAAGAGCTGATGGTCTGGAATACGTAAATTTGGGATGGAGAGGGGTATATTTGACAAAGTAATAACTTTTAAGACTAGGTTACCAGAGAGAACATTGTGTGATTTTTATCTTCATTTTCTAATTTTCACTTCACTTTAAATATAAAGATAAATCTTTGGTTGCTCAATGTTTGAGTTGATTGTATATTATAAAGTATGTTTGGTTACCAGTGAATTCTGGGTTCCTCGTATCCCAGGATGCAAAACAACAACAGCAATAAAACCCAACCCAAACCAAAACAACCAAACAACAACAAAAACACTGAGCTATTCTTTGAGAACACAATTTCTAAACCTTGGATTTATGGACATTTATAGCTATTCCATAGATGCTGATAGCATTCCTAAAAGTTATAGCAATCCAGGAATTTACAGAAGTTGTCTGATGTCATCACTTGAATACCACTGGTTTCAAAGAACAATTAGTAAATAAGTGTTAACCGCATTCAAAACACTGGGCTGAAGCAATGTTCAACTCCTGTATTAACCCTGAGACCTATATACTACTGTTTCAGTTTTATAAATGAAGGAAAAAATAATGGGAGGTTCAGCTATTTTACTAAGATTATGCAGATAACAAACATCAGAGATGATCAGGTTTTATGCTTCTCAGTGTGATACTCTTGACATACAGGGATAGCTAGCTATCAAATCTTACATCCTTAGTTGCAAAAATGGCACATTATAGAAAAGGGTGCATTTCAGAAGTTTCTTCAAATTTTCTTCACTAAACAGTTTGCTTGAATGTGGCACACATTGAACTCCTCTTTTTAAATTTTATAACTCTTTAATTGTGGTGTTCAGGGTGGAAAAGCTCATGGGGGTTGCGGTACAAATCATCCAGTGATAAGACAGTCTGCAGAAGTTAGTTTTCTCATTTTATCATGTGGATTCCAGAGACTAAACTCAAGTCTTCGGGCTTGGGGTAAGTACCTCTACCTGTTCAACACAGGTCTTATGCCAAAGGGATTAGACACATTCATCAAATGCAGGATGTATTCCAGATACAGTGAATTCCAGAAAAAATAACAACAACAACAACAACAACAAAACAACAACAATGGAAAAATTGTTGCTGTCTGTGTTTTATAATAGTGTTCCTCCAACAGTAACCTCTTTGTTTTAGTACTCATTAGTTTTGGAGTAAGTAAGGAAGGGTAGAGAGGATGATAATTTTCTGTACTACTTTTACTGCTTTTCCTTAAGATTTTTTAACTAAAATTTTGATAAAAAGGAAATATATAATCACAAAGTCATTTTATATCTAGACTTTATTTTCCTACTTTCTATTAACAGTTTTAGCATGGCAAAATAGTAACAAACAATCAATTTCCGGTTTTACAACTAAGAAAAGATGATGATACAATATTTAATCTGTTCATGGATATGGGGTTGCTTATTGAGCAATTTGACTATATGGATGCTGGTTTGTTACTCTACTAAATAATTGTCTTCTGTATTTGTAGATTCTTATACCTGTCTTATTTTTCTGTCTGTTTCTGTGTCTCTCTGTTTCTATTTATCTCTTTGTATCTTTATCTCTGTCTGTCTGTCTGTCTGTCTGTCTTTCTCTCTCTGTCTCTCTCTCTTCTGCTCTCTTTCCTTCCTCTCCCTTTGCCCCCCCCTCTCCTGCTCCTTGTTAAATGATATTAAAATTTAACCCTGCTTTTGATTTTAAGCTATAGAACACGACATGACTTTTTTCCAACACTGGGAACAGAGTTTAACTGGCCATGTGGATTTAGCTCTTCATGACTCAGCCATCACACCAATGTAGATTTCTTTGACAAATGAAGGATTATAGGAGGTTGTGCTTAGACTGAGGATAAGAGGCTGTACCCAGTGTTGTAGAACTTCCATCAAGAAATGCAAGAATAACACCACTCAGAACTGCTAAGACACGTTCCCCTATAAGCACACAGAAGACCTAACTATCAGGAGCAACTAT
The DNA here is from genome assembly GCF_947179515.1 of Apodemus sylvaticus. Lineage (NCBI taxonomy): Eukaryota > Metazoa > Chordata > Mammalia > Rodentia > Muridae > Apodemus > Apodemus sylvaticus. Next base: position 82,861,213 of record NC_067476.1, on the reverse strand, counting down.
GCTTCAAGTATTTAGGGCTATTTCAACACATAAGTGGTTTAAAATGGCTTTGTGTTTATTCCCTACATAAAAAGCTGTCTTTGGGATCAACATAAATTTTATGAAAACAGTGGCTTTAAATAATAACAAAACCACTGTGAAGAATTCTTGAGCAAAGCTGGTACTAAAGCTGAACTGTATTGTGCTACAGTTGTACACTTAAACATGGTTTCTTCTGGATCTAGGGAGATGGTTCACTGCACAAGAACACTTGCTCAGCAAACATGAGGCCCTGAGTTTGACTCCCCTGAGACCATGTGAAAAACTAGGCATTGCTGCTTGCGCCTGTAATCCTAGCATTTGGTAGCAGAGACAGGTAGCTTCTGAGAGCTGGCTGGCCACCTGATGCAGCCCAAAGGACATGTTTCTTGTTCAGTGAGACAGCCTGTCTCAAGTCAACAAGGCAGAGATAAAAGCAGCACACTTGGGTTTGTCATAGGAATATGTATGCATTTTGATTCTCACTAACGATGGATTCTATCATGGAATTCATTATATAATCCCATATCCCATTTAGATACCAGGTTATGATGTACCTCAGAGGACTTACTTTGTGAGGGTATTTTAATCTATATCCTATGTCTCTGGAATTGACAGGCCAGGGATTCTCTGTTTTTGTCATAGGTTTGTAGAATTGTAGGTAAGTATCCTGGGTTTGAGAAAGTCCAGATCATCTGAGCTGAAACTGAGCCAAGTGGCCAGAAAGGGATAGTGGCTGAGCTGGACTGGGACAGAAAGAGTGGCAAAGGAAGCCTGAGCTGGAATTTTGTACTGTGGTTCACCTTTTGTCAAGTGGAGATTCTAAGAAAATCACTTCTTATGCCAAAAAGTTACTATAAATTTGGTGGCCTTAAACAACATTTTTTTTTAATTTAAGAAAGTCTGGAGTACAAGGCCATTGCTACCAAGCTGTAGCCAAACTGCCTTTATCACAGAGTCCTTTCTTCAAGGAGAATGCAGAGTAGGTTTCTCTGACTCTTCCACGTGTTGAAGCTGCTTTCCTTGGCTCAAGTCTCTTTCCTCACAGCCCAAATATGCAGCAAGGCCTCCTTCTCAGGCATCAGATTGTATACTGTTTCCATAAAAAGATCTATCTCTATCACTTTCTCTTAAAGAATCTAATCAAATTTAGGGTTCACACAGCTAATCTAGGATGCTCTCTCCTCTCAATCTGTAATTTCCTTTTCAAAGCCTCATTTCTCAGGTAAAGGAGGACTGCAAACTCTAAAGCTTTACCTGCTCTTTGTGGTTGTTTCATCCACCTACTTCTTCAATCTGTAGAAAACAGAAGCCACCAAGTTTTCCTGTTAACCCACATGCTACCACATGAAGACAGACATCATTTCCTTCCTTCTGTTATCAAATGAGAGGAGCAGGGAGAAGAAAATTTATAAAGTCTTTTATCAATAACTTATAATTCATATTTTTATTTGTGAGGAAAGTATATATGTGTTTGGTATTTTATTGGCTTAGAGCATGTTAGTCAATATAGTGACGTTAAGTAGCAATCAATTAATGTCTAACCATTAATGGTGACCTTGAAACAGCTTTAGAATTATTGAATAAAGATTAAACAATAATATAATAATGTCAAACAGATGATATTTAAATTTTTAAAAAACTTAACAATCCCCCAAATTGTGTTCATGATAAACAAAATTTGATTTGGCTACATATCAGATACCCTGATACTGGATGACAAAGTCTTCAGAGCCTTAGAGAACTAGGGCTCTGTGTGGTGTTAACTGACATAATACTGGCTAAAAGCACCCTTTAACCTTGAAACATGACATTCCTCACCTATTCTTAAACTTCTGTGTCTTTTATGGAGAGAATTGCCTATGAAATTGTCTGAACATATTCAGCTCATTTATTACACTATTATTTCCTCTGACATCCACTTATTTGATACAATCATAATACCTACTAGTTATATAAAACAACAAATATATAAAGAAGAAAACAAATTACTTCTTATACTTCATAAAATAGTCTTTATTAAAGTTTGGAGTAAATAAATTAGGATCTTTCTACCCACGGATACAGTTGCACTTAAAAAGTACTTTCATTTTTAATTATATTCTGATTGCTTTTCCATGTCCTTAGTATTTCCACCAAATGTTATTTGTATTGTAATGTATTTCAAATAAAAGAATATTAGAGTATATCTTCCTAATTTTATTGCACTTATTCTCTTTCACATTTTCTTGTGATGATGAAAATATGAAATAAATTCGTATACAATCTTCAACTCTTTGATTATTTTATCATGTACTTACAGAAGTAAAGTTATAAACTAATGCTCTATAGTGTGATAGGGAAAAAGTTGTGGTAATAGCAATAGTGTGCTTTGAAATAGTTTATACATAGGATCTTGCAAGTTTCCAAGACAAGTAAAATATACCTGTCCTAAGAGCTGAATGTATCAATTGGTCTAATTTAATCACTGCATATTACTTATATGCAAGGAAAAGTCACACATGAATCTATGCACACTTATATATTATGAAATATACTCATAAGAAACTAATTTACAGTCAAGGTGTGCCAGATTTATCAATAACGTTTATACTATCATCTAATTAATGCATATATGTTAGAAGAAGCTAATATATATATATATATATATATATATATATATATATGTATGTATAAACAATTTTTGAAAGTTGTATCATAATCACAGAAATAATTACTATAATTATGTTTAGGTTCTGCATATGATACACTGTCAAAAATTAAATACTAAGGTAACATTTTATTTTTCAATAATATTTTTATTAAGTCTCAGAATTTCACACAATGTACATTGAACATATTCATAACCATACTCCTTACCTCCCCAATTCTTCCCACTCAACTTTGAGATTTCTACTTTTTCTTTCTCCATTAGTTCAGTTTGTGTTGTCCAGGTAACCTTAGGAGTGGGGCATGCCAAGGAGCATTGCTGCTTCCCTGGGATCACATTTTTAATGAAAACTGAGCCTCCCTCTCTCAGTAGCAATCAAATGCCAATAGTTCCTCAGTGAGTGGGTAGACTTCCTGTCCTACATAGTTCATGTCAATTTAGATCCTTCAAATGTATCACTTTGCTGATACCTGCATTATGGTCTCTTGTGGCTTTCTGAAATGGTGTCTGTTGTAAAGAGAATCTTCTTTGGTGAAGGATAAAAGACATTTATTAATGAGTGTTAGGTTTAATTTTAGACTGTTGTTAGAAATTATGTTGGTTTAGAAAAGTAATGGTAGTAGGTTCTCTTCTAAAATCCCAGGACAGTTAGCTGTTTCTAGCATGTAGCATAATTTCTTTTCTGTTGTATGGGCATTTAGTTTGAACTTAATATTATCAAAGAAAAAGGGCCCAGCAATTTGAAAGGGAAGGAGAGCAGTCATGGGAGGGGCTTCATAGAGGGGTTATAGAAAAAATGGGTAGGAGGAAATTATATTTTAATTAAAAAATATTCTGAATTGCTTTAGACACTATGCAATGGATATTTTAAAATTTTATATGACTTCTACATATATTTGGTAAGGCATCTTTTATGGCCCAGAAAAAACATCTTAGTTAAATATTCCATAGCAACCTGAAAAGAATGTGTTCTGTTATGTTGAAGTAAACTATTCTACAAATGCCCAATAGATTTAATCAATTAATATTACACTTCAAATCAACTATATCCTTGCTGACTTTATGAGAGAAAAAACCTCAAGCACAGTTACTCAAGAAACAGTAGACCAGCCTGGCCATGAAGACACTGGCAAAACTTCTGTTTCCACAGTGATTACAGCTGTGTACTATCATGCTCAAGAAAGATGTAAAATTGTAAAAGTATCCTGGCAAATAACTAGTGAACAGATTGCTAATTTTAGAAGTACTTTGTACAATGAAAATCACTAATGTTTATACATGCTATACCTGTGAAACACATAAATACAGAATAATAAACAAGTATAATCATAAATTTAAAATGTTTTTTTAAGTTATTGGTAGAAGTAGGGCAGACTGTGACTTCCGTGCAGACACTGAGAAAGTATGCAACTCAGTCATACAAAGTATGTTCCTTCATGAAGCCTTCAAGAACTTGAGATTCTTACAAACAGGGTCCATTTGACTTCAGCCCTCAAGACTGACACATTGTCTATCACATGACTAGCTGAAGTTAAATGCCATTTAGAAGAGTCCAGATTTCAACTTATTCTTACAACAATAAAGTAAGGTATTTTTTTCTCTTTAGCAATTGGACATTTTAGTTATACTGAACAAATTTAATGGTATGACTTTTTCAATTTTTTTATTGAAAATAGATTCTTCTCTCATGTGATACATCCTAACTACAGTTTCTGATACTTTCTCTCCTCCTAGTCCCACCACTTCTGCTTCCTCTTGCTCATATCCATGCCCATTCCATTTCCCTTCAGAAAAGAAGAAACCCAAGGGACAACAAGCAACAACTACAAAGCAAAATACAATAAGAAAAGACAAATTCCTTGAAGGAGGCAACCCAAAAAGTGAAGAGTCCCAAGAGCAGGCAAAAGAATCAGAGACACATCTGCTTCGACTATTATGAGTCCCACAAAAACTAGCTCACAGCCATAACAGAGGACATTGTAAAGACCCTTGCAGGCTCAGTGATTTCTGCAAATCCATATGAGCACGGCTTAATTGATTCAGTGAATCACATTATCTTGCTGTTCTCTGTCTTCTCTAACTTGTATAATCTTTCCTTCCCATATTTGGGGGATTCCCCAAGCTTCGAGAGAAGCAAGCCAATGAAACCTTCTAATTTAGGCTCTCTCCATGTAATAGGTCTCTGCACACATTTCCAACTATTGTCAGAGGAATCCTCTGTAATCACAACTGGTCAAAACATTGAGCTATGAATATGGCAGAATATCATTAGGATTCATTTCATTGTTTTTTTTTTTGTTCAAACATGTTTGTTTCTATCCTAAGTCTCTGGACTAGCCAGTCTCTGGTTGCTGGCCATCCTGGTAGTGTAGGGCATTGGCTCACTCTTGTGGCATGGGCCTCAAGTTAAATCAGACACTGGTTGGTCACTCCCAAATGTTCCATTGCCTAGCACATCTTGCAGGCAGAACAGATTGTAGGTAGAGGGTTTTGTGGCTGCATTGGTGTCTAGGTTTCTCTTTGTGTAGCTGCAGAGTACCATCCTGTGGCATGTGTTTAAAGCATAGGAGTGAAGCCTCCATGTAGATACCAACTCAATTTCTTTACCTTCAATGTGTTGTGTTGATACTGTACTCAGCAACATGTTCTCCGAGCCATCAGTGTTTGGAGAGCATAAGGCTGGGTTGTTAAGGAATTTATCTAAATCATACCCTTTCAGCCAACAATTCAATTGAATGCAAACTGGTCTCACCACTGAACACCTCTCCTAGATACAAAAGATGGTCAGTTCAGACTCCATATCATCCATTATTGAAAGTTATCACTAGGGTCACTCTTATAGATTCTAGGAATTTTCACTGCATTAGGTTTCCACACCTCCCCATAAATGCCTTCTAATTCCAGCTAACTCACTCTCTTATTCCATCCATCATCTCCATATATGCTCCCTTCCCACCCACCTTAATCCTCCTTGAAAATGTATTCTATTTCCCCTTCCTAGTGAGAAATATGTCTCCATCCTAGAGCCCTCCTCTTTATATAACCTCTCTGGATTTGTGAACCATGGTTTGATTATCACTTACATAAAAGCTAATACCCACTTATAAGTGAATACACATCATATTTGTCATTCTGGGTCTGGTTTACCTCACACAGGATGGTCTTTCCAATCCATTTGCCTGCAGATTTCATGATATCATTGTTTTTAATGTTGAGTCGTACTGCACTGTATAAATATGCCACATTTTCTTTATCTATTCTTCAGTCTAGGGATATTTAGATTATTTCTGGGTATTATGACTAAAACCTCAATTAACAACCTTAATTAATAGTTGAACAAGTGTCTTTGTGGTAGGATGGAACATCCTTTGGATATATGTGGCTCTTGTGTTAGAATAATTCCCAATTTTCTGAGGAACCATGGTAATGATTTCTGTAATGGCTGTACAGGTTTCAATTCTCACCACTTCCACAATCTTATCACTCAAAATAGTCACTTGTGTTATTGATCTTAGTAATTCAGACAGGTGTAAGATAGAATCACAAAGAAGTTTTGATTGGCATGTCCATGTTTGTTAAGGATTTTTATCATTTATTTAAATTTTTACCAGTCGTTTGAGATTGCTTTACCAAGAATTATCTGTTTAGATCTATACCATATTTTAAATTGCATTGTTTTTATGATATCTAGTTTTTTGAATTCTTTACATATTTTCGATATTAGACCTCAGTCAGATGTGGAGTTGGTAAAATTGTTTTTCCATTCTGTTTGCTTTTGCTTTTTTCAATTTATGGTGTCTTTTGACATAAAAAAAACACGTTCAGTTTCATGAGGACACATTCATTATTTGTTATTCTTAGTGCCTGTACTAATGGTGTTCTATTCAGAAAGTCATCGACTGTGTCAATTCATTCAAGGCTATTCCTCACTTAGCTCTACTTTTGTCTGGTTTGATGCTGAGGTCTTCAATCCACTTGGATTTGAGTTTTGTGCAGGGTGATAAATATGCCTCTATTTGCATTCTTCTACGTGCAGATAACCAGTTAGGCCAGCACCATTTGTTGAAGATGCTTTCTGTTTTTTATTGTGTATTTCTGGACTTTTTTTTCTTTTTTTCTTTTTTTGTCCATAGGTATGTGAATTTTCTCGGCCTTCAATTTGATTCCATTTATCAACATGCCTGTTTTTATCACTACAGCTTTATATTACGACTTGAAATCGGGATGATGATTTTATTGTTTTATTTTTTATTGTTTTATTATCCTGTTTTTCTTTTTCTTTTTTCTGTATAAAGTTGAGCATTGTCTTGTCAAGGTCTTTCAAGACTTGTCTTATAATTTTGATAGAGATTGGACTGGATCTGCATATTTCTTTTATTAGCATGGCCACTTTTATTATGTTAATTATACCAATCCATAAGCATAGGAGAGATTTCTATCTTCTGATATCTTCTTCAATTTCTTTTTTTCAAGACTTTAATTTTTATCACACAAATTTTTACTTTCTTGGGTAGATCTACCTCAAGACATTTGATATTACTTGTGACTACTGTGAAGGGTATTGTTTACTTGATTGTTATTTGTATTTAGGAGGATTTCTGTGTTTTTTGAGTTAAGCTTTAATTTTCCACATTGCTGAAATTGTTTATTGCCTGTAGGAGTTGCCTCATAGAATTTTTAGGGTCAGTTATATATGCTATCATATCTTCTGCAAATAACAGTACTTTATCTTCTGTCTTTTCAATTGATATCCCCTTGATCACCTTCAGTTGTCTTATTGCTCTAGCTAAAACTTCAATTACTGTATTGAATATATATGGGGATAGTGAACAACCTTATTTTGTTCCTGATACATGGGGTTATACCAAATTTCTTGTGTTTAGTGACACTTGTTTTGTGCTTGCCTATGTGGTCAATTTCAGAGAAAGTTCTGTGTGGTGCCAAGAAGAAGGTATATCCTTTGGTGTTTGGGTGGAATTTTCTCCCACTATCTGTTAGGTTCATTGGGTTTATAATGCCAGTTAGCTCCAGAATTTCTGTTTAGGTTTTGTGATGTGACCTGTCCATATGGTATGATAAATGTAGGGTCTTGAACATCTCACTATCATTTAAGCCACTATGTGATTTAAGCTCTATTTTTTAAAGTGAGTGAACTTGTGTTTGGGACATAGATGTTAAGAACTGAAATGCCATCTTGGATTTTTTTCTTTGATAAGTACCTAGGGTCCTCTCGTTTCCCTTTTGATTAATTTTGGTTTTAAGTCCATTTTCTGTGAGATGGCTACACAAGCTTGCTTCTTATGTTTATTTATCTCTTCCCATCCCCTAACCATGATTTGATATTTGTCCTTGATGTTGTGGTATGTTTCTTGGATGTAGTAGAAGGATAGATTCTGTTTATGCATTCATTTTGTCCATCTTTTTTATTGACAGCATTGATAATATTGCTATTGAGAAATAACAATGCTATTGAGAGATTAATGATTGTTAATTCCTCTTATTTTGGTGGTGGTGGTGGTGGTGGTGGTGGTGGTGGTGTGTGTGTGTGTGTGTGTGTGTGTGAGAGAGAGAGAGAGAGAGAGAGAGAGAGAGAGAGAGAGAGAGAGACAGAGAGACAGAGAGTGTGAGACAGAGATAGAGAGACAGAGACAGAGAGAGAAAGTTTCTTTTCCTTGGTTTCTTTGGTTTTGCCACCAAATAGATACTTTTTTGATGTTTTCCCCTCTAGTCCTAAAGGGCTGGGCTTGTAGATGGATACTGTTTAAATTTAACTTTATCATGAAATTTCTTATATTTTCCATTGATGGTGATTGAAATTTTTCCTGGGTATCTTAATCTGGATGGCATTTGTGGCCTTTTAGAGTGTGCACATTGCACATTTACCCAAGCGTAAGAGTTCCAATTGAGAAATCAGATGTAACTTTAATAAGTTGTATCTCTATTTGTTACTTGGTCTTTATCTCTGGAAACTTCTAATATGTGTTCTTTGCTCCATATTTTTAGTGTTTTGATTATTATGTGAAACAAGACCTATTTTTAATCCAATCTATTTGGTGTTCGGTGTCCTCGTTGTTCATTTGTAGGTATCTCCTTCTTTGGCTTAGAAATATCTTCTATGATTTTGTTGAAAATATTTTCAGGGCTTTTTTAAAATGTTTTTTAATGGATATATATATATTTTTTTACATTTCAAATGTTATTCTCTTTCCCAGTTTCCCCTGCTCTCAGAAACCTTCTCTATCCCATCCTCCCTTCCCCTGCTTCTATGAGTGTGTTCCTCCACCCAGAGCTCCCAGGGACTAAACCATCAACCAAGAGGTACACATGGCTACAGCTGCATATGTAGCAGAGGATTGCCTTGTCAGGCATCCATGGGAGGAGAGGTCCATTGTCCTATTTTCTGGGTTTTTGAGCTAGGATTCACAGCTTTCTCTATTTCTATTATTTTGTTCTGAATCAGGTGCTCTGCCAAACCGGCCTTCAATGACTCAGCACCAGCAACTTACTTCATAACTGACTGGTGCACATTTCTACTGTCCTCTGAGTTGTCCATCTTTTCTTTACGAAATATGGACCCTTTAAAAGGTCCCTTCAGACACCAGTTGCTCTTTTTGTTTGTCTGTCTCTCTGTCTTTCTCTTGTTCTCTTTTTCTCCTGGTTTGTCTCTCTGTCTCTGTCTCTCTATCTCTGTCTCTCTGTCTGTCTCTCTCTGTTTGTCTCTCTGTCTCTGTCTCTGTCTTTTTTCTCTCTTTCTCTCTTATCCACACTCTGAGGTGGCCCTTTGCTCGCTAAGCCCCAGTTAACTTCTTATGTGAGATCTGTTTTGCAGAGCAATCTCTGCTGCACACCTTGGTACTTCTGGTACTAAATTATAGTAATGGTGCTGATTACTTAGGAGGCTCTCCTGATGCCTCCAACCTCTTGCCCACCTGAAGCATACTGGGATCCTAGCCACTTGCTCCACTAACAGTCCTATCTTCTACTCCACCAATCGCTTGGCCTTCTACTTTCTTAGTAGGTGTAAAAGCTTCCTTGCGTCTTTTCAGAGGTACTCATGCTGATCCTTTCCCTTGGGTGAGGTATTGTTTCTGAGCATAGTGTTTGCTGTTTGGCTTCATTTGAAAGTCTTCATAGCAGGCATCTATGTCTTCTCCGGCTTTTAGTCCTGTCCCTGAACTGTGATTTGATGACCCTCAGCTAAGTCTGTGACCTTTTCACTCATTCCCCTCTTAGTCCTTTGGATACCCTTGATCTCTACCTCTACCTGGTCTATGGGAACTGCACCATCCACCTCCTTAGTTGCCTTTGGGACCACTCTTGGAGAACCTCCGATCATTGTACCTAGTGCCTGACTTAAGAGCCTCTAAACTTATCTGCCTTTCTGTCTAATCTGGCTTCAGTACCCCTTAGATAATCACTCCAAATGTGCTGACTAACAATATCATAGATGCCAATGTTATCTGGGAAACTTACAAATAACTGAAAAGTAATCTGTGAATGGAAAAATATTTCCCCATTTCCAGTCCATATTTCCTCTTCTCTTGCTTCAAACCCTGTTTGTTTTTATCTGCTCTCCTTCCCCACACTGCATAAATATACTATCTTTTAGTTATATTTGATGGGTCTGTAAGTTTGTTGCAAATTGGAAATGAGCTGGACGGGGCAGGAGGAGGGATGGGGTAGGGGAGCAAAGGAGTAGGCCAGCTGCTGTCTGCTCAGCACACATCACTGCTGCATCTGCTCCAGACCAAGCTGCCTCTCTAACCTCTTAAGGTATGTATGTAAGGATCACTTGTTTGTGAATTTGTTTCCAAATTCTAGAGTCCAGCTCTTCAGCTGCTGCCTCCTTCTGGCTTGCTGTACTTCTGATGTCCTGGTTATTCCTCACTCTTCCTTTCCTTGTCAGGTACCCTAAGTATCTCTGGATTTGGGAACCAGATTTTGTCTCCTTAGGGCTCCCACCGCTTGGGCAACTTTCTCTCTTGGCTCTGGCCTTGAGCATCCCGATGGGTCTCTCTGCTGAAGACACTTACTAGCTCCTTTTTCCCATTCTCTCTTGGCTATCTTTGGCTGCAGCCTAGAGCCCCAAAGCTTCAGCTCTCAGCTCCCTCTTGGAGTTGATAGGTACCCACTCACAGTGTCCCACATGGGACTCCCTCATTCTCTTCCTCCAAGGGCGACTCAGATTTTATGAAAACAGCTTGGTCTCCATACGAATCAATCACCAAAATGTTGGTGAACTTGACTTACAGATTCTCATAAGTCTATATTCTACAAACAATTCTCAAATGTTTTCTATCTAAGGTTGTTTTGCTCTACATTTCCAAAACTCTCTTCACTCTAGGGTTTTACTTCCCATTTTAAAAATATTTTATTGCTATGATTTCTTTGTGCTCTGCTCTAAAAAAGAAAAAAAACATACATTAGGATTATTCTGTAAACATTTTCTCAAGATTTGTAAGCTGCTCATCAGGTCTGGTTAAACATTTGCACAATCTATAACAAAAGTTGCTTTAAATTTATAATAAAAGTTTATAATTAAAATTGATCTGTCATCTATCTATCTACTGATCTATCTATCCTATCTACACATTCTCTATGGACTGTTTCTATTATTAAATGTTTTATTCAAATATCAGAATAGCTTCAGCTTAAAAATTGTAGTTTTTAAAAGGTAAACCTAACTGAGACTGAAAAGTTCTAATCTTAAGAAAACTACTACCTTACTGCAAAGTGTTAATAATTTAAAAATGCATGTTAATCATCAGTTACCTTATAAATGATGAAATGTTTTAATGTGTTCAGAATTATACTTATAGTCATGCTAAATACTGAGGTAATTACCAGAATGTGCTTTATTTAGCCTCCTATAAATGTTTTTAAAAGTAACATTATAGCAAGTTAAATAAATTATATATACTTAATATATAGATGGTTCTCAAACCCTTCAGAGATATGCTGAATATGGCATTTAAAATGTTTAATAACAAAGGTTCTCATGATAGAGAGGCAGGCTAGCTCCTGATAACACCCTTAATCTCCTCCAAAGAAGATGAATGGCGGCCACAGAAGAACCCCTTGCTTGCATTAAATGTGGCAAATCTGGCCACTGGGGAAAACCTACTCTTCACCTCAACTGCTCCCAGTAAGCTGTCCAAATTGTGGATAAGCAGTACACTGGGGTGTTGATTGTTCCGCGTTGCCTGCAGAAGATAGGCCATTGCCCCTAGGTTTCTAGGCCACAGTAAAGTCTGCCTGATCTTTCTGGCAGCTGAGGATTGATACTACTCTGGGACCTCTTCCCCAGTGACCAGAGAGGAACCTGGGGTTATTGCCCAGGTAGACAGTACAACTTTGTCATTTTTAATAGATTTGTTAACTTCTCAGTCAGGACTTCCCGATTCCTCAGGTAACACTTGTCCTTCTCAGATCTATGATGCTATTGACAATTAGGCTAATGACAGATTTGTCAGTTTAATAGCAGTAACCAAAGCTTCAGATGCCTTCTCAGTTCTCACGATAGGGAGAGAGCTGAGAGAGAGAGAGAGAGAGAGAGAGAGAGAGAGAGGAGAGAGAGAGAGAGATAGAGAGAGGGAGAGAGAGAGAGAGAGATTCATGAAACAGATTTCAGTGTCACCTTTTCCTCTTATTTAAAGAAATTGGTTTTTCAATGACTGCTCTCAGTAACCAACCAACAACCTGATCTCCTGGTGCACTATTGGATAGAAAAAAAAAGGTGTAAAGTTTATGTAATGTCTGAGGATATAGTAAAGTTTTTGTTTTATGGTCTAAGAATATGTTCTAATGTATGTAAATATAATGTTTAAGGGTATTAGAAAGTGATTTCAGGCATAAAATACATATAAATAAAAATACTCCATATTTCTTTCTTTCACTATGATTTGATAATATTAACATTTTAAAAGCTAAGAGTTTTATCATTAACCAGTGGAGTTTTGATAAGCTATTAATCTAGATGTGGTAAAGCACTACTGTGTTATCATAGTCACAAGTTCAAGATTTTAAATTTCCTTTGGTTGTCTTCTAAGTATAGACTTAAAGGTACTGTCTCATTGTGCTAAAAACATCTGTCTATATATACATCCAGTCTTCTGGGTAGAGAGAAGAGGGTCCATTTCCATGGTCTTTATTCATAGTGAAAATTAAGATCAAATGACCTTTTGGTCTTCTGCTCCACAGGAGGTTTCTGTCCTCCCTTAAGTACTGTTCATGCTTTTAACCCAAAATAATTTTCAAGCTTCTACTATGATATAAAGGTGTGAATCTACTGCCTTTTTACAATCTGGATTTCAGTACAGATTATGAACAGTGGTAATGCTAACTTGACTAAAACTTTTTCTTTTTGAAAACTTAAAAATAAATTTTTATAAGCTTCAGGAAATTGACTGGAATTGACCTCTCATGGGTCTAATGGATTCCAGATAAGTAGTCCTGTTAACCAATAGTCTTAAGTTTCCCCACATATTGCCTGTTCCTATGGATGGAATCTCTTCCCCTTTCCCTGATTTTTGGACTCCTCCAACTATAACGACAAGGACCATGGACCTAAAAGTATCATATGTATACCTGAACCCCCTGCCCAAACTCCTTAACTTTATCTTCTGCCCTTGGCCCCAGATGGTCCCAGAGATCCTGGACAGCAAGTCAAACAGCCACTTTTCCCAGGACTTGGTCAGCATCACAGATTTCTTGGGTTACCAAAGATATTAATGCCCCAGAGAGCAGGAAGCACTCTGAAGAGCACAGCACCCTCATTCCTGCCTTATTGCAACCCCTTCCTATTTCCTCATGTTTATAATAAAAGGAAGGAATATTATATAGTGGGGACTCTGCCAGTCTTCCATTTACTAGCTCAGGATCAGCACATTACATCATCAACTGCTGCCCTCCCCCCCCCCCCCGCCCCAGTGGTTCATTTTCTTGTTGCTACAAGTTGTGTCTTTTCCTATGTGGCACATGCTCCCATACAAAGGTCCTTCCTGACTGGCATCCTCTCTCTGTCTCTCTGTCTCTCTGTCTCTGTCTCTCTCTCTTTTCCTCCCTCTCTTCTCTCCCCTCCCTCTCCCTCTACCTCTTCTCCCTCTCTCCCTCTCCCTCGCCTCTCCCTCTCCCCTCCCTTCCTCCTTTGTTCCTTCTTATTCTCTCTGTCTCGCAGCCTCTCTGCCTGTCCTTGGTCTCTATCATGTCCCACTTTGAGACTGTCTTTTGCTCCATTCCCCACCAAAGGGCCTCTTACGTGAAATCTGTTGTGTGGTATGTCTCAGCTGCATACTTCGGCCAGGGCCCACCACGGTATTTCTGCCTCTACGTCCTCACCCTTTAGACTTTCCATAGAGTTCCAGATTTTCCTGAATGTTTTGTTTCAGTAATTTTTCAGATCTAACCTTTTTTTGAGTGCTGTATCCATTACTTCTAGAATGTCTTCAATGCCTAAGATTCTCTCTTTTGTTTGTTGTGCTATGCGAATGAAAGCTTTCTTCTGTAGTTCTTGTGTGAATCCTAAATTTTTCTTGTCGAGAATTCCCTCAGTTTGTGTTTTCCTTATTGATTCTATTTTCAATTCAAGTCTTGAAAGTTTTATTCATTTACTTCAATTGTTTGTTTGTTTTTTTTCTTGGCTTTATTTTAGGAACATATTCATTTCCTCGAATTGTTTTTTTTTTCTTGGATTTTTTTTACAGTGTTAGGGCTTTTGTTATATTTTATAGTTGGCTTTAAGGTCTTTTACATGCATTTCCGCTTTGTTGAAGTATTCAGCAGCCACTGTGGTAGGATACTGGTTCTGGTGGATGTTGCCCTAAATTTATTGATTATGTTCTTGCACTTGTCTTTTGTTCCTTGGTTTCATTTCCTGTCTGTGTTTTTGGAGTATGTTTGCTGTGTGTTGCCTGTTTCACTGGTCATCAAGGCTGGTTTCTTTGCGGGTCATGCTTGCTTGTATTAAAGGCTAGGGAGTCCAGGGGATTTCATCTGTATAGTTAGTAATCCTATTTATACACAATAATAGGTTTCATTGTGACATATTCTTTTATTTCTTTCATTTTTGTTACTTCATTCTTATTTCATTTTTCATCCCTTTCTCTTTAATTCAAACCTATGTGTTTTCTTCCTAGGCAGACCTCTCCCCCTATTTTCATTCGCTTGTGTGTATGTGACCCACAGAATATAAGTTAAGGAGTCACTTGCATGAGCATGGAATGTCAAGGTCTTTGAATAAAATGTACCACTCAAGAATATGACAATCTCCTTCCCTCAGGAAAGGCTGGGGCCTCAGTTCTTCCTGTATTCATATCAATGCAACATTTTCACTTAAGTACATAATGTATCCATTTAGCTGTTTACTATTTGACCCACTGCATTCCCCCTGCTCTTGGCTAGGTGGAATAAGAAGTTGTTTAAAGAAAGGAACAACATACCCCTTTTCAGTCAAACTAAATTCTACCTGTTCTATTGAGTTAGAAGGTGGTGTGGCTACCATGAATACTTCAGACATTTGTTAAAACCCCAGAATTGACTTATGTGGTGCTCACCATGACTGGTTGCCAACTGTGGCTTCTGAGAATGGCTTTTGAGTGTTTTTATTTTCTGTTTTCCCATTAGCAGGTTCTCCATGCCTATATTCCAGTCTAATTTCCAGTGTTGAACCTTATGGTGGTTCACTTCATATCTGCATATAACCACAGGTTTATATGTGTAATGCATTCTAATCTGCTAGAATTTCGAAGAATTTACTGGACTCCACATTTGGAATATGAAACAAAGATATGTAACTTTTTTTT